>NW_026859675.1:0-484657 GCF_026571515.1 Ruditapes philippinarum
TTAAAGTGACAAAAACATTTGTTATTTTTTAAAGTAAAGTCAGGTTTATGTGACATGTCTAATGGAGTTGAATCAAGTTTGAAAGCATTTGGTCTTAGTGCTTTAACATTCAAAACTTTTAGTTCATTATATCAGACAAGAATTGAATACACTGATATATGTACAAATCTTCACAATGTCATACAACAACAAATTTAATGGCACAAACAGATCAATTTAATGTACAGACAAACTAATGTTGACCAAGATCTACATGTATGTAAAATTTAACCTTAAAGTGTGACCTTGATCTTTAAGTTACTAGTCTGGTTTTTTCAAGCCACATAGGGTTGTTATTTGCCAAGCTACTTGGCTATTCCTATATAAACTGCCAAGTTTGAGCCCAGACAAGCAAAGCTGCATTCAGTTGACCTTTGACCTTAACACACCATCACATTAAGGTTGACACTTTGTGAGAATTGATTGTTGGTATACATTAAACCATTATTTGGTAGTGACCAATCTATTAATAGTTCACTATTCCAACGACAGTAAAACATTCTAAACATCTTGCTGATTGCCAATTATCATCTCAAAGTCAGAACATAGAGTTACAGAGGTAGCTATTCAACATCCAGAGGACAAATAACTGCATTTCAATAAAATAATTTTGCTTGAAAATCGAAATTGAACCACTTTTATAACAAGTTGACTTACATTTATTATTTATATATAATGTGTATATATCAATAATATAATAAAACTTTTCAATAATTCTAGCAAACAGTGAATGTTTACATGTATATCTTCTGTAATGAAGGGGTAATTTCATATACAATATTCATCAATATATTTGAATTACTATTGTGTTTGAGGCTGACAGTAAATGCTGAAAAGCAGTTGGGCCTGAAAACAGTAGATAGAACAAAACAAAAAAGTTCACTGAAGTATATTGTATACTTTAAATATTTGAGCCGCGTCACGACAAAACCAACATAATGGGTTTGCGACCAGCATGGATCCAGGCCAGCCTGCACATACGCGAAGTCTGATCAGGATCCATGCTGTATGCTTACAAACCCTATTACAAGTAGAGAAACTGATAGGGAACAGCACTGATCCTGATTAGACTGCACGGATTCGCAGGCCGGTCTGGATCCATGCTGATCGCAAACCCATTATGATGGTTTTGTCGTGACGTGGCTCATGCAGTTGCTCACAGAAAACTAAAATATGTAGTCTTTATATAATAAGTGCTTCCTGATATTAGGCCTTAGTAAAACAAGTGCCAATTCTACGTATTTTCAAAGTTTCTAAACGGACAATTCTTAATGATTCAGTTAAAATTTATGCTAGAGTAATAGATCTTAGTCATCTGTTTTAAGAGAACATGGGTGAAGTTTCTAGTAAGGTACCTTTTGTAGCTTTGGAGAGAGATCATGCCAAATCTTAACTCTGAATTTTCAAGCCACAAATGGGCACATCAGACCCTATGTTACATATTTGAGTCTTGAACAGAGACATACATTTACATTTATTATGTTCATGAAATTAAAGAAAAATACAGTTGTTTATAAAATAAAATAAAAATCTTCAAGAAAGTGTTGTTCAACCCAAGATTACATAGGACAGTGCCTCATTAGTGCTAATAGGTCAAGATGAGAGTCTACAATATGATGTTTTATCAAATTGTTATTACCTTGTTAAACATTTAACTTTAGTATAATCTAACCTACCTTCTACAACATCTCCATTTGGGAAAACTACAACAACTTTGCTTGTCTTATTTGACATAAAAATCCTCGGCCTATCTGGGGCTGGAGTTAATTTTTTAGAATCAATCTTCACTTTTGTTGCTTGGAACGCCATCCCATGTCCATTTATGTTCTTCAGCAATTTTCCACAAGTTTCAATTAAACTTTTCACATATAGAACTTCACTTTTATTAATTTTTCTTTCGTTCACAATAAAAGTAGTTAAGTTATAAAGGTTATCACACGGCTGTATGTCATTGTGACAGGGGGTTACTGTACAAGAGGGTGACGTTAAACTGAGGTAACGTGTTTGTAAAGCATAAGTTCTAGCACCACAAACCATTAGGCTGTGTATATAATATTTCACACATTGAAACTAGTTGTCACCCTGCAGGTCTGTATCTTCCTCTATTGTCTATCTTTAATATACACTCATATAAAACATATATATGATGAAATATATATGTACTATTTGAAACAATCATTTGTCTGTTTGTTATAATCCAGCTTCATAAGTTTCCTTGTTTCACATTTATAGTAAAATTGTTCTGGTAAAATTATAACTACAATCAAATCATGTCTTAACATTATGTATCCAATGCTTGTTTACAGATGTCCACTAATTACATATATATGTTTAAATATGTAGCACCTGTTAAACAATTATAATTCAATCACCTGGAAGACAGTTCATTAAGCACTTTACAACAAGTGTCAATATACAGTTACCTAGATTAAAAATAAATAATTCCAAATGTGATAATTAAGACACATCATAGATATTTTAAATCATCTTTCTAACCTTAACTTTGCATAGTTAATACAAGTGGTCTTTTAATAAGTAAAATTGGCTAAAGATACAATATATGAAATTTGTAATAGTGAGAATAACCTACCAGCAAGAAATCAATGTTATATTATATTATGTAAACATGCTCTATTATATGACTTATTTATTACAATGTATCTTCTTTTATCAATAATTATTTAATTCTTCTAAAATTATAAAAATTTTATTTGCAATTTTGTTACTTGTTACACACAAACATGAGAAAAACTGATGAAAACAGTTGTTATATTTCTCCAGAGTTACATTAATACTACACACCTTTCTCATATAAAGAAACAAGAACTTTCAAATAGTCACAGAATTTCAGTTTAAAATATTATACAGTGTTCTGTTAAACATTCAAAAATAAATTTCCTTCATTGTATATTTCGCAAAACTTTTAACTTCACTTCCCTTATTTATTTGCATATTTTACATTTAGATCTATAATTCTAAATTAAACTTGAATTAAGTGCAAACAACAATATGTATTTTACCTTGAATTCTTTTTTTCTCTCACAAATATTTTATTTGGCATTTTAATATCAATATAATCTTTTAATTTTTCTGTGGTTTATTTTATTTTTTATATATAATTGCATATATAATTAAATATTTTCATAGCTTTTTCTTCCTATTTAAATGTATATCATTCAATAAATTTATATAATTGTATTTGTCATTATATTCTTGTATTACACATTATTATTATGTAACTTAGTGTAGTTTAAAACCTTTTAAACAAGTCTTTGTAAATAATGTGATCTTTCACAAAAATGGTTGCATGATAATATATCAGTATATATAATAATATCAATAATAATTCAGTAAAGTGAGATAAATGAAAAAATAAAACATACTGTATATTTCAGTATCTCAATCATATTAACTTATGTCCTTCCTGTCCAATATCATGTTTTAGCACATTTCATGTCAATAAAAAAACATTCCATGCATTCATTAGGATATTTAAAATCAATCAATTAATTGCCTTGATTTTTTAATACTTTAATTAAAATATTTCACTTTCAGTAAGAAATGACAGCTTTTTAAAAACAAAGTTCTCAATGTCACAGCATATTTGATATGAATACTTGAATCAGAATATTACATGAGCATTGTAAGAGATAGAGAGATGAAATAGCAAACATAAATGCCACATACAAGTCAGTATTTTATTTGCTCATCACTAATCATATGTTATATATGACAATATGTGTGACCTACATATACACTAACAGTGTTAACAATGACAGGCTATATGGACAGGGTAAATAACATCACCATCTAGCTAACATGTCCCTCGTCTTGTCTTGTCCTTGTCCAAACATAATAAAACTACCAGTATCTCATCACATAAACTTTATATAGACAGTATAATGACAGTCAAAACTCAACATTGACAGCAACTGGTAGCTCTATCATTTACTAAATACTGAGATAAAATCAGGATAGCTACAGGAATTTCTCATTTATGAGTCAGTGATGAGCATTACTTCCTATATAAACCTATAAAAGGTCATGTAAGGCAAAGGGAATTGAAATAAAACTTGGCCATAAAAAGCAGAGGAACTGAAATTGTCATATATAGGAAGAAGATTTTTTAAAGCAGTAAGGGATAGTCAAATCATTATAGCTATAAAACTGGAAACACAATAACTTGAAACAGGACAGGTGTTAAACAACTAAAATATTAAACAACTGGCCCCCAGGGATTATACAGACTTCAAATGCTGAAATTCATGCACTTTTTAAGCATGTTTTATTATTTTCAAGTACTTTTTGTTACACATTTATAACTTGTTACCAATGATAAAGTAACAGAAAATGGTCATGATAAATTAGACTGCTTTATTACTTTAAATAACACATAGAAAGGGACTCAGATTTAAGCATTCTTTATGAAAGGGACTCAGACGTAAGCACTTTTTAAGGCTGTACAAACCTTGTTGAATATAAACCTGAACAGTGTGAGGGAACCCATCACTGTACACAGTCAAACCTTAGTCTCTTGAAAGAAACGCTTCTTTGCCCAAACAGCAAAGAATTTTTCTTAATATTACAACTGTACAAAACTTGGATAATGGCCGAATTTAACCATGTGCAATATGTTGCAGGCAAACAAGAACATGGCATTAAACTGTCATAACTATAAAAGGACTACCAGCCTAAAGTTTGTATTATGCCTCTAACACATTTATTTGATTATTTGATGGAGATAATCTATTGATAAGTTAGCACCATGTTATAAACTAATTTGTTTATGTGAACTATGTATATGTAAAGAAGCAAGGGAACCAAATTATCTTAACCGAGCAAATTGTAATCTGATCAACTGAGAAGAAACATGGCTTCCACACTAAATAAGTTCTCATGATGGAATGCCTGACTATTTATTAGAGTGTAAAATTCAATTTTCTTTCTATCCAATATATATTTTTTATTGATGAAGTAATTTTATGTTTTTTTCCTTGATGTAGTATCAGAGATATAATAACAATGTAACACAATTAACTCCTGTAATGAATCTTCATTTCCCATGTAATAACATACAATCACTCTACATGTAATAACATACAATCACTCTACATGTAATAACATACAATCACTCTACATGTGCCCTTGACATTTGCCAAGAATGTGACAATTCCTCAGCAGAACTATGAAGTTTCAATTCAAAAATACTTAAAAGAATAAGTTTCAACACAATTTACCTACTCATACACTGGACATCTCAGATATAGCACATTAAACACCTGTAGATGCTAGTTGTGAGGATTACAGTATGCATATGAATATAATTTAATTAAAAGAAATTATTTTTATGTCTTCATGAAAAGAAATACAGAACAATGAAAGACAAGAAAAGCATTGATGCAAAGCATCAAAGGGCGTCCAAGCAAGAAATGCAGCAAGTGAAGATGAACTAGTACACATATGATGACAAGATATTCTTATAAACTACCAGAAATGTATACCACTTATGAATGAGCGGACGAAAGACATTGTTCATTATGAACTTTGATTGGCATGCTAGAGATTAGAATATTACTTGTTATTTCTTTATGATCGTGGTTATTAATAGCAACGGATATACATGTATGCAATCATTTATAATCCATATGTGTAACGCATTTGTCCCTTATTATGTTATCGCTATTAGCGAAGACCCCCTTAAGGTATCTGTTCACACTTTAAGTTAGTAAAAATATGACACTGGTTATATTACCATGTTGATCATGTTGAGCATAATTGTTTATTATACAATAATTGTAATATCTATTAATTTTAATTAAAAAAAATACAAATTTTATGAATATTGTTTTCTTTTATTCTTTTTTGTGTTTTATGTGCTATTTTAATACTGAGTTTTTACTACTCTTTTTTATTAAAATTGTAAAATAAATTTTAAGAATTCAATTGTCATATTGACCGACGATTATAAGTCAAAGCTTAACTGGAAAAAGTCAGTAAATTATGGTTTATCTTTCAATATATAATATTGTTTATTCTTAAACCATGTACATTGTATTTTTCTTTATCATTTTTTAAATTATCGATCAATTGAATAATTCATAAAATCTAATTTGTAACTTTGAATAATTCCTCGGCATCTTTACTAAACACGGATAACAAATTAAATAATTAAATAAAATGTTTCAGAGTTGATAATGTCATTTTAATACCATAAAAATGTACCTTTTTCTCAATTATTGTACATATCACGGATTTATATTACATATAAATCCGTGTACATATTTATTGTTTTTATCTCATATAGATAAAATGAAACATGCTATTGTTGTTTTTTTTCTAATTGTAACGATATCAAACATCTACTCCAAAACCGGGAGAGACTGGACAATAAACCTGTGGTACTATTCGCCGGTCACTAGTAAATCCTGGTCAAAATAGACCGGGAGAGACCGGCATTTACCGATAGGAGTGATAAATAGATATATCTATAAATAGGTTTTTGGAATATTTAGGTCATCAACTGATCATTCTAGGATACATGTACAACAATAACATACCATGATAACCGACTGTGTACTACAAAATGATAAATACAAAACCCCGAAGAGCGCGATTTATTGACGGAAAAGGTTATTTCATTTGAAAATGTTTGCATTGCGAAAATTCATTGTAACATATCGCGACATTTCATTCTTATTTAATAATCAAGCACCCTCATACCGATCGGAATTTTCGGCTTTTATTATGACCGACTAAAAGGCTCGAGAAGTTGCTGTCGCCCTTTCACAAAATCTGATCTCATTCCATAAGAGCGCCGCGCTTCGGCGCGGACGCCAATAAATAAAAAAAACCGAAGAGCGCGATTTATTGACGGAAAAGGTTATTTCATTTGTAAATGTTTGCATTGCGAAAATTCATTGTAACATATCGCGACATTTCATTCTTATTTAATAATCAAGCACCCTCATACCGATCGGAATTTTCGGCTTTTATTATGACCGACTAAAAGGCTCGAGAAGTTGCTGTCGCCCTTTCACAAAATCTGATCTCATTCCATAAGAGCGCCGCGCTTCGGCGCGGACGCCAATAAATACAGTCCAGTGAAAGAAAAATACAGCCCAGTGAAAGAGAAATACAGAAACAGACTTGACACCTACATACAACACATCATCTTGGCCTGCAAATATGTTTTTTAAGTTACAAAAATATCTTCAGGTTATACAAATTTACAATTAAGAAACAAAAGGATTGGCTTCAAAAGGTTAATTCTGTTAAAAATGTAAAATTTACTTATCATGACAAAAGAATGATAATAAGAATATTGTGCAGTCATAGACAAACCTGTATCTTGCAGCTCGGCCTAATACTCTAAAGGCTATAATTATATTGTTAAAGATACCATCAAATATTCATGCACTTAAGAATTCTCTCTACTAATAAGGTCAACAGTAAAACAGTCTGGGTATTAATGACATTTTTACAGTCTTTTTACTCCTACATTTAATATGATGTGATTCTACAGCATTGAATGGAGAAGATTACATAGTGTAGATCTTCTATCCCTCATATTAAAAGCTTATTTGTAAATGGTAAAGTGCTTAATATATAATGTCTTAGTTTGGTAGATTATTTTGAGATCTATCCAGAGCATTTCTTGCAGTATTTATTTATATCGGGTGCATCGTTTCATCATTCTAAGACAAAAACTTGTCCCCCTCAATTAGAAATATATAGTTATAAGAAAAAATAACACAAATACACTGAATAAGAAACAAGAGATATGGTGAAAGCATTATCTTTGTAAATTTAGCTAAAATTTGTACTTGAGATTTTGATATAATTATGAAAGTATAGCAGACCTTTAATCACATGCTCCATGAATCTAAATCTTGTCAGACTTAAAATTCTACTAAGATGCAGATTATTGTGCCTGAAATAACGCATGTAAAGCCACCCATGTCTTCCTCCACGCTTGGTAACATTTACAATGTGACTTAACTTGTTGGAATAGTTTACAATTCACAATGATCTTAATGAAAGGGAAAAAAAAAGATCTTGACTATAAATAAAATGTTACTGTTTAGGTTATTCTCGCAGTAAAGAAAATATTTAAGGATATTGTAGACTTAAAACAGAAGAGACCATTTATGATGCATTACCAATCCATAGAATTTGATATTTCACTTGACTTCACAGCTTAAATGAAAACAAGTCAACTAAACAAATAATTATATAGCTAATTTTCAACTGTATGCTACAGTAATGCTGGTTTGCCACTAAGGTCAGAATATTTTTTTTTTTGATTCAGAAACTGGAAACTGGCAACATAATTGAAACATATGAAATTGACAGAGAGCTACAAAAGAATGTATAGAGTAAATCTTCGACATATTAATGAGAATCAATATTGTGAAAGACCTCTCCACATGAAGTTCATCATATCATCCGCTTACAGGAAAAATAACAGATTCCTTCTCTTTTTTTTGATCAATTGTAACAAAGATCTTACTGAATCTTCTTTTCAATTATAGTAGCAGTCAAACTGGTTCCAAGATCACCCTTTCTATATTAAACTTGATATCCCAACTAAACTGGACACCTCTTTAAACTTGAAATCCCAACTAAATTGGACAACTTGAAATCCCAACTAAACTGGACACCTCTTTAAACTTGATATCCCAACTAAACTGGACACCTCTTTAAACTTGAAATCCCAACTAAACTGGACACCATTTTAAACTTGAAATCCCAACTAAACTGGACACTTCTCTGGACTCAATATCCCAACTAAACTAGACAACTCTCTAAACTTGATATCCCAACTAAACTGGACACCTCTTTAAACTTGAAATCCCAACTAAACTGGACACTTCTCTGGACTCAATATCCCAACTAAACTGGACACCTCTTTAAACTTGAAATCCCAACTAAACTGGACACTTCTCTGGACTCAATATCCCAACTAAACTAGACAACTCTCTAAACTTGATATCCCAACTAAACTGGACACCTCTTTAAACTTGATATCCCAACTAAACTGGACAACTCTTTAAACTTGATATCAAAACTAAACTGGACAACTCTCTAAACTGAAAATCCCAACTGACCTTTATGCCTCTCTAAACTAGATATTCAAACTAAACTGGACACCTCTAACCTGAAAATCCAAAGTAAACTTGAGGCCTCTCTAAACTGGACATCCCAGCTAAAATGGATATCTCTCTTAACCTAAAGTGGTCTATAAGTTTAATCCACTTGTCACCATGGCTGTGTTATTAGAATATAACATACTGAACATGGTATCATATATATCACAAGTCAAACAATCAGTATCAGCTCTTTATTATACTTTCAATTATAAATGATATAATATGTAAAACATTATTTACAGTTGTTTCAAATTTGAAAATGGTCCAAGATACTTCCATTATAACATTACATCTACTTACATCAAGTTAAATATATTTTAGTATGCTGACTTCATGTACTGGCACTTTTACTGCCTTCTCAAAAACCCATACACATTTAGTTTATAACAATCCAACATTAACTTAAACTTATTTTTATTATATCCATGTTAAATGATTAAATTATCTTGTAACAATTAAAGAAAGCAATGAATTTGTTTAATTTCAGCTTCATAGATTAAATCAAATAATTCATGCTAAGCCAAGAATGAAGTCCTATAATGCATTTCCAACAAAAAGAAGAAAGGAAAAATAATCAAAACAGGAAATTTCATTGATTAAAACAATAAAATATCCAATATTATTGTGTTTGAAACTAAAATTAATGTTATAAACAATAATATATTTTACACACCTTAGATATACTTGTGTACTTCAACATACTATTTAGACACAACATTAACATTTCACACAAAAAGCAATATCTGGTTTTCATGATAACATCTATCAGTAGAGAGTTTAACTTTAAAATCATCAATTATCTTTAAATTATCTCCTGTTAGAAATCAACAGATAATTCCCTCTTCATCATTCCTGTACTATAACAAAATTGATGTATCATGAGGAATGAAATATAGAGGTGTGATATTTTAGTTTTATGTTAAAGTTTGTAAGTATGTATTGACAAAATTAAATTGGTCAGGCGCGACCAATTTAATTTTGTAAATATGTATTGATAAATTTTAACAAGAGCGATCAGTGATCACATGTGTCGCCTCATGATGGCCAATTTCATGTTGGGACAAGTTTTCTGACAGACAGACGGACAGTGCACAACTAGACTTGGTACTGATCATTCCTGTAAAGTTTGAATAAAATTGCACCAGTAGTTTATGAGGAGTAGTCCGGACAAGCTTTTGTGTATCTGGCAACACACAGAAAAAAACACCTTTTTATCAAAGGGCCATAACTCCGCCAAAAATCATTCAACCGGAAGCCCATGCAATATGCGCAAGGACTTGAGCTACAGATCAATCCTGTACAGTTTCATTGAAATTGCATTTATAGTGGTATAAGAGAAGTAGTCCGGACAAACTTTAAAAATAAAAATTATTAAAGGGCCATAACTCTGACAAAAATCATTGAACCGGAAAATGCTGACAATATGAACCACTAGACTTGGTACTGATCATTCCTGTAAAGTTTGGATAAAATTGCACCAGTAGTTTATGAGGAGTAGTCCGGACAAGCTTTTGTGTATCTGGCAACACACAGAAAAAACACCTTTTTATCAAAGGGCCATATCTCGGCCAAAAATCATTCAACGGAAAAACCCGTGCAATATGCGCAAGGACTTGAGCTACAAATCAATCATTGAAATTGCATTTATAGTGGTATAAGAGAAGACTAGTCCGGACAAACTTTAAAAATAAAAATTATTAAAGGGCCATAACTCTGACAAAAATCATTGAACCGGAAAATGCTGACAATACGAACCACTAGACTTGGTACTGATCATTCCTGTAAAGTTTGGATGAAATTGCAGCAGTAGTTTATGAGGAGTAGTCCGGACAAGCTTTTGTGTATCTGGCAACACACAGAAAAAAAACACCTTTTAATCAAAGGGCCATAACTCGGCCAAAAATCATTCAACCGAAAAACCCGTGCAATATGCGCAAGGACTTGAGCTACAAATCAATCATTGAAATTGCATTAGTGGTATAAGAGAAGACTAGTCCGGACAAACTTTAAAAATAAAAATTATTAAAGGGCCATAACTCTGACAAAAATCATTGAACCGGAAAATGCTGACAATATGAACCACTAGACTTGGTACTGATCATTCCTGTAAAGTTTGGATGAAATTGCAGCAGTAGTTTATGAGAAGTAGTCCGGACAAGTTTTGTGATGGACAGACGGACAGACAGCCGGACGGACAGGCTGACATACAGACGACGGAGAAGTGATCCCTATATGTCGCCACTACTCCGTTGAGGCGACACAATAAGCTTAGTGTTTTAAATTATTTTTACAAACAGTCCATTTACTAGACACATTTACAGTCTGCCGTTTTACCAAATTAAATGTTACGATTCATTTGAAATACTGCAATCCTATTGGACAAAAAATAATTTCAAATATTAATACAAATATAAGCTCAACTATATTGTTACAGAAAATGTCACAAAACATCACATGTAATGTATTAAAACTACCTAGAAATGTAATCTAGGAAGGAAAATCACACAGTATTGTCATAAAAGATTAGTTAACCAAATTTTAGTTTATGTTTAGTGTGATAATTCAGAAACAGTGTAAGATTATTGGATTCTGTGATGTACTAAAATAAATACTAATATATTTATAACAGGCAGAAATTGAAATACAATTTTCCCTAAACAATCATTCTATATATGGGTTAATACCTAGATTAATACTAGGGGTTAATAGTCTAACCCATAAAAAGTAATGAGATATCTAAAAAGTTATAAAACAAATTATTACTGGACTCAGTCTTCTGTAAAGTCATGTGGTAAAATTAGGCACATGTGAATGCAAGAAATCAGAATGTGCAAAAAATGTCAATAAAATGTCTGTACTCATACAAAATATGCTAGAGCTGTCTTAACTCATTAACATCAGTCAGGGAGTGTCTGCACTTATATAAGCCAGTCAGAATAATTAACAACTGTCAATAAATATCTAACCAATACACATCAAATTCCTGTACTCATAGAAGCCTGACAGAAGATGCAATAGCTGTCAATTTAATATCTAACCAATACACATCAATTTCTGTACTCATAGAAGCCTGACAGAAGATGCAATAGCTGTCAATTTAATATCTAACCAATACACATCAATCCCTGTACTCATAGAAGCCTGACAGAAGATGCAATAGCTGTCAATTTAATATCTAACCAATACACATCAAATATCTGTACCCAAGAAGCCTAACAGAAGATGCAATAACTGTCAATTTAATATCTAACCAAAAGACATCAAATATCTGTACAGAAGATGCAATAGCTGTCAATTTAATATCTAACCAATACACATCAATGTCTGTACTCATAGAAGCCTGACAGAAGATGCAAAAGCTGTCAATTTAATATCTAACCAATACACATCAAATATCTGTACAGAAGATGCAATAGCTGTCAATTTAATATCTAACTAATACACATCAATTATCTGTACTCATAGAAGCCTAACAGAAGATGCAATCTTTAACTACCCAGCTTCGGATTTTAACTACCTGACTTGGAACCTTAACAACATGACAGTGAACTTTAACTACATGTCTGTGAACTTTAACTACCTAACTGTTAACAACCTGCCTTTGAACTTTAAATATCTGACTTTGAGCTTTATCTGCATGACTGTGAACTTTGATATTTCGATGGTGAACTTTAAATACCTGACAAACCCAACACATGCATTTAACTAGCAAGCTTGCTAATATCACATAAAAACAAATATTGTTCCTTTTAAGCTTCTATTTGGAAAGTATAAATATGAGAAATAAATCAAATACTTCAAACTACAATTCAAATATAACCTTAGTTAATGACACTTTTACAAACAGTCTCTTATCACTACATGGCTGTATTCTTGTTACTGTAACACCAGTCAATGGCAAGAAAACTTGTAAAATCATCAAAAATGAATATACTACATATGTAGTATAATATTTTCCCAATAAAACAATAAAAAGAATGTTTTGTACACTATTCTCCTTGACCTTTGGACAGCAGATTTTTTTAAACTTATCAATATCTTTATTTAAAGTACATTATTTTATAAAACTTGAAATTAGCAAGGAATTAACCTTGGTCATTTTATTTTTAAAAAATCACATAAACAAAGCAAGACTACTATGGCTGCTCAGTGCTATTAAACACAATAAATAAACCCAGTTAAGCAGACCTGGTTTTCTTTTACAAATATTAAAGGTTGATCTTGTAATGTAAACAGGTTAAAATCATGCGGAGAAACCCAATTAAGTCAGCCTATTAACTAAATTCCTTTAAACTATTTTTGTTGTGTATTTTGTTAATATTTCCTCCTGGTAATTCTGTAAAATCATAGAGATCTATTAACAGAGATACATATTTAGACTGACATTTTGAGAACTGACCTTAATTTACTTGAATTAAACTCAATTTAGTAAAAAACACCATTATAGATGATTAAACATGGTTCATTAATGTTGCTTTAATTAGTTTAAACATTACCTCAATTGTGAAACAATTATTGCATGCTGTAGTTATTACTTTCCAGTATGCTTACAAACTAAACAAAATTTAAGTGTTTTGCTATGGTATTTTTTTTAACATGATTAATACCATGTACAACTTCAAAGTCACAAACACTTCAAAGAGGAGGACACATTAACCACCAGGCCACAGTCAACATTTGTTCATATTGTTCATATAGTTTTTCTCCTAACTGAATTACATTACACCTTTCAACTAGTTACCATATATGTGACATTGTCCCATATCACTGTATAAAACATCTGATAAGTCATATAATAAAAATATTAAGTTACCACCAACAGGTTAAGGGCAAACAAGCTATACAAGCTAGCACATACACCACAGTTTACCAAGCTTGTAATCTATCAACACCATACAGCAGAATCTTTTACCACAGTTTACCAAGCTTGTAATTTATCAACATCATACAATAAAATCATTTACCACAGTTTACCAGCTTGAAATTTATCAACACCATACAGCAAAATTATTTACCACAGTTTACCAAGCTTGGAATTTATCAACACCATACAATAGAATCATTTACCACAGTTTACCAAGCTTGGAATCTATCAACACTGTACAGAAAAATCATTTACCACAGTTTACCAAGCTAGGGATCTATCAACATCATACAGTTAAATCATTTACCACAGTTTACCAATCTTGTAATCTATCAACACCATACAGAAGAATCATTTACCAAAGTTTACCAAGCTTGGAAATCTATCAACACCATAAAGCAGAATCACTTACCACAGTTTACCAAGCTAGGAATCTATCAACACCATACAGTAAAATCATTTACCACAGTTTACCAAGCTTGGAATCTATCAACACCATACAGTAAAATCATTTACCACAGTTTACCAAGCTTGGAATCTATCAACACCATACACTAAAATCATTTACCACAATTTACCAAGCTTGGAATCTATCAACACCATACACTAAAATCATTTACCGCAGTTAACCAAGCTTGTAATCTATCAACATCATACGGTAAAATCATTTACCACAGTTAACCAAGCTTGGAATCTATCAACATCATACAGCAGAATCATTTACCATAGTTTACCAAGCTTGGAATCTATCAACATCATACAGTAAAATCATTTACCACAGTTTTACCAAGCTTGGAATCTATCAACACCATACAGTAAAATCATTTACCACAGTTTACCAAGCTTGGAATCTATCAACATCATACAGTAAAATCATTTACCACAATTTACCAAGCTTGGAATCTATCAACATCATACAGTAAAATCATTTACCACAGTTTACCAAGCTTGGAATCTATCAACACCATACAGTAAAATCATTTACCACAGTTTACCAAGCTTGGAATCTATCAACACCATACACTAAAATCATTTACCACAATTTACCAAGCTTGGAATCTATCAACATCATACAGTAAAATCATTTACCACAGTTTACCAAGCTTGGAATCTATCAACACCATACAGTAAAATCATTTACCACAGTTTACCAAGCTTGGAATCTATCAACACCATACACTAAAATCATTTACCACAATTTACCAAGCTTGGAATCTATCAACACCATACACTAAAATCATTTACCACAGTTAACCAAGCTTGGAATCTATCAACATCATATGGTAAAATCATTTACCACAGTTAACCAAGCTTGGAATCTATCAACATCATACAGTAAAATCATTAACCACAGTTTACCAAGCTTGGAATCTATCAACACCATACAGTAAAATCATTTACCACAGTTTACCAAGCTTGGAATCTATCAACACCATACAGTAAAATCATTTACCAAAGTTTATTAAGCTTGGAATCTATCAACATCATACAGTAAAATCATTTACCACAGTTTACCAAGCTTGGAATCTATCAACACCATACAGTAAAATCATTTACCAAAGTTTACCAAGCTTGGAATCTATCAACACCATACAGTAAAATCATTTACCACAATTTACCAAGCTTGGAATCTATCAACACCATACAGTAAAATCATTTACCAAAGTTTACCAAGCTTGGAATCTATCAACACCATACAGTAAAATCATTTACCACAGTTTACCCAGAATTGAATGAAACATACAACTATTTATTACAGTAGCAATCCATCACATGTTGTATAAAGATGTCTCATACAAAACTAAGATCACATGCTTTTTAATCTACATATTTTTCCATAAGAAAGCAATTAAAATGGCAGATATATAGAGAGAAAGTGTCTTTCTACTGGCCAGCTAGAATTTATGCTGAAATGGGTTTTGTCACAATCTTTCTGGTATAAAATGACACACTCAGACATTTATGTCTATATAAGGAAAATTGCTTCCCACAGTATGAATTATGCCGGCTTTCCATAAATGTCAAAAACATCTGGAATGTACATTCTCCAAGTATAAATTGTAGGAATTATTCTTACAGTTTTATTTTTATGTCATGAGTAAAAATCAATTTTATTCTGAGAGCACTTTATTTAGATTACAATTATGAGCTTCTTTAGCAAAACATGTTAGCACCTATATGAAAATATAACAAAAACTATTTTAATATTTTATGTTTTAACTCAAATAGTACTATAATATCTTCACTTAAGTTGTCAATATAAAACATATTATGTTAAAAGATTAGATAAAATTGTCCCTCTAGAAGGTTAAGTAAGTCAGAAACTCAGATGTGAACCATTTCAAACTCATACTTAAAAGTTGACCTCAGCATAAACAAAGATCATTATATAATAATGGAACTAGTAATAACTATGTTCTTTTGTTGATAGTAATTGAGAGATTATTTCTAAACATTAAAGTCAGTCTTGTGTTAGTATTATGTGATGTGATAACATCAGTGCATAAGTATACAATTAATATCATAAGTATACAATTTAGTTACTTAATTAACCAGTTACCTGCTAGAACAAAGTAATTAACTTTTGTCACTAGTAATAGTCAAGCCTTATATTATATTATTCTGTCATATGTTACAGTTTGGATCTGAATATCTGTCCCAATGGGTGGGTACCCAAGGGATGGATATACGGATCTGAACAGCAAGCATGTCAAATATATTTTCTTGCATATTCTATATTTAAAAAGTTTTACCTCAACAAGATTTTTGTTCCTGGAAATTAATGTCATTTCATCCATAACTATTTCCATAAAATTTAGCAAATGAATTTACAACTTTATTTTATATGGCAAAAATAGAGGCATAAAGTTTCATTCTAAAATATACCAAAATGACATCATTTTAACTCAGTTCATTCATAAAATTTGATTAAATGCATGACTATGTTGCTTGATATCAAATTTTCCTCTCTTTCTGATTTACCGCATTATATCCTCCAGAAAATCATAGGTTGTTTTGAAAATAAAATAAATTAATTCATTGTCAAAACTATATATCTCAACAATAGAAAGCTTACCTAACCATGATGAGCTTTGTCTTTCTGATATGTCTAACTAGATAGTGGTAGGTATTGAAAAAAATAATCTTTGTGTAGTTCAGATAGAAGTAATGTATAAAATATTCAACATTTATATGTAAACAGACTATCCCGGGAGACTGAAGGAATCATAAAAACAAATAGGAAGTATTTTAATGATTACTGTATTAAAGTTGTTTGACAATCCCTGTGTTCTCTCAGGTATACTTATATCCTTATTATCTCTCTACCAACAGTCAATGAACTTATAAAACAAATTATTATACTTAATCTCAAACATACTAGCTCACTGTATACTTTTACATAATAAACCATCATTTCTAACCTCGAGCTGAGACGGATCAAAGTTAAACAAGAACTGTTCAGTTTAAAAATTAAAGAAGTTGTTGTAGCATATGAATATAAGTTCACAATATCCTAATGGCCATGTATATCATGAAATAAAATATGGCCACTGTGAGCCAATTTCCAATCATAGTAAAGGACACAACACCCAGTCTTTAATCTTAGTCAAAATTATGGTCATTTTTGCTTAAATGAAGAGAGATTCAAAGGATTAATTTAAAGAATCCACATTCACTAAATATATCAGCTCCTACTTGTAGCTTGGGAAGTATATATCCTACTTTGTTTAAACTTTGCACCAACACTGTAAAGGTTATATGGCGACTTTCAAGGTTTTCTGGCGGAGAAAGACCTCAGGTGTTCCTCTGGGCATGAGTTTTCTGGTGGAGGAAGACCTCAGGTGTTCCTCTGGGCATGAGCAGGCACATGAGTAGATCCACTAGCGTTTAGTAGGCAAGCTGGATAATAAACTTTGTTAAATTTAGATGTAAAATCAATTAAGCATTTTGGGTTTATACATATCTGAAATTTGCTGGTCATTTCATTTGTTTTTATTTTAGGAAGCCCTGGTCTAGTACACTGGTGGGGGGGGGGGGGTATTGGAGCTATGTATGTATTTCCAGATATGAGTTATATTATTAAGAACAATAATGACACATTGCTATGACAATCATAATCTAACATCATCATCATTGTATTGAATATCTACAGAATACAATAGTTAACTAACATCTGGATGTTACAGCTGGTCCACAATCTATTCAAGTTCCTGGGACAAATTCTCAATTACTTTACTAAACCATGTATTACTTCTAAAATACTTTCATATAAAATCCTAGACATGAACATTTGAGCTTTCCTTTAAATTGCTATGATAAACATCTCAAAAGTTTAAATGTTTACAGATAGACAATGAATACAGATTAGAAAAAAACACCAGTAGTTGTCTGGAAGAAATGTGATAGAATGGTTCACATTGTAAGTAGCTGGTTATCTTAAATGGTTAAAACTTACTATAAGAGAAAGATTAATTTTTTCATAATTTACTTTAAAAAAATAACTGTTGCATCTTATTCTGCAATAAATTTAATATTGCAGTATTTTGATTTTCTGTTAGAAAAACTAAGACTTCTACAAAAATGTGAATGACCTAACTATTAAATCGGAACATTTTTCCTTCAAAGTTCTGAAAAAGTAGTTTCCTTTGTCAGAAGTATTTTTATGAAAATCATCAAAAACTATGAAGAAGAAAAAAATTGTTTGTATAACAACATTAGAATCAAACAGTGTTATAAAATAAATGTTTAAAACATCCTGCACAAGTCTGTTGCAATCAATGAAAGACAAAAACTTGTATGTTTTGTGGTTGTAAAAAGTGAGAAATTTATAAAAATACATGAAACTGTTGTGTGATATTATATTCTGTAATAAACAGTTTTATAAAGTTAATGGTAATAGGCTAGGTTTTCTCTTACAAGTATCTTTATTAAGCTTCATATATGGTAAATAATGAGCTATTTGTTATGAACAATGACCAAGATTTGAGCATATATAATTTAATTCTCTATATATCCTACAGCATGTAATACTGAAAGCCCCAGGAAATTATACCCAAAAATATTATATTACTAGCACCAATTCAATTATGAAAGTAATAATGTGCCATAGAATGTTCCACACTTTCTTCTATGATGTGCCAACAATAGGCAATTTTCTTCACCCAAATTAGTGTGTAATATTATTTTCTAGTTAAAATATATGATAGAAAATCTTGCGAGAAGGGCAATCAACTTAATGACATGAGTTATTTCGTAATTTTGTAAGATGTCTGCATCCTATAAACTAATTTAGCATAATTTCCATTATTTTGGCAAGTTTCTAACAAATCTATATCATTCATTTATTTTGTGTAGAGTAGTTTAAGGCAGACAAGTCTACATAATATTTCTATATATTTATTTTATCTATAAGACAATGATTCTACTGGTTTCCTTTTTTTCAGCTGTTTGTAATCTACACACACACACAAAAAATAAATAATAATAAATACAATTAATTCTAACAGGCCTTATAATTTTGTCACTATACACTGGTTCTTTATTTATACAAGTTCTCCCTTCAATAACATGGATAACCAAAGCCTTGTTAAGGCAACAAAAATAATGCATTTTAAACTGACATGGGTGGGAAATGAAGATTGATTTATCAAGCACTGATGTAAATACAATACAAGTCAGTCTTGACAATAAATTCTGATGACCAATACAAATATGGGCTTTCAAGAACTTACAAATGACCTATGCAATATAGTCTTTCAAGAGCTCACAGATGACCTATACAATATGGTATTTCAAGAGCTCACAGATGGCCTATACAATATGATTTTTCAAGAACAAACAGTTGACCTATACAATATGGTCTTTAAAGAACTAAAAGATGACCTATACAATATGGTATTTCAAAAGCTCACAGATGACCTATACAATATGATATTTCAAGAACTAACATATGGCCTATAATACAATATGGTTTTTCAAGAACAAACAGTTGACCTATACAATATGGTCTTTAAAGAACTAAAAGATGACCTATACAATATGGCATTTCAAGAACTAACAGATCGATGGCTCAGCGCAATACTGGTCTAAGTGACATTTTTTCACAAAATCACTTTTTTTCATTTTTTTATTCAAATACATGAAATACATATTCTGTAAAAATATTAGGGTTAAATTTCAATTTTTTAACAACTTAAACCCAATAAATTTATTAAGACCATCTCATGATGTAAGTTTTCATATTTGCAGTAAAAGTCTATCATGAGTTAGACCTCTATTGCACTAAATAGTTTACAGATGTTTAAGTCTAACTTGAGTTGGACCTGTACTGCACTACAAATTTGCACTGTACATATTTGCATTCTTCAGTTGGACCTGTATTTGACTATTATAACTTCATGTATAATGAAATATTGATTTTTTAAACTTAAATTATGACATCATTGATGTGACCAGTGATGTCATATGTGTATAATCAGTAATGTAATATGAATGATGTCATCTGCTTGACCATAATATTATACAGAAAAAAACATCTAAAAGCAAACATATCATAATATTATACAGCAAACAACATGTAGGAGCAAACATAAGGTAAGATTAAGTTGTTTTTTTTTTATTAAAGACATATAAATGCTAAGAGATAAAGTCTTTTTGGTTACATGTACATGTTTACAAAGTTCAAAGTACACTGATGCTTCAATATACTGGTATAATGAAGTTTAAACTGTTAATGCTACACTGGTTAACTTAATATTGCTTAGTAACAAAAATGATTTTCTATCTATTAAAACTAAATAATAGTTAATTTTTCAAAAGCATACAAAAGCATTAATCTATAATAATATTGTATTACTAAACTAAGATTTTTAAAAATATTTAAATGCGATTTTGGCTCAAATTCTATATTTTGTCACACTTCTTTCAATATGAATTAGCACAATTATAAATTAACACATAAATTAGGCTTCACATTTGAATTTCTTAGTTTAATAAAGAAAACAAACTTTTTAACACTAATGTGCAGTCTCATAATAATTCACTTTTCATCAGTTCCCACATTTTTTCTTATAGGAATATGGCAACAATGATTGGTTCATTCCATCAAGGGCACTTTAAGTTTAAAGGTGCTGGAAAACAGTGTGTTTGTAATAGTCTCGTGGCAATGTTATATTCAAAGGAACTTTGCCCAAAAAAATGGAAAACCTCTGATATAGATACTTTACTTGAAGAAGGCGATAAAATGTATATGTTGATTCATGGCAGAAATGAGCATGACCACTTGCTTATATCAGATATTCCAAAAAATGTCCATTACAAAAAAGAAGTCTACAACATGCATATTCATCAAGTTTGGAGTGGTACAATGGACAGAGTTACAAGTCAAAAACCATTCATGTCACTTGAAGACTCGATCAAAAGCATTCAATCATTTTGTTTCTTTACAATTGGCTGTTATACAACTGCAATTATGAAAAATGGAGATGATCTTTACTTATTTGACCCTCATAGCCGAAATGAAATGGGCATGAGTTGCCCAGAGGGACAGGCAATTCTATCATGCCATAAAAATGTAGAAAGTCTCTGTTTATTTTTAAGGCATCTATCAGCAACAATATATAGAGAAAAATCTGTTGTTTTTGAATCAACTCATGTTGATTTCTGTTGCGATAGTGAAAGTGATGTAGCGTCAAGTGATTTTGATGGGTTTTCAACTGTAACAGATGGTGAATATACCTGCATTCTATACATGGCAAATGAAAATATGAAGGTCAAAATGCAACAAATTGACGTTGAAAATGAAAGTGTTTCTAGTATTGAAAAAAATTCTGTAAGTGATGATTCCGAAGTTTTATCGTGTGAAAATACTAGTCCTGAAGAGTTTTTTGTAGCTGAAAAGATTAATTTGCCCTCAAGTGAAGGAAATATTAGCAAAGATAGTGCTGAATTTAACATCAATTTAAATGATTCTTTTGTTGATAGAGTTATACAGGAAGGTTTAATGAATGAAAGCAATGATTTCACAATGAACTTTGACTTGTTAAACTTCTCTGATGATGATAATGTACCTCTAAGTTCTGTAAAACAAAAAATTTCCAAAAACAAAATTCTAACTGAAGATGATGTACCTCTAAGTTCTTTGAAACAAAACACTGCAAAAAATAAAATTCTTACTGAAGATGATGTACCTCTAAGTTCTTTGAAACAAAACACTGCCAAAAACAAAATTCAAACTGAAGGTGAAATACCTCTCACATCAATAAAACAAAAAAATGCCGAAAACCAAAATCTAGCTTCAGGTGATGTCCAAAACCAGAATCTATCTGAAGATGATGAACACAAAAATGAACATATTGGACATAATAACAGAGGTAAAACATCTGATGAAACTGTAGAACATCTTCAAGAAACTGAAAATAGTACAAGTATGAATGAAGTATCTGATAAGGAGGAATATAGGGGAAGGAAGCGGTTAAGAAAGGAGAGTTTATGGAAGAGAACTTTAGCTAAGAAAAAAAGAAACTCAGGCAGTCAATACAAAAGTCTGAATAGTGGGAAATTTGTAAGAGCTAGGTTACTGAAAAGGGGTTGCAGTTTTTCATGCAGATACAAATGTCATAAAAAAATCCCCGAGTCACAACGCCAAAAGATATTTCATGAATTCTGGGCACTTGGTGATATAAACAGGCAGAGAGATTACATTTCTAGTTGGGTATGCGTAAACCCAAAAAAAATCTAGAACAAATTTGACAAGATCACCTAAAAGAAATTTATCAAGAAAATGGCAGTTTAAAATTGATGGCCAGTTTGTAACTGTATGTAAAACATTCTTCCTTGACACACTAGATATAAGTCATACAACTGTTGATACAGCTTTAAGAAAAGATTGTTTCAAGGAGAACAATACATCCGGTATAGCATCACCAGACAAAAGAGGCAGGCATGAAAATAGATACAATAAAACCCCAGAAATACAGATTGGCCATGTAAAATCACATATCAAAAGTTTCCCCAAAGTTGACTCCCATTACTGTAGAAAACATTCCTTAAAATCCTATTTGGAACCTGGATTATCAGTCCCAAAAATGTACCAGTTGTATTTGCAAGATTGTGGAAAGAAAGATTTAGTTCCCGTCTCCCTGAGTGTGTATAGAAATATATTTGACCACCACTTTAACATTGGTTTTTTCAAACCTATAAAAGATAGGTGTGACTTTTGTTCTCGATATAACAATTCTTCAGAGAAAGAGAAGGCAAACATGGTTAAAGAATATGAAGTTCATATACAGAATAAAAATCTTATGAGAGATTCAAAAGAAACCGATAAAGCCAGAGCAAAGCACGAAAGCAATGTATGTGTTGCATGTTTCGACCTTCAGCAGGTTCTCCCTACTCCCCATAGCAACGAATCTATTATGTATTACACCCGCAAACTTTGTACATTTAACCTGTCTGTTTATGACCTTGGCACCAAAGATGGTTCCTGCTACATTTGGCATGAGGCAATTGCTGGCAGAGGTTCGAATGAGATTGCCTCTTGCATGTTCAAATACTTGAGAAGTCAGTCTTTTATTGGAAAAAGAGAAGTTATCTTATATTCCGACACTTGTGGGGGCCAAAATAAAAATAGAAATTTCTTAACAATGCTAAGTTATGCAAAAAAGAAATATAAGTTTGAAAAATTGCAGCACAAATTTTTGGAACGTGGACATACACAGAATGAAAATGATTCAATTCATGCAAGTATTGAACGTAAAAGCAAAAACATTTCCATTTTTACGACTCCACAATGGGCTGCAGTTATAAAGGCTGCCAGAAGTAAACCCTATCATGTTTATGAATTAGACACAAATGATTTTTTAAACTTTAAAATCATGTCTGAGTCAGTACCAAACCTAGATTTGGATGTTGATGGACAAAAAATCATGTGGCAAAAGATCAAGGTAATAACACTTGAAAAACAAGATAGTAACATTATTGAAGTCCAGTACAGTGACAATTCTTCTGTTGTGATCAACCTTGCGGTGAGGGTAACCAGTACAAGATCATCTAAAACAAGGTTATCATCAGAATCTATGTTTCATTTACCAGAAGCACAACCTCTATATAGAAGAAAAGAGGATGTGCCAAGGCTGTCTGCATCCAAACATAATTCATTGATGAAACTGTGTGAAAATAACATAATACCACGTGTACATCACCAATTCTTTACTTGTCTGAGGCATGAAAGTGAAAGTGATGAAAAATAAATAGACCATAAAAATTTTGTTGTTTTTAAAACAATGAAATAATACCACCTAACAATAATTGTTGTAATTATTTCAATGGTCAAAAATGTAAAAAGAGTAAAGAACTCACTAACAAGACATGATTTTCAGTAATTTGACATTAAAATTTAAGATTTACATTGTGTGCCTATTGTGTATAATGTATTATCCATATTGTGGCAGATCGCGTTTATTGTTAATATGTTGCTTCAGAGTAGTCATATGAAGAATCTGATTTTGTCTGTTAGAACAATCTTACTTTTTATAGTGTTGTCGGATTTATTTAATAGACAGATTATTAAATTTGTTCTTATTGAATGAAGGATGTGTTTTATTATGATAAAGTTTGTTGCTTCTTTTTTAATAAGTTTATTAATGTAGTGTTCAGTTTTGTCTTGTGAATGAAGGTTTCAATTTACCTAATTTTGATATGTGAAAATCCAAATGAGAGATTTAATGTCTGGAGAATGCTATACACATAGGAAAAATGTAGTGATCTATGAATATAAAAAATCTTTTTTAGTGCTTTTCAATTAATTATTTTGTATGAAAAACATTAAATTTCATAATGTCTAAAGATACTGATTAAATTTCTATATAATTTAGCATGATTTTATGTGAAATAGATTCTGTAAAAAATACCACAATAAGTTATAACAGAGTTACCAGTAGTACATAGTGACAATCACAGAAACCACAACTGATTATAACACAGTTACTGCATAATATTATAAATTATTTACAAACATGACATGATAGTGATAATAAAAATACTGCTGTCAAGATGAAATAATTTCACTATAGCTTATCAAAATTGAAGTTTCTGGCAATTTTGAATAGTTGTTTGTAATTTTAATGCAATTTTGAATGGAATTATCATCAAATGCACTATTATTGTTTTCATGTTGATTTATCATGTTCAAAGACTTTCTATTAGTTCCTTAATATATTAAACTTTTAACTGAATCTTGTTCTTGTCTTTTTTTAATTTTTAATATTGTATTTCATGAACACTTTCGATTGTGAATATGATAATAATACACAAACTTTTTGGACAAAAATGCAAAAATTATGACAATGTAAATTTGAAATGTATTGCAGTAGCTAGGTATCACTGCTGGAAATGACTGTAACAATATCACATATCTTGGTTATATACAGTTTCTCTTTGCACTGAGACAAAATGAATGCAGTTTTTTTTATTTTCAAGTCTTTTAAAGTAAATATTCAACATATTTCATTGTATAACACATCCATTTTAATGACTAGATATTAACTTGAACAAGCTTTAATAAGCAATTACAAGTCTTATAATGCAAGTACAGTACTGTTAAAACAGTTAAACGTCACAATAGCTGAGAACGTATTGCCATGTTTCACAAAGCCAATTATCATGTTGCATTGATGATATTGGACCATCTTTATATGCATAAATAACTTAATAATTTTATTTTTTACCTTCATTGAGAAGCGACACATTATTGTATGAAATAAATAAAGGATGCTCATGTGATTCCGTAAAAACATGCATATTTTGATGTGACGTCATTTGCTGTATTAAAATATAGCATAAAA
This sequence comes from Ruditapes philippinarum, assembly GCF_026571515.1. Taxonomy (NCBI): domain Eukaryota; kingdom Metazoa; phylum Mollusca; class Bivalvia; order Venerida; family Veneridae; genus Ruditapes; species Ruditapes philippinarum. The sequence goes on from NW_026859675.1 coordinate 25,896, forward strand.
ACTCGCTTAATGTTAACCTTACACTTACGAGCGTTTCAATGAAAACAAGATTCTTTCTAGTGAAAGCAGTTATTTGAGTATGTGATAATTAGAATATTATCATGTTCTTCTTTACTTTGTTCACTGAATTTGTTGATCAAAATAATATTATGCTCACAAGAGGCTCGCATATTATAATTTTCAGCTCATTCTATAAATTTAATATTAATCTTTTGCAATAAATCATTATCATCACAGTTATAACCAAGTCCAAGTCAAGTTTTTGTCTTAGATAGATAGAAAAATTAATGCAATAAAGGTCTAACTTAAGTTGAACTTACAATTCTGTGATGGTCTATTCAAATTTTAAGGTCCAACTTGAGTTGGTCTTGTATTGCGTTTACATATTTTGATGCAATGGAGGACCAACTCTCAATGTGTCTATATAGATTTTTTTTTTTTAAAAACCTGAATGTAATAGTATTAAGTGACAAATTTGCTATCACATTGAGAAATTAAAGTCAGTTTGTTTGAATTTTAATGAAATAAATCAGTTTTTTGTGTTTCCTGTATAATTTTCAAAATATGACTTAGACCAGTATTGCGCTGAGCCATCGAGATGACCTATACAATATGGTTTCTCAAAAAGTAACCCATGACCTGTACAGTGTTTCCAATAGGAGGCCAATCAATCACCACTTAAAATCAATCTAATATTGATAAAAGTCTGGGAAAAAAAGCTTAATTTTCCCAAGAAATCATTAAGAAGATAAGTATACAGGTGTTATACTTTGAAGTTTTCCTCTCACAAACATTCTCTAATTCTACTTCAACAGTTTTCATGTAAATTCTTTAACTGGCAGCTGTTTCATATTTCCGCAATTTTTCAGTTTTAGTTTAATGCTTTGTTACAATGTGATAATGTCCAGTTAGAAAGTCAATGAACTTTAACAATGAGTTCAGATAGTTCTCACCTGAACATCTGAGTGTTCTCTGGATAACAAAATTATTTTTACTAAATTTTCTTGAACAATAAAAATCATGTACTTTGAAAATTTATTTTGTTAACAAACAAATAATTCACAAACAAAACATACAACAATTTTCCAAATAATATTCTAATCTTTTTTACAAACAAAAAAATATATGTGTGTGTGTTTGTGTTTTTTTTAAAGCTTATTAAAAAATTCAATAACAGTAAGGTAGCCCCTCAATTCACAGACAGTTTATAAACTTGTTTCTATTTTAAGTTTATCAGTGAAGGCTGGATGAGGTATGTTTATAACATTTATTCTAATAGGTACTGTAGCAGATTAAATAGATAATAAACTTAATTTAACTGCCAATATTTTACCTCTCATATTCCTGTTCATATATATCAGACAGATTCAAGTTTTAAACTAATAAATTTGAAGAAATTAATTTGATTGAAAACAACAGATGTTGGTGTCAGTAGTCCAGTAGCATATTATAAAACATGGGAGTAGTCCAGTAGCATATTATAAAACATGGGCAGCATTGGTGTCAGTAGTCCGGTAGCATATTATAAAACATGGGCAGCATTGGTGTCAGTAGTCCAGTAGCATATTATAAAACATGGGCAGCATTGGTGTCAGTAGTCCAGTAGCATATTATAAACATGGAGTAGTCCAGTAGCATATTATAAAACATGGGCAGCATTGGTGTCAGTAGTCCGGTAGCATATTATAAAACATGGGCAGCATTGGTGTCAGTAGTCCAGTAGCATATTATAAAACATGGGAGTAGTCCAGTAGCATATTATAAAACATGGGCAGCATTGGTGTCAGTAGTCCAGTAGCATATTATAAAACATGGGAGTAGTCCAGTAGCATATTATAAAACATGGGCAGCATTGGTGTCAGTAATCCAGTAGCATATTATAAAACATCGGGAGTAGTCCAGTAGCATATTATAAAACATGGGCAGCATTGGTGTCAGTAATCCAGTAGCATATTATAAAACATGGGAGTAGTCCAGTAGCATATTATAAAACATGGGCAGCATTGGTGTCAGTAGTCCGGTAGCATATTATAAAACATGGGCAGCATTGGTGTCAGTAGTCCAGTAGCATATTATAAAACATGGGAGTAGTCCAGTAGCATATTATAAAACATGGGAGTAATCCAGTAGCATATTATAAAACATGGGAGTAGTCCAGTAGCATATTATAAAACATGGGCAGCAAATCTGACCCTCCTGAACAAAACAATTATCATGTCGGAATTATCTTTTGCATGAAACTTTTTAAAGGTGTTAGAGCTTTTTTTGGCTAGACCGGAAATGCAAGGTGGCCTGGCTCTATACTGAATGTGGCAAATGTCAGGTCCAGTACAGTGTCCATCCAACAAAATAAAACTTCGAAAATAGCAGTCACATATAATTTTATATTAGTTTTCTGTTGTCTCCTTCATTGTGATGTAAATAGATTAAAAACTAACATCAAATGCTAAGAGTTAAATAATATGTCTTCAACAAAAGTCAGCCTGTACTAAATAACAGTTTTGTTAGCACTTTTTTTATTGAAATTCTTTAAGTCACATGTCACAATGAACAGTTTCATTACACTAACAATTTAGACAATGGGTAAGTAATAATTATGTGTTAGTAATATTAGACAAATGGGTAAGTAATAACTATGTGTTAGTAATGTCTATAACACCAGACATTGTAACAATAATAGCACTCTCTGAAAAATCTAACTTGGAGTCAATGTTAACTACATGATAACATTAAAATGTAATACAATGTTTTATAAGAGGAATTAAGCTTGGATGAAGAATTAGAAAACAGATTTTCTCTTATCAAACAATTATTACATGACGTCATATTAAGCAACAGATCTTGTAAACAATTTTAGCGAACATTTTGTAACAAGTTTAACATGTAACAATCAACTTTCAAGTCTATTACACACATTAAATGTTCTATAAATTGACTTCATGAAAAACAGCTTCAATAACAACAAATTGAAACTAATACAGATTTATGAAGTTCTGACATGTATAACAGTGAAAGTATGAGAAAAAGGTCAGATATGAAAGAAAGGAGACATTGAAAAGGGCTGATTTTTCAGGAGGTAGAAAATAGAGTTTGTTAGTTGAAAAAAATGGCAATAAGGGGAAAAGTTGCAATAAGAGTGCCCTGGGGGTGGAAGGAGAAGGTGTTAGGAAAATTGCAAAAGAGGAGTAAGCAGTAGAGAACAGATGATAGGGAAGACTAGGGGTGTATATATACAGGGAGACAGTGTGAGAACAGGTGATAGGGAAGATTAGGGGTGTATATATACAGGGAGACAGTGTGAGAACAGGTGATAGTGAAGATTAGGGGTGTATATATACAGGGAGACAGTGTGAGAACAGGTGATAGGGAAGATTAGGGGTGTATATATACAGGGAGACAGTGTGAGAACAGGTGATAGGGAAGATTAGGGGTGTATATATACAGAGAGGCAGTGTGAGAACAGGTGATAGGGAAGATTAGGGGTGTATATATACAGGGAGACAGTGTGAGAACAGGTGATAGGGAAGATTAGGGGTGTATATACACAGGGAGACGGTGTGAGAACAGGTGATAGGGAAGATTAGGGGTGTATATACACAGGGAGACGGTGTGAGAACAGGTGATAGGGAAGATTAGGGGTGTATATACACAGGGAGACGGTGTGAGAACACGTGATAGGGAAGATTAGGGGTGTATATACACAGGGAGACGGTGTGAGAACACGTGATAGGGAAGATTAGGGGTGTATATACACAGGGAGACGGTGTGTGAGAACACGTGATAGGGAAGATGAGGGGTGTATATACACAGGGAGACAGTGTGAGAACACGTGATAGGGAAGATGAGGGGTGTATATACACAGGGAGACAGTGTGAGAAACAGGTGATAGGGAAGATGAGGGGTGAATATACACAGGGAGACAGTGTGAGAACAGGTGATAGGGAAGATTAGGGGTGTATATATACAGGGAGACAGTGTGAGAATAGGTGATAGGGAAGATTAGGGGTGTTATATACACAGGGAGACAGTGTGAGAACAGGTGATAGGGAAGATTACGGGTGTATATATACAGGGAGACAGTGTGAGAACAGGTGATAGGGAAGATTAGGGTGTATATATACAGGGAGACAGTGGTGAGAACAGGTGATAGGGAAGATTAGGGGTGTATATACACAGGGAGACAGTGTGAGAACAGGTGATAGGGAAGATTAGGGGTGTATATATACAGGGAGACAGTGTGAGAACACGTGATAGGGGGAAGATTAGGGGTGTATATATACAGGGAGACAGTGTGAGAATAGGTGATAGGGAAGATTAGGGGTGTATATATACAGGGAGACAGTAAAGAATAGGTGATAGGGAAGATTAGGGGTGTATATATACAGGGAGACGGTGTGAGAACAGGTGATAGGGAAGATTAGGGGTGTATATACACAGGGGAGACGGTGTGAGAACAGGTGATAGGGAAGATTAGGGGTGTATATATACAGGGGAGACGGTGTGAGAACAGGTGATAGGGAAGATTAGGGGTGTATATATACAGGGAGACAGTGTTGAGAAACAGGTGATAGTTTGAAGATTAGGGGTGTATATACACAGGGAGACAGTGTGAGAACAGGTGATAGGGAAGATTAGGGGTGTATATACACAGGGAGACAGTGTGAGAACAGGTGATAGGGAAGATTAGGGGTGTATATACACAGGGAGACAGTGTGAGAAAACAGGTGATAGGGAAGATTAGGGGTGTATAATACACAGGGAGATGGTGTGAGAACAGGTGATAGGGAAGATTAGGGGTGTATATATACAGGGAGATGGTGTGAGAACAGGTGATAGGAAAAGATTAGGGGTGTATATACACAGGGAGACGGTGTGAGAACAGGTGATAGGGAAGATTTAGGGGTGTATATACACAGGGAGACGGTGTGAGAACACGTGATAGGGAAGATTAGGGTGTATATACACAGGGAGGACAGTGTGAGAACAGGTGATAGGGAAGATTAGGGTGTATATACACAGGGAGACAGTGTGAGAACAGGTGATAGGAAGATTAGGGGTGTATATACACAGGAGACAGTGTGAGAACAGGTGATAGGGAAGATTAGGGTGTTTATATACACAGGAAGACAGTGTGAGAACAGGTGATAGGGAAGATTAGGGGTGTATATACACAGGGAGACAGTGTGAGAACAGGTGATAGGAAGATTAGGGGTGTATATACACAGGGAGACGGTGTGAGAACAGGTGATAGGGAAGATTAGGGGTGTATATATACAGGGAGACAGTGTGAGAACAGGTGATAGGGAAGATTAGGGGTGCATATACACAGGGAGACAGTGTGAGAACAGGTGATAGGGAAGATTAGGGGTGCATATACACAGGGAGACAGTGTGAGAACAGGTGATAGGGAAGATTAGGGGTGTATATACACAGGGAGACAGTGTGAGAAGGGACCCTTGATACAGGAGTAAATGGCTGGTGCATGCACTCAAATGTTTTTCTGTTAAAAATAACCAGTAACTGCTAGTGAAAGATGCTTTGCATATAGACTGATTGCATATAAATGAGAATGGCCAAAGGTTGTTTTGTTGTATACGATAAGAGGAAATATAATAATTTTAATGTATTTCACAAGGGAAAACTTCAAAGGTGTGACTGCAATCAACATGATAACATTATAGAGTCTTGCTGTGTAGACAAAGAACAAATGAAGACTACTACTGTGAGTAGTTTAGCAAAAGTCTTAGTATCTTTTAATTTACACAAATTGGTAATTTCCCCTCATTATTTTCTTTCAAAATGTCTTTTTTTTGTCCTTTATATCAATTAGGTTATTACTTATATACTTTTCTTGATTCAAGCATTGGGCATAATGTTTTCTCCTTGACAACAATACTGGAATAGTCACATGACTGGATTCTCTAACTTTGGAATTATTGGCAGAAATTTGCTATCTCAAATACGAGGCTTCTTATGCAAATGCAATTTACTTATGTAAATTAGGCTCATATTTGATCTGACAAAAACAAAAGGTGTAAAAGATTTTAAGCAGTTATTGAATAATCATTCTAACAGTAAAGCAAGTGTTGCTCTATCTGTAAAGAAGAACAAGTTCAAGCTTGTTTCTATCTAAAATTATTAAATAACTGTGAACATTCTATATGTATTTACAGGAGAGATTGAATTTCTAGATATTTTTTCTAACTTTTAAGTTTTGTAGGCAGACATAATTATACCCTTAAAAAAGTCCTTGTTTTATACTAATTATGGAAGCCAGTCACCTCAAATAAAACATGTATTTCTTGAAGAGATTGCAATTAAAAAAAAATTTTGGCTGTCAGAGACTCAGTTACAATCAAATGTCCCATTATGGCCTTAATATAATTCAGATGGGTAAAGTCTATAACTACTTTCACCTTTGACGATGCTCTATATGGAGTTGAGGAGAAATTTGTTTTAGACTTGGTTACCTTGACCTTAAATCTCATGCAAGATTTGTTAAAGTAAAATTCATTAGACTTTGTTCTAATAAATGAAGGCTATATTATTAGTTATAAAGATTTTTGACAGGTTATATGACCAAGTATCAATGGTTATATGCTTATAAAACCCTACTTGCTGGGCAAGGGTTATATTGCAAAATTATTTACATGCACCATATAACCTGTAAAAAATCCTTATAACATATTTATTCCTGACTATGAGCATGCATATAAATCATGATCATCCAATGAAAACAGCAACACAACAAACTTGCAGCAATATAAGAGGTTAAGTAATATAAGAATCTTACACTGGCTGCTGGTACAGACTGGAATATCTAGCTTGAGGGTAACTGTTTACGGCGGTAACGAGGTTCTGCTGAGAGCTAGATATTTCCGTATGTACCGAAAGCCAGTGTTTAATTCTAATTTTCTTGCATATTACATATCAATTATTTTCAGAACAGAAATTATTAAAACTGATATTCTCATTATGCACTTTTTTCTTATAGTAGCGTATGAACTTCCAACTTCATTCATAACCGTAAAATGACGTCATCCTTAGAACACAATTCATTAATAAAAGGCGCGCAGCAATGACGCCATTTCAAGCACGACTTGTCTTACATGTGGGGTGTAAGACAGGGTTTTCTAGAACCGGTGTAAATGGTAGATAATCCTTTCTTGCATATCAGACAGGATTATCTATCGTTTCGGCGGTGCTAGAAAACCCCGTCTTACACCCCAATGTAAGACAAGTCGCGTACTTTAAATGACGTCATTGCTGCGTGCCTTTTATGAATGAATTGCGTTCTTATGATGACTTACTTAACCATTATGAATGAAGTTGTAAGTTCATACACTACTATAAGAAAAAAGTGCGTAATGAAAATATCAGTCTTCGTAATTTCTGTTCTGAAAATAATTGATATGTAATATGCAAGAAAAAGAATCAAACTCCGGCTGTCGGTGCACACGGGAATATCTAGCTCTCGGGTAACTGTTTAGCGGTAACTTGGCAGAGCCTTGTTACTGCCATAAACAGTCACCCTCGAGCTAGATTATCCGGTCTGTACCGGCAGCCGGTGTAAGATTCATATAGTCTGACATGAAAGAAAAAAAAATCTCTTGTAAGTTTAAATGGCCTTGATCCTTATGACCATATAAGAGTAAAGGTCATAAGAAAGATATTGGACAATATGGACACAATGCTACCTACATTAAGTCATGTTTTTTGGGTACTGGGGGGGTTTTTCTATTTTGTTTTAAAAACACGTTACCATAAATCATTTAAAACATATTTTTTAAACATTTAATGTAGTATTTAGGTTTAAATTTTTTAACTGATATCAATCATTACAGTGCGGGCATTTTCTTTTTCAAAAAAAAATTTTCAATCCAACATTTTAAAAACTGCAAAAAGGGAAAAAATTTTAAATTGGAAAAAAAATTTTCCATAAAGAAAACGCAATAAAATTTGCCTCACTGAAGGGGTGTAGTTTTTTAAATAAAATTACTGATTTTGTAAAAAATAAGAAACCCTTGGGGAAAGAATAAAAAAACTAATTTAATTATTTGGAAAACTTTTTACTTTCCGTTTTTAAAATAGTTCTTAACCGAAATTTGGGGCTTTATTTTTAAAATTAATTAGAGGGACCGGTTGTTTTATTGTTTCCCCCAAAAATAAAAGTGCCCAGCCGAACAAAACAGCATCATTTTATGCCATACGCCCTACTTACATTACGTAATTTTTAAAAATTTATTAGTTTCAGATTTTTCTTTATCAAAACATAAAATTTAAAATTGCAAACACAAAAAATGTCGGTAGACGCATACAAAAATAAAGACTGTATAAAGAAATATAGACTGTAATAAAGAAATATAGACTGTATAAAGAAATATAGACTGTATAAAGAAATATAGGAATGTATGACCGTAAACAAAAATATAGACTTTATACAGAAATGAAAGGCCTGGTCGAGCCTCGTATTGGTGACATTGATAAAATCATTATAATCAAGAAATTTATTAAGTTCAGTAAAGCTCGTCAAGGACTGACAGTTTACATACACAAGGACTAAAACATGCAGTTTTACATGGACCAGGACTGGACTGACAGTTTACATGGACCAGCACTGGACTGACAGTTTACATACACAAGGACTAAAACATGCAGTTTACATGGACCAGGACTGGACTGACAGTTTACATGGACCAGCACTGGACTGACAGTTTACATAGATCAGGACTGGACTGACAGTTTACATAGACCAGGACTGAAACAGCCAGTTTACATAGACCAGGACTGGATGACAGTTTTACCATGGACCAGGACTGGATTGACAGTTTACATGGACAGGACTGGATTGACAGCTTAGTTTACATGGACCAGGACTGGACTGAACAGTTTAAAAAGATGAGCTGAACAGACAGTTTTAGAACTGGACGGACAGTTTAGACTGGAAAGACAGTTTATATGGACCAGGACTGGACTGACAGTTTATATGGACCAGGACTGGACAGACAGTTTATATGGACCAGGACTGGACAGACAGTTTATATGGACCAGGACTGGACAGACAGTTTATATGGACCAGGACTAGACAGACAGTTTATATGGACCAGGACTGGACTGACAGTTTTATATGGACAAGGACTGGATTGACAGTTTACATGGACCAGGACTGGATTGACAGTTTACATGGACCAGGACTGGATTGACAGCTAGTTTACATGGACCAGGACTGGACTGACAGTTTAAAAAGATGAGCTGAACAAACAGTTTAGACTGGACAGACAGTTTATATGGACCAGGACTGGACTGACAGTTTATATGGACCAGGACTGGACAGACAGTTTACATGGACCAGGACTGGACAGACAGTTTACATGGACCAGGACTGGACAGACAGTTCATATGGACCAGGACCTGGACAAACAGGTTTGATATGGACCCGGACTGGATTGACAGTTTAGCGATAGATCAGGGACAGAACAGACAGTTTTAATGGACCTGGACTGGACTGACAGTTTACATAGACCAGGACTGGACTGACAGTTTACATGGACCAGGACTGGACTGACAGTTTACATAGACCAGGACTGGACTGACAGTTTACATAGACCAGGACTGGACAGACAGTTTACATAGACCAGGACTGAACAGACAGGTTACATAGACCAGGACAGGACTGACAGTTTACATGGATCAGGACTGGCCTGACAGTTTTACATAGATCAGGACTGGACTGACAATTTTTACATAGATCAGGACTGGACTGACAATTTAATAGACCAGGACTGGACTGACATTTTATAATGGACCCAGGACTTGACTGGACAGTATTTACATAGATCAGGACTGAACAGACAGTTAACATGGACCAGGACTGGACTGACAATTTAATACATAGACCAGGACTTGACTGACAGTTTTACATAGATCAGGACTGGACTGACAATTTACATAGGACCAGGACTTTGACTGACAGTTTTACATAGATCAGGACTGAACAGACAGTTTACATGGACCAGGACTGGACTGACAGTTTACATAGACCAGGACTGGACTTACAGTTTACATAGACCAGGACTGGAACTGACAGTTTACATGGATCAGGAACTGGACTGCAGTTTACATAGATCAGGAAAATTTACGCATTTAAATAATGGATAAAGAATTTTAAAATGGAAAGGACACTAAGTTAATAACCAATATTTTAAAGTTTTTCCCTAGACCCAAATTTCCGAATTTTCTGGTCGGAACCCTTTTGGGCTGTCCCCTTTTTCATAAATAGGGCTCTCATTTTAAAAAAAAACTGCTGACGTTCATTTTTCAACAATTTTTTTTGATAATAACAACCGTACACTTAAAATCATTTGCATATGCTAAAAAAAGGGTTTAGGAAAAAATATTATAATTTGTTTTGATTTTTGACATTTATGCATCATGAGGCACTTTCTCTAAAATACAAACACTTAACAGGTAAAAATGGTGCTGAAATGAAAAGATTGTCTCAATAGTAAAAATAAAGCTCGCTTCGCTTGAAACAAAAGTCGGCTTTAAAACATTTAAAAAATAGAGAAAATGACTGGGGGGGGGGGGAATTTCAGTGTCCAGAGACAAAAATCGCTTAATACAGGGCGCATGGGAACGTATATCATTTTTAAAAGTTAAACAAAAAAAATACATGTGCAAAGAAAAAACAAAAGCCTTCAATAAATTAAAAAATCCACAAAACGTAAGAAAAATAAGCACAAAAAGGAAACCCCCATGGACTTTTTTTAAAAAAACATTTAAAAAACCATTTAAATCATTTGAAACCATTTTGCCAGTACATTTATACAGCCAATAAATACATTGTTTTAATATGACTTATAAACAAGTATTTGTGAATCAAACAAAATTATAACTTGTTTCACCCATACAATCTATGTTGCTACAGAAGTTAAATGGTATCAGTTCAAATATATCACACTATCTAACAAATTATCTAAATATAAGATAGTTCTCATCGCACACATGAAAATTCCAATTTATCAGTGATAAATACCTAATTCTTAACATTAATCTGTTATCAGTTTATCATTTTTTATAAAAAAAACAACCCAAAAACTTGAAAATGATCTATTCAACATTGTAAAGCAAGCCTGTTAGAGAATACTAAAGTGTACTACATGGATACCATTTAGTTTCTGTATGATTTCATTTGATTTGGTTGATTTATAACAACTTTGCCATTCATAACACAATGAAACATGGTTATTCAATAAGCTGCCATTATGCAGCCATTGAGACATGGCTATAAATAAGATGCCATTATGAAGCCATTGAGACATGGTCATAAACAAATGCCATTATAAAGCCATTGAGACATTGGTCATAGACAAGATGCCATTATAAAGCCATTGAGACATGGCTATAAACAACATGTCATTATGAAGCCATTGAGACATGATTATAAACAAGACGCCATTACAAACCATGGAGACATGGCTATAACAAAGCCATTGAGACATGGCTATAAACAAGATACAATTATAAAGCCATTGAGACATGGCTATAAACAAGATGTCATTACAAAGCCATTGAGACATGATTATAAACAAGACGCCATTACAAACCATGGAGACATGGCTATAACAAAGCCATTGAGACATGGCTATAAACAAGATGCCATTACAAAGCCATTGAGACATGGTTATAAACAATATGCCATTACAAAGCCATTGAGACATGATTATAAACAAGATGCCATTACAAACCATGGAGACATGGCTATAACAAAGCCATTGAGACATGGCTATAAAAAAGATACAATTATAAAGCCATTGAGACATGGTTATAAACAAGATGTCATTACAAAGCCATTGAGACATGATTATAAACAAGACGCCATTACAAACCATGGAGACATGGCTATAACAAAGCCATTGAGACATGGTTATAAACAAGATGCCATTACAAACCTTGAGACATGGCTATAACAAAGCCATTGAGACATGGTTATAAACAAGATGCCATTACAAACCTTGAGACATGGCTATAACAAAGCCATTAAGACATGGTTATAAGCAAGTTGCAAATATGAAGCCATTGAGACATGGTTATAAACAAGATGCCATTACAAACCTTGAGACATGGCTATAACAAAGCCATTAAGACATGGTTATAAGCAAGTTGCAAATATGAAACCATTGAGACATGGTTATAAACGAAATGCCATTACAAAGCCATTGAGACATTGATATAAACAAGATGTCATTATGAAGGCATTGAGCAACTCCGGTATGTAAATTTTATTAGTTATAGTATATAACATTTAGCATAAAATGAAAATATAATCATTTAAGGTTTTTTACAATAATACGCATGGATATTAAATACAAAAATTTTGTGAAAGATCACATCTTTATTTACTATGACTCTGTTTTTTTATCAATGGATAATCAGATTTTTTTCATTCAGCATCTCATCAATATTTAACATTATTTTTACATTTAATTCATAATTAACTGTAGTTATGTGAACTGTAACTTAAATTTTATGTATTTGATGTTTAATTACCCGATACAACTAATTAATCAGTTTGGTAATTGATCAACATAAAGTCAATGTATTCTATGATACATGTATAGATTTAAATGTATAGAAATCAGTAATGATATCCATATATAAACTTATTTTGAACCTATGAATATATTGATCAGGGAAACATCATTTTCTCCCAATGCTGTAATTTATGTAAATGGGATTTCTGATCTCATCTGCTCAACTCAGATCACTTTTAAAATATCAGCACATAAAAAATGTAAACACTGATGTGATTTTCATTAGTGTATTTTAAAATGTTACATTTTAGATTTTCAATCTATTAAAAAAGAATGTTTAATTAATATTACAGGTATACAGTAAAGTACACGTCATATAGATATGTTTAGATATGTTCTGGTATTTCAGACCTGTTGATACTTTATTAGACTGTAATTTGTAATTGCCATGCTGAATTGATTTTGATATTGACATATTTGATTAACTAAACATGCTGGTCTTGTTATCACTAGAGTAAAATAGAACATATCTTATCATGAAGTTTGATTGAACACTTTTAATCTAAATCATCATATTGTATGACAATTAATTATTTCTGTAGGAAACATAGAAAAGAAAGATTTTCCAGTCATTGATCACAGAATAACGATCTTAATCAATCCTATTCCCATTTTTAATTTTCATTTTATGTGTGTAATTTTAGCACATCAAACTGAGAACTAATCAAATTGGGAACATGTTCTTGGCAACATATCAGGCAGGACATGTTGATTGATTAAACTAGATAAGAATAAACATGTTTTTCCCTTAAATTTAATCAAACCCATCGTAGCCAATACAAGCTTACCAAAGTGACCTAAAATGTTTCTTTTTTTTTCTTTGCTTTTAAACTCCATAAAATATCAATTTTTTATGATATATCACTGATGTTTAATCCAGATTAACTCATACAGAGTGATAAAATAAACATTTTTCCACACATGAATAGCACTTTATCACACTTTTCTATTTATCTCATGTCAATAAATTTACTTTTCATTGGAATTCTTCATTAACATTTGAAAGAGGCAGTTTCACAATTCACGCAGATTTTTCATGCTAAATTAAAGATCTGCCTCAGATTTAATCCCACAGAATTCAATTTTCAATGTACCTGATTATAACGAGATTAAACTCTTCACTAAAGGAGGTGCACATATTGAACAAGATTTTCTATGTGATGTGAAAACACAGCTGTTGTCTTATGTATAAAATCCAAACTCTTTAACAGATTTCAACACTGATCTATTTACTATTAACACAAAATATCAGTGTTGTTTGAAAACACTGTGAAGAGAATTGGAAAAACCATCAGTATAATGAACAATCATAGTCGTCACATGCATGTTTGACACTATGACACATTTTGTGACAACACTGTACACGTTTTTTTCTCCAATTGTCAACATCACATAAGAAGAAAACATCGTCAGAGTTGGCTACTGATATATTGGCATTTTGTGTACATCTTCCTTTCTTATAGACCAATATCTACCACTTCACCATGCATCAAATAAACTATGGTATGGAAGCAATATCAACAGGTTTTTCACCAAGTTGTACTGTATTTAAAATGTTATTTCTGTGTTTTCATATTTAATTAATAATTCACATCCACATGTACATTTTAATATTAAATATATATTGATGTGGAGAACTAAATAACATAAAATTGTAATATTCAGTTTTCACAAAAATGATGTTTCAATTAAGAAAAAGTTTGTTCTCTCAAAAAACTAAATGATAAAACTTTTAACATAAGTAACAATTACTTACTGAGGGAAATTTCATTCTTAGGTTAATGGAAAAGAGGCAATTTAGTGTAGATAATTAATAAATGGTCTAGCATTGTTATACAATAACAGGTGTTAAACCACTAAAAGCAAGTATTATATACCCTTTTAATATTTTCATCAATATTTTAATAGACTATTCAGTTTAAAGATATTCTTTTCAAAAGGATCAACTTCAAAATGAATACAAGTGTTTTTTTTACACTTAAATCTTGCTTTTATAAAATAGGTTCAATTTATAACATTCTATAAAATAATTACATAAATAAACATTTTAAAATGATCATCTTGTGTGTAAAAAATACATTCTTATTTATTTTGTATTGATAAAAATATTGGAAAATTTAACATTTAAATTAAAAAATATCTTACAGAAGAAAAGAATTTAAAAAAGTAATTGCAAAAGAAAAGAAATCACACAAAAAACTCCACAATATATTCTGTTATCTGTTGAATATTGTAAACATAAAATGTTAAATGTTGCAAAATCTCTTTATTCTTTAAATTAGACATAGAAAAACATAGCACAATACCTATTTAGATATTCAAATGAAATTTTATTTACAAGCTTTACTAGTAGGACAACATCCATGCAATATTTGCCAATTTTTATCATAGATATAAAGGAAGAGTATATTTTAGAAAGGAAGTGTATATTTTGTTGTACAAATATAACAATTATTAAAATCAAAAGAAAGTCTTCTTCTACTTATCAGTGTTAGGCATTGTACTAACAGCAGATCATAGCAAACCAACCCTGTCTTGGCCAAACAAATGTACAGAATGATATTTTCAGAATCATCATTCTTCAATCATATTTATCATTATGTAACAAAGGTTAACTAAAAGGTTTGTAACAAAGGTTAACTACAATGTTTGTAACATAAGATAACTACAATCTTTGCAATAAAAGTTAACAACAATGTTTGTATCAAAGTTTAACTACAATGTTTGTAACAAATATGATAAACAAGATCGACAAGGAAAGGCTGTGTTCAATGAATAACAGGTATCATTATGTACCATTTGATGTAAGTTTAGACCACTAATCTTTGTGCAAAATTTCAGATCATTCGTGCACTTCGTTTTTCCAGAATTATTATTCAAATTGTAAAAAAATGACCCAAAGTGAAAAGCGTTTAAACGCTTCTCACTCCAATCGGGGTAAGAAAGCTTAAAAATACGATTTTCAATTTGTTTCAAAGTACATGTAATGTTTGTAACAAACGTTAACTACAGGGGCTTTTACAAGGCCTTAACTACAATGTTTGGAACAAACATTAACTACAGGGGCTTTTACAAAGGCCTTAACTACCCCAATGTTTGTAACAAATGTTAACTACAGGGGCTTTTACAAAGGCCTTAACTACAATGTTTGTAACAAACGTTAACTACAGGGGCTTTTACAAAGGCCTTAACTACAATGTTTGTAACAAACGTTAACTACAGGGGCTTTTACAAAGGCCTTAACTACAATGTTTGTAACAAACGTTAACTACAGGGGCTTTTACAAAGGCCTTAACTATAATGTTTGTAACAAACGTTAACTACAGGGGCTTTTACAAAGGCCTTAACTACAATGTTTGTAACAAACGTTAACTACAGGGGCTTTTACAAAGGCCTTAACTACAATGTTTGTAGCAAACGTTAACTACAGGGGCTTTACAAAGGCCTTAACTACAATGTTTGTAACAAACGTTAACTACAGGGGCTTTTACAAAGGCCTTAACTACAAGGCCTTAACTACAATGTTTGTAACAAATGTTAACTACAGGGGCTTTTACAAAGGCCTTAACTTCAATGTTTGTAACAAACGTTAACTACAGGGGCTTTTCCAAAGGCCTTAACTACAATGTTTGTAATAAACGTTAACTACAGGGGCTTTTACAAAGGCCTTAACTTCAATGTTTGTAACAAACGTTAACTACAGGGGCTTTTCCAAAGGCCTTAACTACAATGTTTTTAACAAACGTTAACTTCAGGGGCTTTTACAAAGGCCTTAATTTTCAATGTTTGTAACAAACGTTAACTACAGGAGCTTTTCCAAAGGCCTTAACTACAATGTTTGTTACAAACGTTAACTACAGGGGCTTTTACAAAGGCCTTAACTTCAATGTTTGTAACAAACGTTAACTACAGGGGCTTTTACAAAGGCCTTAACTACAATGATTGTAACAACCGTTAACTACAGGGGCTTTTCCAAAGGCCTTAACTTCAATGTTTGTAACAAACGTTAACTACAGGGGCTTTTACAAAGGCCTTAACTTCAATGTTTGTAACAAACGTTAACTACAGGGGCTTTTACAAAGGCCTTAACTACAATGTTTGTAACAAACATTAACTACAGGGGCTTTTACAAAGGCCTTAACTACAATGTTTGTAACAAGCGTTTACTACACTGTTTGTTACAAAGATTTGTTTGGTTTTAAGATGCACCTGAACACGGTATAGATCATATGGTGCCAAAACAGGAAAGTAAATTTTGGCTAACCTCATGTCAAAACCACCGCAGGCTAAGAGATGCATAGACTCCAATTATTCAGACCCATTTAGTCACCTCTTATGATCACACAGGAATAAATTGTATGCTCAAACCATTAAAGGCAACCCCTCGGTCACAAGGGGCTTCTACAGTGTTACTATACTGTTTCTACTAAAGGTTAACACTGTTTAAGTGTCAGTGAACAAGGAAAGATAATGTCACTACTTTATGTCATAAATACCCCTCATAAATATGGTAATAATTTGGTATTTATTCTACGGTTCTCTAGTATTTATCCTAATAAAAGTAATGCACACTGAGGAAATACAGTAATACATTGATCCATGGTAAACTATGTTTATGATATCAATAAGTATAAAATCAAATTACTATGCTCAGAAAAATGGTCAATAAACAACACTAAATTAGTCATTTATAATCTCAGGGTTCTTTTCTTGAATACCGTTAACAAAACAATGACAAAAACCTAGTACAAGAAATGTTGAAAATATTTATTTTCTATAATATATTACTATATAACTATATGACTTGAACCATTTTTAATAACATCTGTTAGATGCATATCACGACAGTATAAAGTTGTTGGCCAATATTTTATGTAGGATGAAAAAAAATAAAACACAATCTAATTCCTCCAGTCTGATTTGAAACATTTTATATAAAACAAAAGTATTGAACTGATTTTTCATTTTAATTATATAAAGATCTATTAGCTCTGTTATTGTGATAATAAGCCTTAAACCATCTTGATGTTAGACAGACTGGTTAACAAAACTCTTTCCTTATGATCAATATAATTTTAATAACTTAACTTTTTATCTTTAGATATACATATTTACCCAATCCTGCTTCACAAAACTGTAATGACATTAGGCCTCACAAAATTTGAGATATTATCATTTTAACTTATACTTCTCTTAGAGATGCTACTGGCTGTGTCACATGTGGCTTCATTGGTTTTATACTATACATAGTTATACATAATATTATAATGAAATATATTTAAAGTTTTTTTTATAAATCTTCAAATCAAAGTATCAAATGAAAGGGGTTTAAGAACTTGAAGTTAATAAAGCTGGATTTTACAGGAAGTTAGCCTACCATATATTTCATATTTAAATACTGTCATTGTTGTATTGTAAAGACCTCAATGTAACATAGTTCAGTTGAGTAAGAATATATTGTATTGAGAATTTCTATATGCCAGACAACATTTTCACTTTCCATAAACACAAGCCACCAACAGCCAATATTATTTGCAGATATTTCTAGTGATGAGAAGTTATGTCAGGCACATATGTTCCCTGGGGTATTTGTCACAGCAAACTTCAGTCTAAAGTCACTGTTCACCATTTAAATATAATACATTTATAATGATCACAATGAAATATATAAGTTTACTTATTACTAATTAATATATATTTATTAACTGCATGGTTTGTCAATAACAAGATATTTTACTTATATTTACAATTGTAAATCAAAGGGCTTAAAGTACCGATGGAATGCAATTTCGTTATTTTGAAATATGATATATTAATTTTTTTGTTATCTCACTGTAGGAACCATTTCCTTCAAAGGCAAAACGGTCTAGTACAGACTCATACCAAGGGTTTTCTATTCTACACTTATGCCATTGACCATGTGATACTATGCTACTGTACTAATCAGGGGAAGTAACTGCTACAGACCTACAGACACTTGGCAGTTTCTTTAGTCAAAAAAGATAAAGAACCATTGATTTTTTAAATTTAGCTATATTCTATCACTAGGTGGAGTCAAATTTTGCATGATCGTGGAGTCAATATATACATGACTTGTAAAATCCGACTAAATATAAAAATTGATGTCTATATAAGTATTGTCACCAGAGGTCCATGTAATTGGAGTGGGGGGGGGCACAAACTGATTAACAAATAAGTGTAAACCTTTCCTGATTATTTATTATTTAGTTTACTGAGACCAACTTCAAAGTTTCAGCATCCTAGAATAACTGATACTAACTTCAGGCAGACACATAACATTGTAATGGCTTTAATAGTTCTCTTTCTGCATAAGATAACTATTTTAATTTCTTTCTTTTTTATTTCTTGGGACAAAAATCTTTCCTCCAGGGCCCACCTAAGACTAGCATGTATAATTTGTCACAATTTCTATAAAATACAATTAAATGTATAATATATTACACATATCAGTATATAAACAATTCAATACAAGGCATTATGATTAATCAGACTTGATAAATATACCAAAAATATCATATATAAAACATAAAAGTCTCTTATTATTTTCTTTGACTGCAAAATATTCGCCATAATAACCTTGTTGCCAGTCTTTACAAATGCTGAAAGCATGAAATAATTACATTTGACTGTCATGTGGCAAATATAACAAATGCTGGTACATACCACAATATTTGCTGGCATACAGTAGAGATTCTATGATAAACATTAAAGAACTTCCTGAAATACATACAAATCTATTTTTAGTCTCAATGACACTATATATGACCTTTACTACCAAAAACTTCAAGTAGACCAAGAAGCATCATAAGGTATAAGACAACCA
Source organism: Ruditapes philippinarum (assembly GCF_026571515.1). NCBI lineage: Eukaryota > Metazoa > Mollusca > Bivalvia > Venerida > Veneridae > Ruditapes > Ruditapes philippinarum. The sequence goes on from NW_026859675.1 coordinate 45,333, forward strand.
ATCGACAAATCACAGTATCTGATCCTTCCAACAGGACGCCCAAAAACAACGACTAGGGAACATTTCAATCTGTATATTGACAAATGGTAATCAAGTATGACTTTAATTTTCACATGTATTGCATTGTTTTGATTCAGTTTGTACACACATCCATGATAGGGTTTAAAATATTCTCATGCATTTTGATTTTTGCCAATGTAGGAAATGTGAATAGGTTGTTCCAAAGCTAAATTTTCAAATAACAAGTAAGCTGCATTTCTGACATCAATAAATTTTAAAATTTTACATGAGAAAACAATATTTAGCTCTATAAACCCTCCCATATCTTGTCTGAGAACAGACATCTGTCTATAGAAATTTGTAAACAGCATGAAAAACAAATAAGAGAAGGGATTAACTAATCAATGGTCAATGAGTTATCTGTTAATCTTCATTAGCATCTATTATTCTTGTACATGGCAACAGCTGTCATGTTTATGTCATCATACATATTGACCAATATTGTGTCCTTATATTGTCAATACAACTAGATCATTGTAAACTTAGTTAGCTACATGAACACTTCTTACCTAGCTACATGAACACTTCTTTCCTAGTTACATGAACACTTCTTACATAGTTACATTAACACTTCTTACCTAGCTACATGAACACTTCTTTCCTAGCTACATGAACACTTCTTATCTAGCTACATGAACACTTCTTACCAAGCTACATGAACACTTCTTACTTAACTACATGAACACTTATTACCTAGTTACATGAACACTTCTTATTTTACCTAGCTACATGAACACTCCTTACCTAGTTACATGAATACTTCTTACCTAGTTATTTGAACACTTCTTACCTAGTGACATGAACACTTCTTACCTAGTTACATGAATACTTCTTACCTAGTTACATGAATACTTCTTACTTAGCTACATGAACACTTCTTACCTAGCTACATGAACATTTCTTACCTAGCTACATGAATACTTCTTACCTAGTTACATGAATACTTCTTACTTAGCTACATGAACACTTCTTACCTAGCTACATGAACACTTCTTACCTAGCTACATGAACATTTCTTACCTAGCTACATGAACACTTCTTACTTAGCTATATGAACACTTCTTACATAGTTACATGAACACTTCTTACTAAGCTTCATGAATACTTCTTACCTTGTTATATGAACACTTCTTACTTAACTACATGAACACTTCTTACCTACTTACATGAGCACTTCTTACTAAGCTACATGAACATTTCTTACCTAGTTACATGAACACTTCTTACCTAGATATATGAACACCTATTACCTAGTTAAATGAACACTTCTTACCTAGCAAAATAAACACCTCCCACCTTGCTACATGAACACTTCTTACCTAGTTACCAGGACAGGTCTTACTAAGCTACATGAACACTTCTTACCTAGCAAAATAAACACTTCTTACCTAGCTACATGAACACTTCTTACCTAGCTACATGAACACTTCTTACCTAGCAAAATAAACACTTCTTACCTAGCAAAATAAACACTTGTTACCTAGCTACATGAACACTTCTTATACATGAACAGTTCTTAACTAGCTACGTGCAAGTACACACTTTTGAAACACAGAACCAAAAGATTTTTTTTTCTGATGAAGATATACAATTTTCTGGTTAAGGGCATATAACTGTCAAAACTAGTGGACTGATATGACCAGTGTTAAGTAAATGCATCAAATATGAGTAAAAAGCATCTAAGAACTTTGAAATGAGTCATTTATTATTACTTACAATTCCAACTTAGTATACATAGTATATGAGCACTGAAAGACATCCAGATGAACCACTGAGGTGTATAAAATTACATGTATCTTTATGTATTAGGCTAATGATGATAATTATAACACTACAAATTAGAAGTCTTTATCACTCTACATAGAAATTATAATAAAGGAAATATTCTTGACCCACATTCTGATTTGTTATTATCTTGACATCATATAAAATAGATGACATCATAATTCTAACTGATGTATCATATACTATTTATAATTTACACTCCAGCTTTCATATGGTGATTCTAAATAACTACTTGAAACAGAATAATTTTATAGAATGTGTGATTTTAGATCACTGACTGAGAATTTTGTTATTCAACACTTTACAGACAGCATCTTAAGTTAGAGAGAAGTAATTCCATCACTATACTCAGATAAAAATTCTAGAAAACAATCTAAGTATAGAATGTAGCACATATTTGTATGTAAAGCCTATTGTTAACATGATAAGATCAGTTTATCAGATAAGAACTGGCGTTGAAGCTTGCCATTTTTGAAAGCTTTCCATAGATCAATAATTTTACATTATAGCAATAAATCTCCCTGTTCATAGCCAGTCAGTTTTTTAATGCAGCAAAATAATACTTGGTTATATGTCATCAATCATGAAATATTTCTTTAAATTATTTTGAAATCTACAGATAGTTTCTAACTTGCAGCTGACAGCATAATCTATGCAACATGTCATCTAACAGAGACAGAGAACTGCAACATGAACTTGCTATAATCTTGTGGAGACTCCTGAGGTATCATGTTGACAAGTTGTGTTCAACTTTATAACAGACATATTTTAGCAACCTTGACCATACAGCAACAGACCAATGGTTCTTGCACAACACTGCAATATTTTGTGTCTAATAATTTTCAAAATCAATCAGAGAATGACAGTTATAGACCATACATCTACCAACCCCAACTAGCAAACATGATGATGATGACATATAGTGCAGGTTGTATAAAAGTGAAAAATATACAGATTTCAAGCATAAACATGGACTCTCATATATGTCATGGACACTATACCTACCTGATATTCAAATACTACCCTAAACATGACTCTTATCTTACAGTATAATTGTTTCAAAATATCTCAAATTTCAATTTAGTCATTAAACATGTGATTGAATTTAAAGTTGAGCAAAATTTCTGATAAATACACCAGTTGGACACATGTTTAGAAAGAGGCAAAATGGTAATTTAATTAACATAGTATTACATTAAAGGCCCATCAACCTAAAAAAAAATATTATTTTTATTTCTCAAAACTTTGTACACATATCAGCTTCTTTAGGTCAAAATACCACATATTTAATAGGTGGTACCCTAAAAATGACAAATTATTTGACGACCAACAATACTTACGGCCAATAATAAGCATCAAATATGCTTTAAATCCATTATCAAAACATTACTAAACACATTTTACCACTTCTAAAGAAAAACAAATATTCTTTTTTGGGACATAATGTGTCTTTAACAATGGTTAACACTTGTTTAATAGTAGAAAATTTTATAAGAAGAACTAAAACGATCATGGAAAGACTTTGCATGACAAAAGAAATGATTAAGGGACAAAAATTTGACAAATGAATTATTAATTACCTTATCCATGCTGTATAACAAAACATTGCTTACCTGAAAATAGAAACAGAGAAAGTCATATAAATATATATATTACAAATTTTTAACAGTTTATATTTCTATAACACAAACAAAATTAATTATATTTTAATTGCAAAAGGCTAAATTGAGTTGAAATGATAAAACTGAACATTTTCTAAGCTTAAAAATGGGCATAACTCTGTACAAAATTAATGCAGAGTTATAAAACTTGATCTGTAAAACATCACAACTCTATATTGCATTTTGACATTGGCAAAGTTATGCTCTTTTAGACTAGAAATGTGTCATCATGCCACGGATGCCCCCGCATGCAGCCAAAATTTCAGATGGTGCATTAATTATTTTTTTCATTTTAAGTTCAAAGCCCTTAAAACTTTTCAATGTTAACACAAACCATTTCCATACAATGTTCAAGGCACTGAAATTATTCAGTCTTAACCTTTTAGAAATAGCATATTGCATATTTGCAGCCAAAATAATGGCTAAAAGAATGAGTGGTGAAACTGAAAGTTCAAAATTTTTCCAACATTCAGGAAAGATAAGTTTGTCTAAAATCATTGAACCATGACCAAATTCCAACTTAAACTGCTTATTCCTAAGATGTATCTATATTATTTTCAAAGTGAAAGAGACAAACTCTGCCAAAAAATCATCAAACCATGACCAAATTCCAACTTGACCTGCCCATTCCTTTGACATATCCATATGTCAAATTAAAGTTGAATATGTGACACTGTTGGGTAGATAATGAACAGAAACTGTAAATTTCATATTATTTTCAAAGTGAAAGGGGCATTACTCTGCCAAAAATCATTGAACCATGACCAAATTCCAACTTGGCCTGAGCATTCCAAAAACATTTCCATATGTCAAATTTGAGTTGAATGTGTTGTACCATTGGGAAGATAATAAACGGAAACTGAAAATTTCATATTACTTTCAAAGTGAAAGGGGCATAACTCTGCCAAAAATCATTGAACCATGACCAAATTTGAACTTGACCTGCGCATTCCTTTGACGCATCCATATGTCACGTTTGAGTTGAATGTGTTGTACCTTGAGGGAGATAATGAATGGAAACTGAAAATTTCATATTATTTTCAAAGTAAAAGGGGCATAACTCTGCCAAAAATCATCGAACTATGACCAAATTCGAACTTGACCTGTATTTTTTCATGACATATCAATATGTCAAGTTTGAGTTGATTGTGTTGTACCATTGGGGAGATAATGAACGGAAACTGAAAATTTCATATTTTTTTCAAAGTAAAAGGGGCATAACTCTGCCAAAAATCATTGAACCATAACCAAATTCGAACTTGACCTGTATTTTCTCATGACATATCCATATGTCAAGTTTGAATTGAATGTGTCCAACCGTTCTTAAGATAATGAACGGAAACTGAAATTTCATATTATTTTTAAAGTAAAAGGGGCATAACTCTGCCAAAAATCATCGAACCATGACCAAATTCGAACTTGACCTGTATTTTCTCATGACATATCCATATGTCAAATTTGAGTTGAATATGCCCAACCGTTCTTAAGATAATGAACGGAAACTGATGATGACGGAATGACAGAATGACGGAAGGACGGAAGGACGGAAGGATGGAAGGACGGAAGGACGGAAGGACGGAAGGACGGAATGACGGAACAGGGTAACACTATATGCCCCCGCCAATTTACATGGCGGGGGCATAAAAATGTTTTGAATGTAATATTAATGAACAAAGACATTTCAAACTTTCAACATAGTCTTTAGTTCATTAATATTACATTCAAAACATTTTCTAAAAGAGCATAACTTTAGACTATGTTGAAAGTTTGAAATGTCTTTGTTCATTAATATTACATTCAAAACATTTTCTAAAAGAGCATAACTTTGCCAATGTCAAAATGCAATATAGAGTTGTGAAACTTGCATCGTGACTTATATTTGCTCTGGTTTAAGAAATAATAAAGTTAAAGTAAATTTTAGGATGTTTTCTAACAGGCATAACTTTGTCAAAATTCAATGGAATGTCACAAAGCTTGGTCAACTGAGTTTATGGATTAATTCACTTATTATTTTATGACATAATAGAATCCATTTTGAATTTGATCAATTGTCAAGTAACTCATGAATCCATTTTGAATCCATTTTGATGATCATTTAAGTATCAAATAACACAATAATCTATTATGTTTCAAAATCAATCACCACACACTATTTGGTGTCTCATGAACTGTCAAAATGACTCAAACATCATATTACAATTCATATGACAGTTGAGTATAAAACTACATTTGTATATTCTAAATAAACATTACAATATTGTTAAGTGTCATAACATAAATGTTCAAAATATTTAACATCTGATACAAGATATATTATATATTAGTTACCAAATATTAGGAACAGTAGTAATTCTGAAAGAATGATTTCAGTGTAACAATATAAAGTTAATATACATTCTATGAATGTTGCTGGTATCAAGCTATGAGTCTGGAAATGTAAATAATTCCCTTTAGAGACATACTGATGGTAATAATAGATGTACAGACAAGTTTCACTTTAAAGTACAACTCAATTATATTTACTGTCTGTCAACACTAATTGTGCCAATTAAGTGCTATATAATAGTGTTATATTAACACCAGAATCAGTCTCTTACACTCATGATAACCTAAACTTTCTCTGATGTTTTACTTTAAAATTCACTGTAATTGTTATAAAAACACACAATTTCATTATATTTCTGACATTGGTTAATCTATTTGTAATATGCAAGTAAAAGAATCAAATACTGGCTGTCATCACAGATGATTTAGATGAGTTTTAGGAGAGCCTGTTACTTTACCATAAGCAGTCAGCCTTGGGATAGATATTCCAGAATGTACCTGAAGATGGTATCTTATAGTATCTTTCTACTTTCCAAAATAATTAAGAAAAGATATTATGACAGTAAATTCAACTGAGTAATAACACTTGCCAACAAAGATGTCAAATGAATAAAGAAGAATGAAGGAATGTTTAGATAAATACAGAACAGACAATTGACATAAATGGCAAATTTTTGTAAATAAGTTTATGGCTATGCCACTCAAGGTGCCAACATACTAGTTGAAACTTTGAAATTCTTCTGTCTTTCAGACCTTTTATAATACCCCACACCTCCTTCAGCACAAAGAGATTAAACCAGTATTTTCCAAGTAACAGGGGAAATAATTTACACAACAACCAGGTAGAGTTGTAACACTTGGTTTTAAACATCATAATATCAAAATAAACACTACTGAAAAGTGTGAAGTCTGAGAGAGTTTTTGCTTATTTTTTTTAGTAGAAACTCAATGTATGTTAGTACTTACAATAAATCATTCATGAGTATACATAAAATCCTTAATATGAATCATGCAAACTTTATAAATTTTGAAACACATGAAAATATTCTAAATTTATTATTTTAACTTGAAATAATACATTAAAACTAAGAAATGCAATCATTTTTATTTTGCAGTTTAAAAAAAAAACAACAACTGCTATTTGCCATATAGATGGACTTTCTTTGTCTCTTTTGCTTTGCTGGCAATTATAGTGAATCAAAGTCAAAATACAACTTTGTGTACATTTTTGCTACCTTTATGACATGTTTCTGCAGATTACTTTCTTCAGCTGTTAAAATTTATTATACATTCATAATTATACATTATGAAGCACAAATTTGACATTTCTAAAGAATTTAAAGACTATGGATTTCTAAGGCATTATGAATGTGCTTTTAAACAATTATTTGATAGTGTTTGTTACTTATATTGTATATATCAGGATAATTATATTGTATATAACTTGACTTGTAACTGGCAGCTGAAAAAAACAACATACAAGACAGACGTATGACCACATCTAATATGATTTTTTTGTTGGATATCCCTCCTACTATATTATTGTACCATATAGCACACTGTTAAATAACATAATATTAATCTATGTACACATATAACATTTCATCAAATTGTATCAGCTTAAAACAAATTAGGAAATGTTCATTCAAGTGAATATAGTTCAGTATATGTAATGCTCTTCTATCACTCTGTTATTATGTTTTATTCATAGAAGATTACAAAAATGCCAGGAGATTGTTCCAGCAAATGATGTATTAAGTGTTCCCTCATTTTACAAGAAGAAGAATTATACAGCCCAGTGAGCAACAGAAATATCCTAGAAACTAGAGATAATTAATGAAGGAAAATTGAATTTTGAGAATACTTGTGAAACACTTAAACTTGATTCCTGTCTGATAACTTCACATATGTTATATAATTATTTCCTAGTCTTTAACTTTCTCAATCATTTTTTATAAGAAACAATTTAAAAAATTCATGAAGTTTGAAGAGATTTCTTCAACAAGGAAGCCAGTTAGCTTGTTACTGTGATATATATATATATATATATACTTCTGACTTTGTAGCACTAATAAGTTAAGATTTTTGCTCAATTGGAAAAAATTTCAGGGCAACTTGTTTCAGAGAAGGTTTATGTGCAACACCCCTACCAGTCTCCCAACATCTGATTATCTATCATACAACACTAACACAGCTTTCAGCCATAGTGTCATCAAATTTACCATCAAAAACAGAAGATCAAATTTACCATTGATATTATTGCTCAAAATAATAGACCAAATTTACCATTTATAACGTAAATAGTAAAATAAAGCAGGAATTTTCTAAGTTTACAAAAGGAAATATTTAAGTTAAAAATCAATGCAATTATCATGGACCTTTATTATAACCTAAAATACATGTTTGAAGTTCAGAGTGAATAACTTCACTAGTTGTTGAGATAGACCTTGCAAGTAAAAACTTTTAACATTAACTACATGCAGGGCCAAAATTCATTATAAACTCAAGAATTACGACTTAAAAGGTCCTCGAGTTATTTTTCTTAAAGACATACATGTGATCCAGGGTGAATATTAAAAAAAGTTTATTGAAGTTGCATGTTGATATTAACCAGTAATATGCCAGTAAATACCCGAATGTCAATCACATTGTGATAAGGATAGCTCAAAACTTATTCTGATGCACCTTTTACTGAAACATCCCTGCAACAAGTTTCTGTTATGAATAAATATTATTTACAATAAACTATACAGCATTCAAAACAGAATATTATTGGCATTTTAAGACATGGTCATATATCACTTAATATCCAGAGAGAAGCAATATATACTCAACAAAATAAGTTAGGGGACCTGATGCCATTCTCAGTTCATTATTACAAGCATTGAGGTAAAACATATCTGCTCTCTAAACTTTACTGTGGGTGTAACACGTACAGTGAGTACTAACATATTAGAAGAAGAGTATACACAATGGGAAATCAAATCAGTTTATATGATATGACATAAGTTTGTGTAAAATCTCATCAACTTTAACCGCAACACTATAATAATCAAAGCACTGACAGCACTATTTTGGTTATGTTGATTACCATTTAAGTATAATATAACATTATTATTTTGATATATTATGTATTGACTATTTTGGTTATTTTTATTAAATTAAGAAACCCTTTAATTTGTGAGAATGAAATCAGATCATCCTGTACCTGACTGACCTAGTATAGTGTTAGTAAAACTTACTTTACAGAAATCTTTATTTTTTATAAACAAGTTTTCATCAAGAAGTTGTGGTTAAATTTGCTCATTTTTCTGTGTTTATTTTGGCAAGTACAAATCAAGATGTGAATGAGAGATAAGATCCAAACCATTACTTTGAAAGCTGTATCACAGCGGCACAAAAAGTAACAAGGTTTTCCATTACTAAGTTCCTTACATAGAAAATATTCCTCCATAACTTTCATATAGAAACAAATAATAAAACATATAATGACAATAATTTTGCCAAAAATGATATAATCACATGTGCTAAAGATGTTCTGTCAAAGTTTTATTTACATCCAATGAGAACTGCAGGCGGTATTGCACATCTGAGACAGAAGAGTTAGTGATTTCTCTGTATATCAAATATATAAAAACACACCAAATGGCAATAATTCTGCTATGCCTATAACATGCAACTGGGCACTTGGTGCTACTTGTTCTGTGAAAGTCTGGTCGAAAACCCTACAGAATTGAAGTTGCACACAAAATAATATTTCTCTATATAAAACATATGTGAGAAACACAGAAAGGGCCATTATTCTCCCAAAATGATCAAATCACAATATTCTTGACAATGTGTACAGTGTAACTTAGTGACAGTTATGTAATGCTTAACTGAAATCCCTTGGGAAATGTAGAAAGTGTCAGATGGCCAATCAGCCTAATTGTTGTCATAAGTCTGCAGGAATTTTCTGGCGACTTAGTCATATGATATGATATATCTTAATGTTCAGTTTAAGTTTTAATGAGTTTTAATGTTTCAAAATTTTTACTTCTTCTTTTGAGTGTGATTAATTTAGCTCTTTTACCACTAAAATAAGGAAACATTAGATGCAGTGTTTACATTTGTTTTTATTTTTCAGCCAAAATTATTATCAATAGTGACTTGTCCTGAACTTATTTTGAGCAGTATATATTAATTCATTTGTTTGTACAGTTTTATATTGGTTCAGTTCACTTCAAGTTTTCTGCCAGATTTAAAGCATTAATACAATAAGGAAAGATTTACTACAATATAAAGCAATAAGTAGGAGTGCTTGAACAATAAGACTCAATGACTTTATACTAAAATAAATGTGTTAACACAAGAAAATCTCTCTCCTTGTACAGAGAGAATTGTGCCATGTAGGAATAATTGTAAATATAGAATAGACAGACACTGGTAGCTATTAGAAGCTTCCCTTCGACACCTGATATCTTAATGTACCATTGATTTTTGTACACTAACATTTCAAACACCTTAAATGACTGTTGTAATGGCCAGAAAAGAAGAATAATTATATCAAAACTTGTTTATTACTCCCATAATTCCTCTCACTGCCAATCTTAACTTAATACAAATGTTACTATAAATAGATTTTGTGTCACATATTTAGGCTGAGAAATAACAAGAAAGTGACTATGTCATCAAGAACACAGTAGCTGTCTGTTACTACAATAATCCAGCTTTAACAGTAGATGTCTGTTACAACAATAATGGAGCTTTAACAGTAGCTGTCTGTTACAACAATAATGTAGACATCTGTTACAATCAATAATCGAGCTTTAACATTAGCTGTCTGTTACAACAATAATCTAACTTTAACAGTAGCTGTTTGTTACAACAATAATTGAGCTTTAACAGTAGCTGTCTTTTACAACAATGATCAATCTTTAACAGTAGATGTCTGTTACAACAATAATCCAGCTGTAACAGTAGATGTCTGTTACAACAATAATCCAGCTGTAACAGTAGCTGTCTGTTACAACAATACTAGAGCTTAAACAGTAGCTGCCTTTACAACAATAATCCAGCTGTAACAGTAGATGTCCGTTACAACAATAATCCAGCTGTAACAGTAGATGTCTGTTACAATAATAATTCAGCTGTAACAGTAGATGTCTGTTACAACAATAATTCAGCTGTAACAGTAGATGTCTGTTACAACAAGAATCAAGCTTTAACAGTAGCTGTCTATTAAAACAATAGTCAAGCTTTAACAGTAGCTGTTTGTTACAACAATAATCCGGGTGTAACAGTAGAGATGTCTGTTACAACAAGAATCAAGCTTTAACAGTAGATGTCTGTTACAACAATAATCCGGCTGTAACAGTAGATGTCTGTTACAACAATAATCCAGCTGTAACAGTAGATGTCTGTTACAACAAGAATCAAGCTTTAACAGTAGCGGTCTATTACAACAATAGTCAAGCTTTAACAGTAGCTGTCTGTTACAAGAATAATCCAGCTGTAACAGTAGATGTCTGTTACAACAATAATCCAGCTTTAACAGTAGATGTCTATTACAACAATAATCCAGCTTTAACAGTAGCTGTCTGTTACAAGAATAATCCAGCTGTAACAGTAGATGTCTGTTACAACAATAATCCAGCTTTAACAGTAGATGTCTGTTACAACAATAATCCAGCTGTAACAGTAGATGTCTGTTACAACAACAGTAGATGTCTGTTACTACAATACTAGAGCTTAAACAGTAGATGTCTATTACAACAATAATCCAGCTTTAACAGTAGATGTCTGTTACAATAATAATTCAGCTGTAACAGTAGATGTCTGTTACAATAATAATTCAGCTTTAACAGTAGATGTCTGTTACAATAATAATTCAGCTGTAACAGTAGATGTCTGTTCCTTCAATACTCTAGCTTTAACAGTAGATGTCTGTTACAACAATAATTCAGCTTTAACAGTAGATGTCTGTTACAATAATAATTCAGCTGTAACAGTAGATGTCTGTTACAACAATAATTCAGCTTTAACAGTAGATGTCTGTGACAACAACAGTAGATGTCTGTTACTACAATACTAGAGCTTAAACAGTAGATGTCTATTACAACAATAATCCAGCTTTAACAGTAGATGTCTGTTACAACAATAATCCAGCTGTAACAGTAGATGTCTGTTACAACAACAGTAGATGTCTGTTACTACAATACTAGAGCTTAAACAGTAGATGTCTATTACAACAATAATCCAGCTTAAACAGTAGATGTCTATTACAACATTAATCCAGCTGTAACAGTAGATGTCTGTTACAATAATAATTCAGCTGTAACAGTAGATGTCTATTACAACAATAATCCAGCTGTAACAGTAGATGTCTGTTACAACAACAGTAGATGTCTATTACAACAATAATCCAGCTTTAACAGTAGATGTCTGTTACAATAATAATTCAGTTGTAACAGTAGATGTCTGTTACAACAATAATCCAGCTTTAACAGTAGATGTCTGTAACAATAATAATTCAGCTGTAACAGTAGATGTCTGTAACAATAATAATTCAGCTGTAACAGTAGATGTCTATTACAACAATTATCCAGCTGTAAAATTAGATGTCTGTTACTACAATACTAGAGCTTAAACAGTAGACTCCCTGTATTAATATCAACAACCTTTACAACAGGCAAGGGTAGATCTGATAGAAAAGTAAATTTGGGTTCTTCCTAGTTTATCATAGGATACAAACCTACATATACATTATATAATGACAATGAGAAGACAGACTGTATTGTGAAGTCCCCAGATTTATAAGACAACAGACAAATAGATTCATGACCATCATTGTATTTTTAAAGTATTTGCTTGTTGTATACAAGCGTTGATAGACTTTAGGAGTAAATTCAAAATACCAGACACATAAAATGAAAATCATTTTTTGGACATAAGTCAATCAACACGCTAATTAGATTTACTTTTATAATAACAGCTCAACTTGTTACAAACATAATTATCATTATGACACGCGCTATCGAGCAATTATCATCTGATTTACAAGCGTTTTTCACAGTCTGAAGTGAACAGACGAAAGAAAACTATTAGTTGAGATAAACAAAGGATAATAGTGTGAAAATAACTGTTGGGGCTGAAATTTTACATCGAGATACTGAAAATATCGAAATAAAAATATCGAGATAAACAAATATATCCAATATAGATAAAGAAGGAAGAAAATCGGGACTTTCAAAATTTCATCAAGATAACGAAATATCAAGAAAAGCGATGTTGAGATAATGATAGTTGACATATTAACACTTTTCAAGTTAGTCCTCAGATATGTATCATGGTTTATCAAAACATAAGAAATTTCAAAAACTTAGTTATGAAGAGTTATGGCACTTCCATACACAAGTCTTTATTCCTGTAGGAAGTTTCAATGAGATATTATAGACATATACTTTGGGCAAGCATAATTAAACATTTTCAAGTTTCATAAAGGGAAATAATTCAAAATTAAAGCAGGTTGAGTTATGGTTATTGTATCTTACTAATCCTTATCACTGATTAAAGTTTTAATTAAATTCTTCCCTGGACCACATTGTGACAGATGGAGCAGATGCTCTCCCTTTTGACAGCATAAAAAACTGGGCATTCACTGGGACAATTTTATTCTCAAATCAATAAAATCCTAATAAATGAAACCAATATCAAAATTGATAGATGGTAAAGTAAATACTTACCAGGTTGCTGATTAACAAAGATAAATTGAAACTCTTCATTCATCTAATTAAACTAAATGGAAGACTTGCCTTGAACAGGCAACACATGCCTCAAAATTCTAAAAATATCTAGAAAGAAAATATTGAAATGTTCACACTTTACATAATTAGAAAAGTAATTGATGTAGGAAGACAAGAACATCTGGCATATTTTAGATGATTGGAAAAACAACAACCAGTATTCTTGTTAACCCAGGGGATACAAGTCTGGTAACTGTTAACTAGTAAATACAACAACCAAATAATCTCTGCTACAGTTAACCTATAACCTGATCAATACATATATATGTGGTGTAGTAGTTAGCATACTGGACCGGCAATCAAGAGACCAATGGTTTGAGTCCTAGCCACAGAGTACCGATTTATAGTGTGATTTTTCTGTATACATAAATGACTTTAATCTGCTGTCCAATATTTTTAAATGCATTTGCTGAAATTGTACATTTTTAGATTGCATAAACAGTAAGTGGCATAGAGCTGTCTTCATCCAGAATATTGTTTTTAAATATGCATATTTTATTTTGTAGCTCTGGTAGCTCCCAAATGTGGCCAATATGGTGTTATACTGTTACTAACCTAAAATTTAACTTTTAATTGTTCAGTATAAATAAGGTTATATCTCACTAATTAAGTGCTAAAGTCAGTTTATCTTAGGAGTCAGAACTACAGTGGAGATATCTCACTAGTTAGTAAAACAGTGAGGATATCTAAGAAGTCAGAACAACACTGGAGATGTTAGAACTAAATTGGTCATATCTCACTATTCACTAATACAGAAATGATATATCACTTGTTGATGTTTCAGTAGGTAGCACAAGAAGTCAGTACTGCAGTAGTGATATCTCACAAGTCATTACTACAGTGTTGATATTTCACAAGTCAGTACTGCAGTGTTTGATATCTCACTAGTCAGTACTGCAGTGGCAATATCTTCACAAGTCAGTACTGCAGTGGTGATATCTCACAAGTCAGTACTGCAGTGGGGATATTTCACAAGTCAGTACTGCAGTTGTTATATCTCACTAGTCAGTACTGCAGTGGCAATATCTCACAAGTCAGTACTGCAGTGGTGATAACCCACAAGTCAGTATTTGCAGTGGGGATATTTCACAAGTCAGTACTGCAGTTGTTATATCTCACTAGTCAGTACTGCATGGAATATCTCACAAGTCAGTACTGCAGTGTTGATATTTCACAAGTCAGTACTGCAGTGTTGATATCTCACAAGTCAGTACTGCAGTGGTGATATCTCACAAGTCAGTACTGCAGTGGGGATATTTCACAAGTCAGTACTGCAGTTGTTATTATCTCACTAGTCAGTACTGCAGTGGCAATATCTCACAAGTCAGTACTGCAGTGGTGATAAACTCACAAGTCAGTATTGCAGTGGGGATATGTCACAAGTCAGTACTGCAGTGTTGATATCTCACAAGTCAGTACTGCAGTTGTTGATATCTACAAGTCAGTACTGCAGTAGTTTATATCTCACAAGTCATACTGCAGAATGTGATATCTCACAAGTCAGTAATGCAGAAGTGATATCTCACAAGTCAGTACTGCAGTGGTGATATGTCACTAGCCAGTACTGCAAAGGTGATATCGCACAAGTCAGTACTGCAGTAGTGATATCTACACAGTCAGTACTGCAGTGGTGATTATCTCACTAGTAAAGTACTGCAGTAGTGATATCTCACAAGTTTATTGCAGTGGTGATATCTCACAAGTCAGTACTGCAGTGGTGATATCTCACTAGTCAATACTGCAGTACGTCCCAGAGGATGTCATAGCCAGTACTGCCAAAGGTGATATCTCACAAGTCAGTTACTGCAGTAGTGATATCTCACAAGTCAGTACTGCAGTGGTGATATCTCACTAATAAGTACTGCAGTAGTGATATCTCACAAGTTTATTGCAGTTGGTGATATCTCACAAGTCAGTACTGCAGTGGTGACTATCTCACAAGTCAGTATGCAGTGGTGATATCTCACTAGTCAATACTTGCAGTACATACCAGAGGATGGTCACTAGCCAGTACTGCAAAGGTGATATCTCACAAGTCAGTACTGCAGTAGTGATATCTCACAAGTCAGTACTGCAGTGGTGATATCTCACAAGTTAGTGCTGCAGTAGTGATTATCTCACAAGTTTATTGCAGTGGTGATATATCTCACAAGTCAGTACTGCAGTGGTGATATCTCACCAAATCAGTTCTACAGTGGTGATATCTTCACAAGTCAGTACTGCAGTGGTGATATCTCACTAGTCAGTACTGCCAGTGGTGATATCTCACAAGTCAGTACTGCCAGTGGTAACATTCTCACAAGTCAGTACTGCAGTGGGGTGATATCTCACAAGTCAGTACTGCAATAGTGATATCTCACTAGTCTGTACTGCAGTGGTGATATCTCACAAGTCATTACTACAGTGGTGATATCTCACCAGTCAGTACTGCAGTGGTGATATCTCACTAGTCAGTACTGCAGTGGTGATATCTCACAAGTCATTACTACAGTGGTAATATCTCACAAGTCAGTACTGCAGTGGTTATATCTCATAAGTCAGTACTGCAGTAGTGATATCTCACTAGTCAGTACTGCAGTGGTGATATCTCACAAGTCAGTACTGTAGTGGTGATATCTCACAAGTCAGTACTGCAGTAGTTTATATCTCACAAGTCAGTAACTGCACTGGGTGATATTCATTCACCAAGTCAGTACTGCAGTGGTGATATCTCACAAGGTCAGTACTGCAGTGGGGATATCTCAAAAATTAGAACTGCAGTGGTGATATCTAACAAGTCAGTACTGCAATGCTGATATCTCACAAAGTATTACAGCAGTGGTGATATCTCACAAATAAGTACTGCAGTGGTGATATCTCACAAGCCAGTTCTGCAGTGGTGATATCTCACAAAGTAGTACTGCAGTGGTGATATCTCACAAATTAGTACTGCAGTGGTGATATCTCACAAGTCAGTACTACATTGGTGATATCTCAAAAATCAGTACTGCAGTGGCAATATCTCACAAACCAGTACTACAGTGGTGATATCTCACAAGTCAGTACTACATTGGCGATATCTCACTAGTCAGTACTGCAGTGTTGATAGCTAAATTGTCAGTACTGCATTTGTGGTATTTTAATTGTCAGTAATACAGTGGTAAATTCTACAGAAGTTATACTTCACTAATCAGTATAATAGTCATGATATAGTCAGTATTTCAATGATCATGAATAAACATTATTCCTCTGGGATGTACATGTGTTTCTGTGTTATTTTTCTATTTCCTTGGAAACAGATACTACAGTAAATTCTCTCAGTGATAGTTGAAAATCTCCAGATATGGACTATTGTTTTGGTAAAATCTAATGATCTGTTTCAATATGTTAGATGAGGTAAAAGTCAGGGATCAACATTTAGACGTTTATTTCAAATTTTACTAGAAGTGAATGACTTAACTTAATAAATAAAATCTCTTTTTTTTCACACACTGAAGCTCAATTTTATTTTCAGTTTGTCAAAATATGAGATTTAAAAAGTCTCTTTAAACAATCTGTCTGTTATAAAAATGTTAGAAGAATAATGACAATACTTTAAAGTACTTCTACAGTGAAAAACATGCTATGGTGATATGTAAAGAACATTTAGAGAAGCAGTGCATGAATCAGTACTGGAATTATCACATTCTTACAAAGCATCAATAAACATTGACTAATTATTATTTAATTAAAAGTTCCATTTTTTCAAGAGGTAGATATATCATGAATGTACCATGCACTGGAAATATCTGTCAACAACAGGGAATCAACAAAACCTATGCACAGGAAACATCTGTCAACAACCCCAAATCAACAAAACTATGCCCTGTAAACATCTGTCAACAACCTCAAATCAACAAAACTATGCCCTGTAAACATCTGTCAACAACTCCAAATCAACAAAACTATGCCCTGTAAACATCTGTCAACAACTCCAAATCAACAAAACTATGCCCTGTAAACATCTGTCAACAACTCCAAATCAACAAAACTATGCCCTGTAAACATCTGTCAACAACCCTCTACCCCAGTGAACAAAAATATACACTGGAAACATCTGTCAACAACCCTGAATGCCCTGTAAACATCTGTCAACAACGCTCCCCCAAGTGAACAAAAATTGCATATTTGTATACATACACTTCCACAAAAGTATGAGTGCTGAAACTGAAAATTTCAATTTTTTTTTCAACATTCAAGAGAGATAACTTTGTCCAAAATCATTGAACCATGACCAAATTCAAACTTGAACTGCTTATTCTTAAGATGTATCTTTATGTCAAATTTGAGTTGAATGTGCACTACCATTGGGGAGATAATGAACGGAAACTAAACATTTCTGATTTTTTTAAAAGTTCAAAAGGGATTACTCTGTCAGCTATCATCAAACCATGACCAAATTCGAACTTCACCAGTGTATTCTTATGACATATCAATATGTTAAATTTGAGTTGAATATGTACAACTGTTGGGGAGATAATGAACGGAAACTGAAAATTTCCTTTTTTTTTCAAAGTTAAAGGGGCATAACTCTGCCAAAAATCATTGAACCATGACCAAATTCAAACTTGACCTGCGCATTCCTATGCTATATCCATATCACAAATTTGAGTTGAATGTGTAACACAGTTGTGGAGATAATGAACGGAAACTGAAAATTCATATTATTTTCAAAATGAAAGGGGCATAACTCTGCCAAAATCAACAAACCATGACCAAATTTAAACTTGACCTGCACATTCCTTTGATGTATCCATATATCAAATTTGAGTTGTTTGTGTAATACAGTTGGGGAGATAATGAATGGAAACTGAAAATTTCATATTATTTTCAAAGTGAGAGTGGCATAACCTCGGAGACCAAAACTTCATCCAAACCATGACCAAACTTCGAACTTGACCTGCGCATTCCTTGTGACTTATCCATATTGTGTGGTGAATGTTGTACACAACCTGTTGCGACGGAGATAATGAACGGAAACTAAAAATTTATACAAGGGGTCAACTCTTGTCAAAAATCATTTGAAACCATGGGAAATTCGAACTTCGACCTGTTATTTTCTCATGATATATCCATATATCAAATTTGAGAGTTGAATTTGTTCAACTGTTACTAAGATAATGAACAGAAACTGATGATGACGGAATGACGGAAGGATGTAATGACGCAACAGGGTAACACTATATGCCCCAGCCATGTTATACCCCCATGTCAACAAAACTATGCACTGGAAACATCTGTTCATCAAACACAAATCTACAAATGCATGTCAACAAATTTGAATCTACTGCAGTATATACTATCTACAACAGTGTACACTGAAAACATCTGTATCTATTTCATCTGCAAAATCTGCCAATCTTATATTCAGTTTAACAGTGTAAAAAGCAACAACTGTAGTAGAATTTGTGGCAATATTGCTAGATCTGATATTTCTTTAATTAAATCAACACAGGCACACTGATTTATGTATAGACAGTTAAACAAAACAAAGTAACGAAATAATATTCTTTTACATTGTATACAAATTACTATTTAGCTACAATGCACATATCTCTTTATACTAAATTGATGAATATGTGTTTAAGAAATAATGTCAGTCTCAGCTATTTAACTATGGATTGAAGTTTTGATGCACAGGAATTGAGGCTTTCCTATTCTTTGAAAAAAAAATAAAAATTATAAATAAATAATCAAATATACATATATACTTTCAGTCAATACATTATACAATAGTCATATCAGTTATTGTGCTTTCCTCATATTTCCTAAATATAATTATAAAATTTGCAAAAAATACTTTTTTAGTTAAGAGGGGATACAACTCCAAAACTTGTCTGTTAGCTTAAGGCATACAGAGTTATTCATCTTTTTCTATGGAAAAAGGGGATTAAACTCTAACACCTAAGAGCAATGTTTTTATTCAGACTTATCCCCCTTCTCTCGGAATAATGAAGCCATTTGCTGTGATTTATCCAACAATATGAACATTTATAAGGTAACAGTTCTTAATACAAATTGTTTGTTATGTCTATTTTACTAATTTAGAAACGCTCAAGATTTAGCATTATATAATGTAATATAAGGGTAACAGCAGACAAAGTCTACAATTTCTGTAGACAACTAGCTATTCTAACATCATCTTGAAATAATAAACGACCACGCTTAAAAAAAACACCAACAAATTAATGACAACAGGTCTCTGTACAATAAACATTGCACAATAATCCTCACCCTTAACATTTTAAATCTTAATGTATAATTAAAAACATTCAATCAGGCTGAATAATTAATTGCCGACTCAAACATTGCCTGAAATATTCCAGGAAAATTCAATACATGCTGTGTTTTAATCAAAACAGATTAAGATTTCAATGTATGGGTTAAGAGAAATGTCATTACAAGAATATTAAAGTTGAACAAATAATCAACAAATGAGATAAAATCAAAGCACTGAAGGTGTGATTGTTGTCTCATTTCACAAAGTGGTCAGCCTGTTGCTCAGAAATTATATTTGAAAGATATACAGGCTTTTAAATCAATGAAATCTGGATTTTTTTTTCTAAAATAAAATGTAAACATTGAATTTATAAAAAATGTTATTGTTATGAAAATTGCAGGATCACAGAATGAGCTTATTCTTTGTAAATTACTATTAAAAACATTACTACAACAGTAGAGCAATTCTATTCTATGCACCAGTGCAGTCATTTATTCTATATTTTCTGTGCTTTCATGTTTTAGGGTTGCATAGATTTTTTTTATTTCATTATGATTGTTTTCATCATAATTTATTGACTTTTCTTTGTAGTGTCATTTTATTTAATTAAGGTATTTTTGTAGACAGAATATTACACATATTTAGTTTAAAAAATAATATTGGTCTCAGTGGTATTTATCGGCTATTTCACAGTAGTTTGTTTTTATTGACCTGATTACACACATATTTAATTAAAATAGGTTTGGTTTGTATCAAGAAACTGGCTAGTCTCATCTATTCATGACCAACAACAAAGGCAGATTTAACAGGTTTGTAAAGAAAGTCTGTATATACTGGGAGATCCCTAATATAAATACAACAGCATTGAGATAATGTTGTAAGACCAGTATGGCATGTAAGGTAGGAAGATAATGTAATGTCATAGCTTGGTGATAATTTAACTCTACTATTCTCCAATAGGGAATTAACTTGGAATATCTGAGTGAAACCATTATTAAATGATGAAGTAAGGGAGAAAATATCATCACAATATGGTAGATATAATCTAGAACTGTGTAATGCAGTACTGTAATATAAATGATTTAAACAAATGTAATATCATCATAGGTGAGATAGACAGGAGGGGGTAGATGAAAACCTCACAAAACTGTAACAATAATGTTATTTAAATAAAATTCTGTGAATTATTGACACCTGTCAGCAGGAATTTCATCAGAGGTAGTAAAATATCTCACAAAAACAGTTTCTAGTTATCAAAATTACAACAAAGGTTCTAAAGATAGAACAAGTATAAAAGCATACATTCATCAAAGTTGTACTTCAAGCTTAAATAAAAATGTACTTTAATAATAAACTAGAAATGTGTCCATAGGACACGGGTGCCCCCATCGCGCCACTGTTCTGTCAATCTTTTTACTAAGTCAAGGGAACTAACTCTACAAATACTGGATAAATCCAAAAAGCGAAAACCCCCCCGGTTTCAAATCTAAATAATTTTTGCTGAGCAAACCCGCCATAAGGTTTAATGCATGTCAAAACCTTTTTTGGGGTTAAACCTTTTCGACAAACAAAGTTGAAAAATTGCAAAAATTTTTTAAGGGGAAGGGCCCAAAAACCTTTTTTAAAAATACTTAAAAAAAAATTTTCCCGAAAAAAATAAACCCGGTGCAGCCCCCCTGCACATGCGATCAAAATTCCCGTAAAGTTAAAATGATCTAAAAAATCAAATTTCTTTTGAGTTACATGCCCAACCCCATTTGAAAAAATTGGGAAAAATTTTTTCTAAGTCAAAAGGGGAATAAAAACTGGGAAAATACTTAAAAAAATCCAGACGGTACCCCAGGTGCCAACTACACAGCGATTTAAACATTCCTTTAAAGTTTCATGAAATTTTTGGTCCAAATACTTTTTGAGTTACATGCGACACAAGTTGAAAATTGCAAAATTTTACTATGTCAAGGGCAATTAATTCTGAAAATACTAAAAATATCCACACGAAAATACCCAGGTGCACAACAACACATTGCTGATCAAACATTCCTGTAAAGTTTCATGACTCTAGGTCAAATTCTTTTTGAGTTACATGCGACACAAGTTGAAAATTGCAAAATTTTTTACTAAGTCAAGCGGCAATAACTCTGAAAAATACTAAAAATATCCACACGAAAATACCCAGGTGCACAACTACACATGCTAATCAACATTCCTGTAAAGTTTCATGACTCTAGGTCAAATACTTTTTGAGTTACATGCGACACAAAAGTGAACGGACGGACAGAAGGACGGACGGACAAGGGTATATTTAAATGCCCGCCACTAACGTGGGGGCACAAAAATTAAACTGCTTAACTTTAATACATAACATTGGAATGCAAAGGGTACAACTGTCTATACACCAAGGGTACAACTGTCTATGGCTAGTATTAATATTGAACATTGGAACACCAAGGGTACAACAGTACTGTCTATAGCTAGTATTCATAATGAACATTGGAACACCAAGGGTATAACTGTCTATGGCAAGCATTCATACTGAAAATTGGAACACCAAGGGTACAACTGTCTATGGCTAGTATTCATATTGAACAACTGTCTATGGCTAGTATTCATATTGAACATTGGAACACCAAGGGTACAACTGTCTATGGCTAGTATTCATATTGAACATTGGAACACCAAGGGTACAACTGTCTATGGCAAGCATTCATACTGAACATTTGAACACCAAGGGTACAACTGTCTATGGCTAGTATTCATATTGAACATTGGAACACCCAGGGTACAATTGTCTATAGCTAGCATTCATATAGAACATTTCAACACCAAGGGTACAACTGTCTATGGCTAGTATTCATATAGAACATTGGAACACCCAGGGAACAACTGTCTATAGCTAGTATTCATATTGAACATTTGAACACCCAGGGTACAACTGTCTATGGCTAGCATTCATATAGAACATTTGAACACCCAGGGTACAAACTGTCTATGGCTAGCATTCATATAGAACATTAGAACACCAAGGGTACAACTGTCTATGGCTAGTATTTATATTGAACATTGGAACACCAAAAGGGTTACAACTATCTCTGGCTAGCATTCATATAGAACATTTGAAACACCCAGGGTACAACTGTCTATGGCTAGCATTCATATAGAACATTTGAACACCCAGGGTACAACTGTCTATGGCTAGTATTCATATAGAACATTGGAACACCCAGGTACAATTGTCTATAGCTAGTATTCATATAGAACATTTGAACACCCAGGGTACAACTGTCTATGGCTAGCATTCATATAGAACATGTGAACACCCAGGGTACAACTGTCTATGAAACTAGCATTCATATAGAACATTAGGAACAACCAAGGGTACAACTGTCTATGGCTAGTATTTATATTGAACATTGGAACACCAAGGGTACACCTATCTCTGGCTAGCATTCATATAGAACATTTGAACACCCACGGGTACAACTGTCTATGGCTAGCATTCATATAGAACATTTGAACACCCAGGGTACAACTGTCTATAGCTAGCATTCATATAGAACATTTGAACACCCAGGGTACAACTGTCTATGGCTAGCATTCATATAGAACATTAGAAAACCAAGGGTACAACTGTCTATGGCTAGTATTTATATTGAACATTTGAACACCAAGGGTACAACTGTCTCTGGCTAGCATTCATATAGAACATTTGAACACCCAGGGTACAACTGTCTATGGCTAGCATTCATATAGAACATTTAGACACCAAGAGTACAACTGTCTATGGCTAGCATTCATATAGAACATTAGAACACCAAGAGTACAACTGTCTATGGCTAGTATTTATATTGAACATTGGAACACCAAAGGTACAACTATCTCTGGGCTAGCATTCATATAGAACATTTGAACACCCAGGGTACAACTGTCTATGGCTAGCATTCATATAGAACATTTGAACACCCAGGGTACAACTGTCTATAGCTAGCATTCATATAGAACATTTGAACACCCAGGTACAACTGTCTATGGCTAGCATTCATATAGAACATTAGAAAACCAAGGGTACAACTGTCTATGGCTAGTATTTATATTGAACATTTGAACACCAAGGGTACAACTGTCTCTGGCTAGCATTCATATATAGAACATTTGAACACCCAGGGTACAACTGTCTATGGCTAGCATTCATATAGAACATTTAGACACCAAGAGTACAACTGTCTCTGGCTAGTATTCATATTGAACATTTAGACACAAGAGTACAACTGTCTAGGGTAGTCAGGATTTAACCATTGATAGCAAGTACTCTCTGATCTTTACTCAGTATAATGACATTGGCATTGAGGTTAGTGCTTAGTGTAAAAAGTTTTGTTTTTTGTATCATAATCTCTGATTAAGGACCATAGCTACTTTTCTGAAATGTCTATCAGGTGTCTATCTTCACTTAAAAGAAACTACTGTATGTGAGCGTTACCTTGGTAAACTTGAAAAAAATCAATGAATTATAGATACCAAGAATAAAAGCAAATGACCAAGCAATTTTAGAAACCGTGTAGCACAACAATAAGTATTAACTTTATTATTAATAATATAGTTCCCCAAAAAGGGTAATTATAGCTTTTGCCCAAAAAAACCCCTAAGGTTTAACCCGTAAAAAATTTTTCAATTTGTGGGGGGAGTGCTATTAAAATTTTTTTGAAAACCAAAAAAAAATCTTCATTTTTCTTTTGGTTAATTTCCTTAAAAAAAAATGAAAAAAATTTCCCCTTCCCTTTTTAAAAAATTTCCACCAAAAAAAATGTTTGTAAATTAAGCCCCTTTTTGGTTTTTGCAAAAAAAAAACTTTTTAAAATTTTTCCCGGTAGAAGCAGGCTGTATACAGCTGTATTTCCAGATATATGATATATATTTCATTCTATGATTACTAGAGAGGTCTAGAAAATCAGCAACATTTAACTGCTTCATAATATAACATACAAACATGAATTATGTATGACTCGTCACAATTGTAAGTGGCGGCATGGCCGAGTGGTTAAAGCATCAGACTAGTAATCTAATGATCGCTAGCCGCATGGGTACAAACCCCGTCAGGGGCAAGTCGTTGTTTCCTTGGGCAAAAATTTCACACTGGTTGGTTCCAGGAACAGATTCGAAAGTGTGTCTATAAGCTTATAGCTTTCTGCACAATCAAAATTAAAATAAATTCTGTATAAACCAAATTGTATAAGAATTAAACCACAATGTTATTTTGCAAACAGAACATTGTCAAAACAATATTTAGATAGAAATTATAAAATAAATCTACTGTTTAGTTTAGATTATTATATGGCAATATTTTTTAAAGATATTTATATTACTGTAGGCCGTTTTGCATAACATGTGTACTAAAATTAATTTACTAAAGTGATATAATTATCTTTTGCCTTTTGTAGAGGACCACAAGGACCAATTAAAAAACCTTTCTGAATGAATTACACAAAAGAAAATTTAGTTTTAATAGCCACCTTAGTATCCATTTGTTGGACAGACAGATGGACAGACAGACATGCAAAACTATGGCTTTATGCATCCTTGTTTCTAAAAGTGGTCATCTAATACAAGTTTTAGACAAATGATTTCCTGATAATATAAAAACATACTTATTAATATCAAGATGTGAAATTTTATCTAATAGGAATATCAATGCATGAAATAGATTTGTTGTTATGTTGAAAAATTCCATCATCCTTCAATTTTACTGAGGTTTATAGATTTCTTTTTTATGAAAATGAAATTTGTCCTGAAATTACTTTCTTTATTACTGGTGTACCCTGATTAAATTCTTGCACTACTGCAAGGAAATATTCATAAATATGCCTACAGATTAAAACAAGATGGCAATGAATAAAATATTACTTTTTAAAAATAAAAATATGTAAAAATCTTTGCAATGATATCATAGGTCACTTATTAGAGAAACAATGTCACAATAAATTACCCCACATACAGCTTTGTCTGTGGGATATTTTAAATATCATTTATTTATTACAAAGTCTCATGATTACTTAAGTTGTACAACTGGGTAAAAATTAAATATGAACAAGCACTAGGATGGTGAGGTTTGGAAGTTGTATCTGGAACTGGGCTTATTATGGTCAAGGTTAAATTTTGTGACAAATAGACAGACAAACAAACAAGACAGATCAAAAACGAGGACATACAAATAACAAAGGGCAATAACTTAACAAGAGGGCCATGATGGCCCTGAGGTCGCTCACCTGTATATAGGCCCCCGGAGCAAGGCCAGTTTAAACCCCAGGGCTTTTATTTAAACAAACTTGGAAGACACCCATTAGAAGATGTTTCATGATGTTAAGTTTTTACTACACACATATAATGAAAAACAATGACCTCCTCCCCAGCAGGGCCAATTTTTACCCAAGGGCTTTTATTTGAACAAACTTGGTAAACACCTATAAGAAGATGTTTCATGCTTAACATCTAAGCTCTAGCTCATTGGGTTTTTTAAAAGAAGATTTTTTAAGTTTTTACTATACACATATAGTTAAAAACAATGATACCCATGGGGTGGGGCCAGTTTTGACCCCAGGGCTTTTATTTAAACAAACTTTGTAGACACTTACTAGAAGATGTTTCGTGCTTAATATCTAAACTGTAGCTATTTGGGTTTTATCAAAGAAGATTTTTAAGTTTTTGCTATACACATATAAGGAAAATCAATGCCCCCCAGGGCGGGGCCAATTTTGACCCCAGGGCTTTTATTTGAACAAACTTTGTAGACACTCACTAGAAGATGTTTCATGCTTAATATCTAAACTCTAGCTATTTGGGTTTTTTCAAAGAAGAATTTTTAAGTTTTTGCTATACACATATAAAGAAAATCAATGACCCCCGGGGCAGGGCCAATATTGACCCCAGGGCTTTTATTTGAACAAACTTGGTTGACACCCATTAGAACATGTTTCATGCTAAATATCTTAGCTCTAGCTCTTTGAGTTCTTTAAAAGAAGATTTTTTAAGTTTTTACTATATGCATATAGGGAAAATCAATGACCCCCTGGGGCGGGGCCAATTTTGACCCCAGGGCTTTTATTGAACAAACTTGGTAGACACACATCAGAAGATGTTTTATGCTAAATATCTTAGCTCTAGCTCTTTGGGTTCTTTAAAAGAAGATTTTTTTAAGTTTTTACTATATGCATATAGGGAAAATCAATGACCCCCTTGGGCGGGGCCAATTTTGACCTCAGGGCTTTTATTTGAACAAACTTGGTAGACACTCACTTGAAGATGTTTCATGCCAAATATCTAAGCTCTAGCTCTTTGGGTTTTTTAAAAGAAGATATTTAAAGTTTTTTCTTTCGGTTGCCATGGCAACCAGAGTTCTGCATGGATTAAATTCTTTGAACAATTTTTAAAGGTGACCACCAAAGGAACATTCCTGTGAAGTTTGGATGAAATTGGCTTAGCGGTTTATGAGGAGATGTCATTTAAAGTAAAAGTTTACGGACGGACGCCGGACGAAAAGCGATCACAAAAGCTCACCCTGTCACTTTGTGACAGGTGAGCTAAAAATAATGAGATGTTTAATATTTCACTCTTAAAAGGCATCACTTGGTTAGTAAAGGAGTAAAGCACTATATCAGAGATGACTTTTGTTTGGCTAAGGTAGAATGTTTACACATAAGCAAACAAAATGATATGATAATGACGTATCATTATCGGAGGGTTTTTTATTTTTATTTTTTTTTTTAGCTGCTATCTATATGTTTACACATAACTTTTGATATTACAACAGGTGTGTACTTTTAATTATTCCTTGAAATACACCTTAACCAATTATACCAGACGATGGAAAAACATGTTTCCTTCTAGAATAACATAAATGTTTTGTAATACCTACATTATAGGGTGTGCTCTATTGTTTAATGATATCTGAGAAGAAAATTATAATTCACAACATCCAAGACAGCTAATATCACCTCTGATGAAAGACCATCATATCAGTGGTTTGCATACCTTCATGTCATCAGGACAAGTTTCAAGAGAGATTTGTTTGTAATAAGACAAAATAGGAAAGTCTATAAGATAATCGAAGTTATCACATGCACGAACAGGTATTAAGTGAACCTACCTATGATATATCTGGTACCAGCTATACATGTGGTGAAAGCTCGTCTTTTCACCCTAGGTGAGCAAGGTTGTGAGCGTGTTTTAAACTCCTCAAAGTTATCCAGAAGTAGATTTTTATTTCCTGAGTCAGTTACCATCACTTTGGGTAGATTGTTCAGTGATTGGCTTAATTTTCTATCTGATGGTCCACATTTTAATTCCATCATTTAATGGTATCCCTGTGGCTCTCTCTATTTTATTTCAAATCATAAAATTCTTATTTCTCCATTTTATTTTACCACTGGAGTTCATTAAACTTCCAATTTCACATCCATTTCTAAAAGAAATTTAATTAATTCTTTTCATTTAGAACAGCTACTTCCCAAGTTTTCATTTGAAAACAGAAATTTTTCATCTCTGCGCTACTAACATTTCAGTTTTCAACTTTTTGTGTTGAGTTTTTTTTACCTTTCATAAATTAAAGCTTTATATTTAATACCAAACTTCCATTAACACTGCATGTTAACATTTGATTTTTTTCCTTCTTATTCTGTTATCCAATCAATGATACAAGTTATCCATCACACATGTCAATCTATCATAATTACACCATATCATAATGTTACAATTTATGAGGAAAATCTACTGCAAAATACAAACAATTTTATAATATTTACAATGAGAAAGTAGTCAGTAGTCCTTTAGTTATATAACATCATGTGATTATTTTCATGTGAATTTTATTTTACATCAATCCATAATCAATAAAAAAATGCAACCTTGTGTTTACTAAATTATTAAAAAGTTTACAATGTACATTTATTGACTGTTTTTTGATAACTGAAAATGTTTACATTAAATCTAGATTATTGTTATTTTCAATTAGTGAAAAATTAACATTTGTTTAATTACTGTAATTTTCATTTACTGAAAACTGGTACATAAATTTGTTTCTTACTTATTTTTTAAGGTTAACAAGAGCACCGCTAGGCGGAGCATTATATGCCCGAAAGTGTTTTTTTTTGTAAGGATGAAGCATTTGTAAGACATGGAATTCACTGTTCATCCGATAAAATTTTACAGTTGTAGGTTGATTAATACTTAAGTTATTAATAATGACCTAAACCTTTGACCTTGTGACCCCAAAATCAATAGAGGTCTTCTACCTTATATGGACAATCATCCTAAGAAGTTTGAATATTGTGGGCCAATTGGAACTTTAATTATGCTCTAGAAACTGTTTTCAGTATTAAGGTAAAAGTGACTTTGACCTTGTGACCCCAAAATCAATAGGGGTCTTCTACCCAATATGGATAATCATCCTATGTAGTTTAAATATTGTGGGCCAAATGGAACTTACGTTATGCTCCGGAAACTGTTTTTGGTTTTAAGGTAATTGTGACCTTGACCTTTGACCTAGTGACCCCAAAATCAATAGGGGTCTTTTGCCCAATATGGACAATCATCCTATGAAGTTTGAATATTGTGGGCCAAATGGAACTTAAGTTATGCTCCAGAAACTGTTTTCAGTTTTAAGGATATAGTGACCTTAACCCTTGACCTTTTGACCCCAAAATCAATAGGGGTCTTCTACCCAATATGGACAATCATCCTATGAAGTTTGAACATTGTGGGTCAATTGGAACTTAAGTTATGCTCCGGAAACTGTTTTCAGTATCAAGGTAATAGTGACCTTGACCTTTGACCTTGTGACCCAAAAATCAATAGGGGTCTTTTACCCAATATGGACAATCATTCTATGAAGTTTGAACATTGTGGGTCGAATGGAACTCAAGTTATGCTCCGGAAACTGTTTTCAGTTTTAAGGTCATAGTGACCTTGACCTTTGACCTTTTGACCCCAAAATCAATAGGGGTCTTCTACCTAATATGGACAATCATCCTATGAAGTTTGAACATTGTGGGTTGAATGGAACTTAAGTTATGCTCCGGAAACTGTTTTCAGTTTTAAGGTCATAGTGACCTTGACCTTTGACCTTGTGACCCTAAAATCAATAGGGGTCTTCTACCTAATATGGACAATCATCCTATGAAGTTTGAACATTGTGGGTCAATTGGAACTTAAGTTATGCTCCGGAAACTGTTTTCAGTTTTAAGGTCATAGTGACCTTGACCTTTGACCTTTTGACCCCAAAATCAATAGGGGTCTTCTACCCAATATGGGCAATCATCCTATGAAGTTTGAACATTGTGGGCCAAATGGAACTTAAGTTATGCTCCGGAAACCAAATTGCTAACGGACGGACGGACGTACGGACGGACGGACGGACAGACGGACGGACGGACGGACAGACAGACGGACGCCAGGGGGTATAACATAATATGCCCTTTCGGGCATATAATAAAAAAAGAAAGTTTAAATCTATATTATGTTTAAAATCTTTGAATTAATGAAAGTTAATTTACTGATTAATTATCATTTAAACCCTCCATATTTATATTTGTTTTCCGAAAGATTAATAACTCTTGTGACATGTGTATATAAATACCTTAATTGACCTTACTTAGATCCTTGAAGTTTTTAATGTTTCCTATTTTTTAAAGAATAAACATGAAGTTTGCAAATTCAGACTTACTTTATATTTCACACTTGTTTTAATGTATATGATTGAGATCTTTAATAAATGTTTAAGTTTATATCACTAATATATCTTGCTATTTACCAATAATTGAAACATTTTATTTCTTTCTTGTTTTGAGCATAATTGTTACTTAATATTCTGAAGATGATTTTTTTTTTTCTAATTTTTAACAAATTGTATAAGATCTTGCTTTGTTCTATGAAATGTTTATTAACATTACAGACCACAACCTGTTAGTTGATGTATATGATTTATATGACAAATAATCCCCCAGTTGAGCAAAAGTAAGAGCTTTTGACTTACACTCGTATATTATACATTTATATCTACAGAAAAAAATGTTTGTTGATGCCAAGAACTTTTTTCTGTAATCCATTAAATAAGCCTGCATTAACTGTTGATTTTACAGTGGGTGTCAAATACAAAATGCAATGTAACATGATAAATGTATTTAGAAATCCTACCATATAGCACTGATGGGAATATACTGTTCCAAATTAACTTACTTATAAATATAATTGATACAGGAAATAAGATATTGTACCCTATAATGTTACATATAATATAATGCATGTTTCAGGAAATTATTTCCTATACACTCCAATAAATGTATTATCCCTGTAATAATCATCCAGTGAATATGAACATATTTTAAGGCAAATGATTTTCACAAAAGCTAACAATACAGAATTCCATCATAAAACAGAAAGAAACTATACAGAATAACTAAGAGTTTTATGTTAAGTATGCTGTCTATTTTAATTAATCAGTTAATCAGAAATCAATAATTGCTACCTATTCCTCATGTTACATTTTTATCTCTGTCACAAATTCATTTATAAATAAACAAGAATGTCATGTTGGCCATGCATTGCTCACCAAAATATATGTAACTTCTGATACATAGGATTATGTTCTCCCATATGTTTCCAATAATTCTTTATGGTTAAAGTCACTGACAAAATTTTTATTATGTTTTCAGGATCACAATTTTTTGGTGATAGTCTACAATAGTTAGCATATTTATTTTTGTAAACATATAATTTTCAGCCTCTGACTTTTGCTACCATGCTAAACTTATTTCTGCTATGAAATGTTTAATGTTGATTGTTAGTAATCCCCTTCCACATATTATGATTTTGTAATGTTCTTTTACAATCATTTCTTGCTGGTACTTAATTTAGAGTATAACCACCAATTTTAAGAAATGACCAGGCAGCATACCCTTGAATAAGGTCAGGTCTATGGATGTTTAGTTTGCTATGCAATAGACAAACTAACATTAGTTAAAACAAAGGATAAGTAATTAGTATTGTTTTTATGAGAGTAAACAGTTAAATAATGCAATTAAAGGAACTCTACTGAGGTCCAAAAGCCTACAAACATAAAATTTGAATGTCTTACATACACCAACTGGGGCACTTAAACAGACAAATATGCAAAAGTTAAATAAGAAATAGACTGAAAATTGCATTTTTTCATTACATTCTTTGTCTAATTTTAGGAAATCTTTCACAATTGAAGTAATTATCCAGGAAAAACAAAGTGAGCAAATCATCTAAAATTTTGCACACAAGTAATTGGTCCTTCAATGTAACCTACATCAAATGAAACATTAATCTCAAAAATTAATTCCAGTCCTGTCATGTCAAAAATTCCGAGTGGAGCCCCTTTAAGGTCCACAGAGTGGAAGGTTCAACCTTACAAAGAAAACTGTATCTATTTTATGTATCTTAAGTAAATTAAAACATTGATAAACTGAAACGTTGTGTTTTAAAGAAAGAAGGTTCCAATATGCATAATGCATTCTCTCAATGAAAACAAGTCTATAAAATATACATACTTGTTAATGTTAGTGTCCAGTACAATACTGTTGTATACTACACTGGTTACTGGTTTACTACTTCACCCTGTATCATCAACATTCACCATCAATACCACAAATATACCAACTGTCAGTTCAAATAAAAAACTATCACTTTAGTGTAGGAAATAATAAAGATAACCCCAGTATAATACTAACTATATCATTATATTCATAATCTTAGGCCAAACCTACTGTAAAACTTGTTTTACATCTTCCTCAATTCCTGCCATTATTTTGGTGACAAGTATTTTTTATCCCAAAAGCATTACTAATAATGTTGTAAGATAATAACAACATCTCGTAGACTTACAATGGTCAATAATGTTATATTGTGATATTTCCAAAACATTATTCAATTTATATATTTTTCACATATATTTATTATGTAGAAAATTATCTTCCTTAATGACGACCTCAGTAGCAGCTAAGACTGTTTTGTCTGGGAGGGGCATTTAAGTTGGCTTGGAAGGAATTATGTCAATGGGTCTAGGATGTTATATTTGCATGTTTAAATATTGAACATTTTCAGGTAACATTTACTGACTTATTGTTGACTGAAAATCCTTTTTCACAAAATAGTAATAACTGAATTAGCAATAACAATATTTAATAAATCTTTGCAAATGTAGACTTCTCTACTGTTATACATGTACGACAATGTTGAGGATGTAAAAACGTTTATATTGTTGACAAGCATTGCATTCCACACAATGTTAGAAATATAAGAAAAGAACCAAACAAATTATATTGAACTTAAAATAGTATTAATAAACTCTCAAAAGTGTACTTAAATCATTAATTTTTTTTTAAATATCTAAAATAAAGCTAGCCTTTGATGGAAAATGTCTAGATTTCGCTATGTTGGCTTATAGTTAGATATTTATGCTACCTTAATAAAGTTTTATTCATATTTCACAGATACAATTTTAACCGAGTACCTACAGGACTGATAAACTAATACTATAATATTGTGAATGTATAATATATTTCAGTAATTGGTATTTTTATCTTATTTATTGATTATTGGCAAGATTACTTTCACAACGCTAATTCCTATCAATTCAACATTTTCAAATGAAAATTAAATTTTGAAGTTTAGAATATAAATGAGGAAAAAATGGTTGAATTTGCATCTTATTTATGACATTAATTCAATATTTGAATATTGGGTTGAGAAGTCAGTATGTGAGGTGGATTCACTGGTTTACTTTAATCATGATATAATTTGATCTATAGAATAAGCTCCCAGTTTTTACATAATTTTTGATGACAAAATAATTAACAAGTTATGTCACATCCTTATAATCTCATCATAAACTGTTACCTACATTTTGTAACCTATATTAAAGTATCATATTCAAATTTATATCACTGTAAAATTGTAACATCAATTTTCATTGAACAGTATTGACATTCATCTATATTATAAGTTATATGACTACATTATATTCATTAATTAATTTTTATTAAATCAAATAAAGAAATTATGCAGTATTATGAACTTATGATAAAAACTATTGATAGGTCGTTTACTATGTTACAATATAAAGAAATAGCTGTACTGAACAATTCACTAATTGTTGATATAAATTTATATACCTCCAGCACTAACGTATAAATCGACAAACTTACTGGATTTTAACTTGAGGTCAATGGAAGCCATTTACTTACAAACACATACTGTATTCAACATAGACAATTTTTAAAAATTAACAGTGGTCTTATAATATACTAGTTGTCTTCCAAATTTTGTAGATATATTACAAATGAATAGTAAATCTATAATGTTTTACCAATGGTGTTTCTTTATAAATATGTTAATAAGACCGTTTTCTCACTGATTTCTATTCCCCTTCTCTACTAAAACATATCAAGTAATTTGCTATGGTAATAACATTATGCTAAAGACTGAATGACTAAAATATCAGCATTTACAATATCAAGGGTAGTCCTGAAGTCTGTTTGAAGACATTCCATTGATTATAATAGCTGTTCATGTAAAAACCAAAATAATAATGTCTGTGTTTCAGGTCCCTGAAAGCACAAACTAAAATCATGAACATTTAGCAACTATTTAATTTGTAACCAAACACCTATTCTACCCAGGTTATTAAATGTGTAAGTGTTAGTGCTATTTGCAGGAAATGAAAAATATAGAGTGCAAAAAAAATGTTGGGGGGAGGGGGGTGTCACAGGTGGACTGTACTTAGTTAATAATGACATGATCATGGCCTTTGCAACACAACATGATCCTCTCTTTTGTTTGTTTTGACTTGTTGATCATTCAGAAATCTATACCTCAAGTAACTCTAATCCAACAGACAAGCAAGCATTGATTAACTTAGTAACCAACACAAGCCCCCTAAATCATCTTAAAACTCAGATGATAGAATTCACCAATAGAAACACCAGGAATGAAGAATACCAGTAACTCATATGGCTTCCTTATCAATTCTCATGTTCTCAGAAATCAATATAGTTAACACTTTCCTTTAGTGATTTTATCATTATTTATACATAACCAGTAATATTTTACAAACCTTAGAACTGTAACAGAAGTGACCAAAAACCCATTTCATCTCTCTGACACATGATTTTGTTATAGTCAATTTTTCATTATATCAAAAGGTGAACTTTTCAGCAATGTTTCAAGACAATTCTTTTAAGAGTAATAGGTAAGTCACTAATTTGTGTGACACTTGACCTTTAAGGGTAAATTTGACCATGAGATGGCACAGTTGCAGAATATGTTCTGCATATTCCTTGACCTTTATGGGGTAGAGGGGACATAATGAAGATGGACAGACTGATGCACTTCAGGGCATTTTCAAGAACATTTTATGCCTTTTTTTTAAAATGAATTATTCATGAATAGTAACAGTAAATTTCCCAGGGGTCATAATATACCGGGTATGTACACGATATTATACTTATACTATTGTATTTTAGTAACTTATATATTGTACATCATCCAATCTATACTTATATATTTTATACTTTCCCATCACTGTTAGTTAGCTATTTAAGAAACTTGTATATTTTGTACAAAATATTTTAGCCAGGGTTTTATTTGTAAGTCATCCAGCTCTGTTTATTCTGAAATTATCTTTACATTTCTTATGTCATACTTTAATGTTAACTGAAACTACATGTATAGAACATATTCATTCATGAAATTATCATAACACTACATCAACACTATGACACAGCTTCATTCTTTATATATTATTTACTGGAAAAAGTATTAAAGAATGAACAACTTAATTCAATGCTTGTAACATCATAGCAAAATTCTTCTTCTTATTTAAACAAAGTATAGATCTACTGTTTCAATGAAAATGTCAAGGAATTCATATGATGGCCATTAAAGGACAGATTGCAGAAATTAATACTACAAGTTTACCTGTAAACTTAGACAAGATTATGCTTATATTTATAAAGTAATCAGTGCTGGCAAACAGCAGACTGTTTTAATGTCAATCTGATACTGTAAAGCATCATGATGCCTACCAAACTTTTGATAAAACAAGCAAATTCATTGCACTGGTGATACAAATCATTTGATTGAAGCTTTTAGTAAGTATTTCATACTTAAAAATATGAAAGAAAATGAATTTGGTAAATTTAGATGCTGCAGCAATAAAAATAAATGTTGTGTTATAATCAAAATATAGTCCCAAGATTGCAGGAGTATAGAAATTTAAATTCATCCTGTATTTCATGAGGGATCATTTGTAAACAAAAAAACAACAATTTTTTTCCTTGTCATCAACAAACAGTTTTCTTTTTAAGAATAAGTTATCTAAAGCCAAACTTGAACTTAACTTGTTTTTCAAGATGTTACACCTTTGTATAAACTATAGTTATTGACCGGAAACCATTTTTCTATTTTTAGCATCAGTGACATTGACCCTAGGGGGCCTTAAAGCAATCCAAGTTGAGGTTTTCAAAAAAGCTTGCTTTATACTATATTTTCATAAAATATCTCATTCCTAACTGGAAATAATTTGTTTCTATTTCTTTCAACAGTGACCTTGCCCCTAAGGAACTCAATCAAGATTTTCACAGAAGCTTGCTATATACCAGGTGTGATTACAATATCTCATTTCTAACTCTAGTTTCTAGTTACACTGACCTAGACCTTGACCTCAAAAGCAAATTCTCAAGCAAGGTCTCCACAACAGCTTACTTGATTACAATATCTCATAACTAATTCTAGTTAGTGTCTGGGAACCATTTTTTCTATTTTTAGTAACAGTGCCCTAAACCTTGACCCCGATGGGCACTAAGAATCAATACCAAAAGAGTTCTCCACAATTTTGCTTTATACCAAATTGATCACAATATCTCATTCATAACAACTCTAGTTATCAATCAGAAACAATTTTTCTATTTTAAGTAACAGTGACCTTGACCCTAGGAGACCAAAAAGTAACTCTTTACAAGGTCATCACTTCTCTTAGTGGGGTTGGGGTATAACTAGCATTTTGAGTTATTAAAGTTGAAAGGTCAGTCGATCACTGCCTATTGTGGTTTTGACCAAGGTAAATACTTCTACAAAGAATCAATCAATGACAGTAACTGATTTAACATGTAAAAAAATATACTAAATTCATTTTTGTTTTAAACTTGATAGCCAAAAGTAAAATGTTCAACTACCTGAGCTGTATTCAACCTAACTGTATTTTGACTTCTTATGTGACCTTGATCTTTGACCTAAGGGCACAATATGTCTTCTAAATGTTGAACATTAACATGTGCAAAGGTAGTATCTTAATTTTGTTCTTTAGTACAATTCTGGTTCTTGCATGCAATGTATGATTTGACTGAGTGTCAACCTATGTTCATGCTGTGGGTGAGTGGTTCATGCCAGGACTGGTAATCGGTCATGTGGGTACAAATCCTGCCAGGTGCAAGCTGTTGTGTTTCCTTGAACAAGAAACCATACACTCATTGCTACGAGGTAAGCACTGAATGGTTCCAGGTGTACTTTTTACACAAGTGAACTAGCCTGAACAAGAATGGACATACAAATGAACATACACCAGACTTTCATTGTGAACAAGCCCCAATATTCCTTTCTATTTGTTCTCTATATTTTCATAACAATATATACCCTAGTAATGCTATATATTTAGCTACTTAAAACCAAGAATATGCGTATATATATCCCTTCTTATATAAACTTTTTTTCAGTCATTCTGATACACAGCAAAATGAAATATTTTTAAATCACCTGATGAAAATCAATCTTTCTGTCCAATGAGTTATCTGAATTTTAATGTCAAACACTTTTTGTACATAATATATCTCCATAAAACTTTCAACACTGACTACAATATATATATATATACATATATAATATAATATTCAAGTACCTGTAATACACAAGTTATAATAATTTTCCAACAGTCAACAGTTTCTATAAAACTAAATGAATGAAAGCCGTGCCACACTCCGTGTAAACACATAAATACTGATTGAAAACAAACAGCAAAAACATCAGTATCTCAAGGAAGAAATTTCAAGCATTAGCTTGCAAAAATAATTACAAAAATAATCACTTGTTTAATTAGGTAGGATGTTCACCCACATCATCTAGTCTTTACAATAATAGTTCGATAATTAGAATATAGCTACCAGTAACTCTTGTTGAAAGTCTGAAATTCATGGTTAATTATAGATATCATTTAAATGTTTATTAATTTTTTTAACTTAAAATGTAATATATCTTGTGATTCTCATAATTTTTTTCTTCATTTCATCATTTTTATTAAACATTAAATATGGAGCATCGTAAAAAGTCTTATTTTATTTAATGATTATTCAAACTGAATTAGGTAATGTAAATACACTGGATGTTTTCCCAAAAGGAAACACTCACTCACAGGCAGCAGCCATTATATGCTTCATGATCTGGGGGTATAAACATACAAAATTTTATATGCACAATAAATTTTATATGTGCAAAAATTTTTTTTACTGTCACATAATGTTAAGTAAGGTAAGATATAATTGTTACATGCTTCAGAAAAATGCAGTAAATTATTATTATAAGTACAATGTATATGCAAAAGTCAAACACACACACAATAAAACTAAAACTAGAACTACATGTATCACTAAATGTGATTAATAACCCCGCAAGACTGCTTAGGAAATGAGGAAATTACTAGTAACAGAATACCTTGCAAAAGAACTGAAATAGAGTTATGGTTGTGGGCAATTAAAGATAGTTGTGGTTCTTGTATGTTGCATTTCCTTTCAATGTGGTTGACCATTGATGAAGTTTTATTGAATTACTCTGTAATAAGTCCAAAAAGAGTTACGCTTCTTGAGCACTGCACTTCCTCTCATTGCGCTTGACCATTGAATGAAGTTTCATTGAATTCTAAACATTAGTTTTTAAGTTATGCACCTGACAAGGAAAAGGAACAAAGGGCAATAACTCTACAAATACTGAAGATGGAGTTATGGTTATTGTACACTGCACTTTCTCTCATTGCGCTTGACGATTGTATGAAGTAATATTGAATTCCAACCAGTAGTTTTCAAGTTATGCTCCGGACAAGGAAAAGTAACAAAGGGCAATAACTCTGTAATTAGTCAAGATGGAGTTACGGTTCTTGTGCACTGCACTTCCTCTCAATGTCCTTGATCATTGTATGAATTAGTATTGAATTCCAACCATAAGTCTTCAAGTTATGCTCTGGACAAAAAAAAGCAATGGAAAAGTAACAAAGGGCAATAACTCTGTAATTACTTAAGATAGAGTTATGGTTCTTGTGCACTGCACTTCCTCTTATTGTGCTTGATCATTGTATGAAGTTGTTTTGGATTCCAACCAGTAGTTTTCAAGTTATGCTCCGGACGAGGAAAAGTAACAAAGGGCAATAACTCTGTAATTAGTCAAGATGGAGTTATGGTTCTTGTGCACTGCACTTCCTCTTAATGTGCTTGACCATTGTATGAAGTTGTATTGAATTCCAACTAGTAAATTTCAAGTTATGCTCTGGACAAGGAAAATGCAACGGACGACTGGACCTACCAACCGACCGACCACCGAGTGACTCCTATATACCCCACCAAACTTCGTTTCCTGGAATCTAAATTATAATCATAAATCAATTTTACCATTAAAGTTTATTCATCAATAATGAAATCTTGGAATAAACTAATATTCTTTCCCTTCAAAATAATTCACAGTAATTTTATTATTCTGTCTCAGAAAATGATTATTAATTCATTATTTCTTTAACATGTTCATATTCATTTATAATGCAAAACTATTACACTTTCAATTTTTTATCATTCACAAGAAGATACTTATAATATAAAAGGATTCATTATGAAAATAATTATAATATCAGCCTTCCATTAAATGCATAGTATATATTATTTATGTTTTCAATTTTTACACAAACCCATTAATAATTTTCCAGAAAACTCCATTACACATAGAATGTTTCTTGAATACTTGTTTACATGAAGTAAAAAGAAAAAAACTCTTCACAACTTCACAACTAATGTATGTTTATACAAATTGTGAAGGTAATGGTGTATTTACATGCTAAAAAGATCACCACATGTCATTTATGAGGTCCAAGTTAAAGATTTATTTTGTCACTAATATAATTGTTGATGACTTGTGTAAGTTGATGTAAATGGTGTCCTCAGAGATGATACAGCTGGGAGTACAAATCTTCATGTATAATGTTTCTTTCTTTATACATTTCTTAATCTTATTAAAACTTCAGTAAGGATTCTTAATTCTCTTCGACAAGGAGGGAAAGCCACTTTGTTTTCATCAAAGTTGTTATGTGTTTTTTTAATCAAACATTGATTCAACCATGCACATTTCTAATGATGTAGTATTATCCCTTGACTTCCCCCATTGAAATCACAATCATATGTCATATTGAAAGGATTTCATATGACAAGCTGTCCATTTTTAGAGGTTATGAAAAGTGAAGTTTATCTGGTTCAGAACTTGTATTTTACAGTACCTTTAATGATCATTACCTGATAGAGCAGTAATTGTATTTATACATGAAGTATATATCCTCCATTTGTATTTTCCTATCATCAGTACCGCTTACCTCTCCACCAGTTTCTAAGATAATTTAAAAAAATAATTCTGGACTACAAAATCAGAACTGCCTCAAAATTTCTATAAAATACTTTATCTGTTTAATGTCTTGGAACACCAACAGTGTAATTTCTATCACCAATATTAACAAGATTGTGAGGATACAATCAATTTTAAGACAGTAAATTAAGATAAATTTAAATTCACTACACATAATTCTAGACAATATATTGTAATCAATGTAAATTAATTGAATACATATCTGCAGTGAATCTGAATGAACATATATCATATATTTTTACTGTAACACATAAACTAATCATCTTGTTACATTATTATTTTTGTACTATCAGGGCTATAACTCTTGTGTGCTTCAATTGAAATTTCTTTGTATTTTCATAGTGAATGAAACAAGTTTCAAATACAGCCTTAATCCTAACAGTTACTCTTATAATCTAGAATACCGCGATCCTCATCCAATCTTTCTAATGGTCCAGAAGATTCTAGATTAGACAGTTCCATTGCATCTACCAAGAGAACACTACATTAAATGATTTGACAAAGAGTTGACTTTTGCACTCAATGGTTTAATCTTTAAAATATTCAATATTTCAATAGAGTTCCAATTAAATCTGAACAAGAGCCATGTCAACATGGCCATCCCCCGCCGAACGTGTTTGCTCATTGGAAGAAGGTATATGTAGTAGAGCAGAATTATTCCATTTTTAGAGGCCTTTTTGTAATGAAAACTGATGGCTATAATTATCGAGTGATTACAGATTTGAAACCTATGTGAATACTGATGGCTGAAAATAACAAAAAAATAATGCAGGGTAGGTTATCATTCTTGTGTGCTGCATCCCTCCTCAGTAAAATCTTTCCACCTATGAAGTTTCAAGTTGATACCTCAAATACTTTTGAGAAAAAAATTGAATTGAAAAAAAAATAAGTATGAAAAATAACAAAGGGCAATAACTCAAAAATAATAAAAGGTAGAGTTATCATTCTTGTGCACTGCACACCTCCTGAGTTAGATCTATGCACCTATGAAGTTTCATAATGATATCTTAAAGGCCTTTTGAGTTATGCTCTGGACAAAAATTAATTTTGAAGAATAACAAAGGGCAATAACTAAACAATTATGCAGGGTAGAGTTATCGTTCTTGTGCACTGCACTCCTCCTCAATGAGATCCATCCACCTATGAAGTTTCAAGTTGATACCTCAAATACTTTTTGAGATAAGCTCCGGACAAAATAGTATGAAAAAGAACAAAGGGCAATAACTCAAAAATTGTATAGAGAAGGGTTATCATTCTTGTGCACAGCATTCCTCCTCAATAAGATCTATCCACCTATGACATTTCATGTTGACATCTCAAACACTTTTGAGTTATGCTCTGCTCGGGTGAAAAATTAGGTATGAAAAATAACAAAGGGCAATAACTCAAAAATTATGAAAGGTAGAGTTATCATTCTTATGCACTGCACACCTCCTGAGTGAGATCTATGCACCTATGAAGTTTCATGTTGATATCTCATAGGCTTTTTGAGTTATGCTCTGGACAAAAATCGATTTTGAAAAATAACAAAGGGCAATAACTAAAAAATTATGCAGGGTAGAGTTATCATTCTTGTGCACTGCACTCCTCCTCAATGAGGTCTATCCACCTATGAAGTTTCAAGTTGATAACTCAAATACTTTTAGAGATATGCTCCGGACAAAAATGTCGGACGGAAGGACAAACGGAAGGACGGAAGGTCGGACGGATGGACGGACGGACGGACGGACGGAGACTATTACTATATCCCCCGC
Organism: Ruditapes philippinarum; assembly: GCF_026571515.1. Lineage (NCBI taxonomy): Eukaryota > Metazoa > Mollusca > Bivalvia > Venerida > Veneridae > Ruditapes > Ruditapes philippinarum. Next base: position 87,670 of record NW_026859675.1, read on the forward strand.
CGCCTTTTCGGCAGGGGATAAAAATTTAAAAGTATATAAATCTTGCTTCAGATAAATCAGAGACCAAGTAAAGAATGGACAGACAGACAAACAGGCAACACAATATTTTTCTGCAAGAATAAAAGTAAACAAAGTTTTCTATTGAAATATCTACCTTGCACAAATCAATTTTGTTGGCATCAGAGTTGTCTATAAAACTTTTTTAATGCTAACAGATATATGAGATCCTCATGTTGGATAAAATCAGGTATCATGAAAATTTATGCTTTGAAGAACAGCAAGTAGATAACGAAGGTTTTTTTTTTAAACAATGCAGATAGAAAAGATTAAATAAAGGAAAATGGAACAATTGCAACATAATTCTAAAATAACTAAAAGTTTTAGATATTTACCAAGAGGATCATAATGGTCCATGATCACTCACCTAGGGAAGTGGGCCAATTTTGACCACCATGGAAATGAGTGGTATATTGAAGTTGGCAAGGAAATTTATTAATTTTATACCTGCATAATTTTACAGTTTCATCTGATTTAATTTGTACACATGTTTTCAGCAATCTTGTTAAAATTATTTTTAAATTTTACAATTTAAAAAAAAAAAAATTCTTCTTTTTTTTTGAGGCTGGGTGGGGGAATGGGAGGTGGTTTATTGGCTGTTTGGTTTTGCACATTTTTAACAACAATTTACATTTAAAATTAGTAATTAGAATAGTTTCCTGACAATTTTATTCCCTTATTTACATATCCCGGCTCTCAAGTGTTTCACACTGTATTTTTTATTTATAGTAAAGTACATATTACAGCATTATTTTACGTATATCAGACATTAGATCTGTTTCCTAACAATTTTATTAGTCCCATTTCTCTATTTTACATATTGCTTGTATTGGTTTCGTCACATATAAACACCAATTCTTTAGCTGCAAAAGAAAAATGGTGCCATCTATAAAGATACGATATTCTATGACCAGGGTTATTGAACATGATTGCACTTGTTTTTCCCAGCATGCATTAAAGTATGGTAAAAAATTAACAATATTTATTATTCTCTTCAATAATATGACCAGGGACAATATAGGATATAGTAGAGATTATAAATATGTCATAAACAGTGTAGGAAGACAATATACAACCTGGTAATGTCTTATCAAATATCATGTGCTTTATCCTGCTAACTTAATAATAATATAGGAGGCACAGCATTCAATGATATGAAGTTTTAAAGCTCATTATTTAAAATTGTCATTAATTAAAACAATTATATTGGCAGTTAGTAATTACTAATTTTGCTGATTGTATCGCTTCAAATTGCCTTATGACCATATAATAGCAAATAACATTGTTTTACATATGGATTTTGTGAAACAAAACAATTTTGTATTATTGAATATCACTTTTCAAATACATGAGACACTTTTTTTAGAGAGTCATACATATATAGACAAGAAAAAATATGTTTTATTTGAGTAAATAATAATTGGTTCTTTTTGAGTCAGAGTAGTATGACCCTTGCTATTAATTCACGGAAAAAAACCAAGAGAACCCCCTGTGCAATGTATTTTATCATTTTATACATTGAAAATAGTACTGTATAATGGTGTGTATACTATTTTATATGTCCAGTAAGATGGTTCTAACATAAGATGTTGTTATTTAATAAGGAGTACTCCAATAAATATCAGTTCAGTAATTCAATATGATACCACATCTGTCAGTAACATAAAATAATGCAGTACTGATAATAAAAACACTCTAGCTTCTGCCTACTACTGTAACATTGTCTTCTTTTCTTTTAGTGTACTTCCTTCAGAATTTTTCAAGACATGATTTTCATCATTTTGTTGCTATGGCAATTAAAATCATAAAACAAGAGTTTGTATAGAGTTTGTTCAAGGTATGTCTCTACTGTTAACATCTTTTAATTTGCCTTCACAATTTTACAAGAGACAAACATCAGAATATGTCCTTTGATATACGGTAAAAAAAAATCAACATAATATAATACAATTTTAAGGGGTACGTGAACTGGCATGCAAGCCCCTCATGCGACATTCTGCCTCATAATAGTGAACATTTGTGCCAAGTTATATTGAAATCCCTATATGCATGTAGAAGTTTTGCTTTGGACAAATGTTTTTCAATGACCTCTAAGTGTGACCTTGACTATTGACCTAAGGGCCTTGTTCATGTGCACGACATGGCTTCTCATAGTGGTGATCATTTGTATGAAGTTTCACTAGAATTACTCCATATGTGTAGAATATATGCTCTGGACAAAATCTCTATATTAAATCATCTTAAGTGACCTTAGCAATCATCTTTAGTGACCTTGACCTTGCATATATTAATCTTAATTACATGTTTCACACGTGAATTCATGATAATGACCATTTGTGTTCTAATCCCTCAATAAACGATGACTAAATGGTCCCAATACTTGACCTTGGCCACAGGGACCTAAATTTTTCATGCTTACACTCTGCCTCAAAAATAGTGAACATTTGTGTCAAGTTATATTGAAATCCCTCTATGCATGTAGAAGTTTTCCTCTGAACAAATGTTTTTCAATGACCTCTAAGTGTGACCTTGACTATTGACCTAGAGGCCTGGTTCAGGTGCGTGACATGGCTTCTAATAGTGGTGAACATTTCTATGAAGTTTAATTAAAATTCCTCCATGGGTGTAGGAGATATGCTCCTGACAAAAATTGGACGTTGCCCGCCCAGCGGCTTGCCAGGGGGTAAACTATAATACAACCCGTTTTTCAAACGGGCATATTAAAATATACCTATTCAATTCTAAAAAAACTCTTTAATAAATCTACTAAAGACAGGCTAGCATTTATCAAACATAATCGGGGAAAATAATACTTATAATTACTGTGTTCTGTTATTACATTGATTTATTAGAATTATACATACATGTCTATATACAGATAAAATATCAATTGATGTTTTTCGGCATTTTCACCGTAAAATGACTGTTTCATTTAATTTAACACTGGTTTAAATAAAAACTAGAAATGTGTCCATAGGACACGGGTGCTCCCACCGCGCCACTGTTCTGTCAATCTTATGACTCTAGGTCAAATATTTTTTGAAAACTAAAAATCTTTTACTAAGTATAAAGGGCAAGAACTTTACAAATACTGAATAAATCCACAAGCAAACCCCAAGGTGCATAAGTACACATGCTGACCAACATTCTTGTAAACTTTCAGGCCTACAAGTGAAATACTTTTTGAGCTATGCAAGACAAGTTGAAAATTGCAAATTTATACTACTGTAAGTCAAGGGCAAAAACTCTAACAAAACTGAAAAAAATTCACATACAAAGTCCCAGATTCATAGCTTCACAGTGATGTGAATCATTATTCCTGTAATTTAGTGATGTTGATCATTATTCCTGTAAAGTTGGTTGATTCTAACTCAAGCACTCAAGGAACAAATAACAACATAATGAAACGTTTTTTACTAAGTCAAGGGAAATAACTCTACAAATACTAGATAAATCCACAAGCGAAACCCAAGGTACAAAACAAAATATGCTGAGCAACCTTCCCGTAAGGTTTAATGACTCTATGTCAAATCCTTTTTGAGTTACATGCAACACAAGTTGAAAATTGCCAAAATGTTCTATGTCAAGGGCAATAACTCTAAAAATCCTAAAAAAATCCAGACAAAAATACCCAGGTGCACAACCACACATGCTGATAAATATTCCTGTAAAGTTTCATGACTCTATGTCAAATCCTTTTTGAGTTACATGCGACACAAGTTGAAAATTGCAAAATTTTATTAAGTCAAGGCCAATAACTTCTAAAAATACTAAATAAATCCACACGAAAATACCCAGGTGCACAACTACACATGCTGATCAACATTCCTGTAAAGTTTCATGACTCTATGTCAAATCCTTTTTGAGTTACTTGCGACACAAGTTGAAAATTACAAAATTTTACTAAGTCAAGGGCAATAACTCTAAAAATACTAAAAATATCCAGATGAAAATACCCAGGTGCACAACTACACATGCTGATCAACATTCCTGTAAAGTTTCATGACTCTAGGTCAAATACTTTTTGAGTTACATGTGACAAAAAAGAGAACGGACGGACGGAAGGACAGACGGACAGGGGTAAATCTAGATGCCCGCCACTAAAGTGGAGGCACAAAAAGTTGTATGAGCCTTTCGGGGTGTACCGATATTGCATAGTTATGAAAGTGCACAGAGCTAGCAAAGAAAATAAAATTTCATGATAAAAGTAAAACTTGTTTTCAGAAATAAAGACACCCTTCTGATTTATATCAACAAACTATGTTTTTCTGAACCAAGTACCAAAGAAGACAGCAAGAATCCAGAAACATTTTGACCTGTTTATTGTGATGCATGAGCATAATTATGTAAACAATTGAAATGAAGGTTAAATAATTACAATAGGTCAACATTAAATTTTATACTTTCAGATCATAGACCATTCAGCTGAAGAATAATTATGTTCCATTTCTGTTGTTTATTTTTTAAGCATGATAGAAATCTGAACACTGTTCCAGGTAGCCTCAATCATTGCATACTTTAATATAATTATTTATTGTCCATCAAAATAAACTAATAAGATAAAAGTCAGCTTTAACACCATCCTACATGCATAATTCTTGGGAAATTACTGGTGGCAAATTTGTATAAAAGATTTCACACACCACATAACCAGACATTGGTTTAGTTAACAAGTTGCTGATAATCTCTGGCTTTACAAAACAGAAATTGTTTGAATGTCAAATAGAACAAGATGAAAGAATCTAATCTCACTTTCTCAAACAAATAAAAATCCATAAATAAACAAACTGTCAATTTCAACTCTGGAATTGGGTAACTATGGAAATTTGTCAGAACAGAGCTAATTTTTGTTTTAACTTTTAAACCCAAAAAATTTTTGTAACAATACGATCTACCTGTTTAACCTTGAACACCTTGTACTAAAGGGTAAATCGAAAATTTTTCCTCAACATCCATTTTTTGTAAAAAACAAAAAAACAAAAAAAAAAATTTTTTAGAATTTTAAATTTAATTTTTGCAGGAAAATTTTTCAGTTTTTTTGATCGGTCACCTGATTTTTAAATTGGTTTTTAAATTAATTTTGTAACAGGAATTTATTGTGAAAAAATTTTATACAGAATTTTGGGAAAAAGTTAAAAATTTTAAAACTGTTCATTTCCCCTAACTGACCATAAATTTTGATCTTACTAAAAGTTTTCATGTACCATAAATTGAAATCTACAAAATTTTTTCAACCCTAAAATTAAAACCCACTTAATGTTTTCATGTACCATAAATTGAACTTCACTAAATGTTTACATGTACCATAAATTGAACTCTACTAAATGTTTACATGTACCATAAATTGAACTCTACTAAATGTTTACATGTACCATAAATTGAACTCTACTAAATGTTTACATGTACCATAAATTGAACTCTACTAAATGTTTACATGTACCATAAATTAAACTCTACTAAATGTTTACATGTACCATAAATTGAACTCTACTAAATGTTTACATGTACCATAAATTGAACTCTACTTAATGTTTACATGTACCATAAATTGAACTCTACTAAATGTTTACATGTAGCATCAATTGAACTTCACTAAATGTTCACATGTACCATAAATTAAACTCTACTAAATTTTTACATGAACCATCAATTGAACTTCACTAAATGTTCACATGTACCATAAATTAAACTCTACTAAATGTTTACATGTACCATTAGTGAAACTCTACTAAATGTTTACATGTACCATAAATTGAACTCTACTAAATGTTTACATGTAGCATCAATTGAAAATCACTAAATGTTCACGTACCATAAATTAAACTCTACTAAATGTTTACATGTACCATCAATTAAACTCTACTAAATGTTTACATGTACCATCAATTAAACTCTACTAAATGTTTACATGTACCATTAGTGAAACTCTACTAAATGTTTACATGTACCATCAATTAAACTCTACTAAATGTTTACATGTACCATTTGTGAAATTCTACTAAATGTTTACATGTACCATAAATTGAACTCTACTAAATGTTTACATGTACCATTAACAGAACTATACTTAATGTTTACATGTACCATTAATTTAACTCTACTAAATTTTTACATGTACCATCAATTAAACTCTACTAAATGTTTACATGTACCATCAATTAAACTCTACTTAATGTTTACATGTACCATAAATTAAACTCTACTAAATTTTTACATGTACCATCATTTAAACTCTACTAAATGTTTACATGTACCATAAATTAAACTCTACTAAATGTTTACATGTACCATAAATTGAACTCTAGTAAATGTTTACATGTACCATCAATTAAACTCTACTAAATGTTTACATGTAGCATCAATTGAACTTCACTAAATGTTTACATGTACCATCAATTAAACTCTACTAAATGTTTACATGCACCATAAATTGAACTCTACTAAATGTTTACATGTACCATAAATTGAACTCTACTAAATTTTTACATGTACCATCAATTAAACTCTACTAAATGTTTACATGTACCATCAATTAAACTCTACTAAATGTTTACATGTACCATAAATTAAACTCTACTAAATTTTTACATGTACCATAAATTAAACTCTACTAAATTTTTACATGTACCATCAATTGAACTCTACTAAATGTTTACATGTACCATAAATTAAACTCTACTTAATGTTTACATGTACCATAAATTAAACTCTACTAAATGTTTATATGTACCATCAATTAAATTCTACTAAATGTTTACATGTACCATCAACAGAACTCTACTAAATGTTTACATGTACCATTAACAGAACTATACTAAATGTTTACATGTACCATAAATTAAACTCTACTAAATGTTAACATATACCATAAATTGAACTCTAGTAATTGTTTACATGTACCATAAATTGAACTCTACTGAATGTTTACATGTAGCATCAATTGAACTTCACTAAATGTTCACATGTACCATAAATTAAACTCTACTAAATTATTACATGTACCATCAATTGAACTTGACTTAATGTTTAAATGTATCATGAATTGAACTCTAATAAATGTTTACATGAACCATTAGTGAAACTCTACTTAGTGTTTACATGTACCATCAGTTGAACTCTACTAAATGTTTACATAAACATGAACTTTGTATTAATCTCCATCAAATGTTTACATGAACTATGTATCAGTTTGAATCAGTGTAGAAGTCAAACATCCATGACAATTAAGGAGAAATGACCAATCAAGATAGAATATCTAGTCTAATAATATCATTTACAAATACTTCTCATTTGTGAATGTCATCCTATTTAACTGTTCTACATTAAAGGTTAGAGTACAATTCATCAAATGGAATTAACTGTGGGTTTAACTTGTCTCATTTGTCCAACAGAATAAATCACTGCCATGAACCATTCTTGAAATGTCACAATACACAAAACTTTTGTCAGTCTTTGAAAAACTAATAAATAACAAGGTTTTATTAAGAAATTTAAATCCATGAATTGTATTATTTGTTGTGATGTCATTTTTGTATGTTTTTTATAACTGATCCATTCAAAGTAAAGATCAGGCTTATACAGAAACAAGACTTACATACATAATTATTGTACATACACTGTCTTACATACATAATTAATATACATACACTAGTATTATACACACATTGTCTTACACATAATTATTGTACATACACTGTCTTACATACATAATTAATATACATACACTAGTATTATATATACATTGTCTTACACATTATTATTGTACATACACTGTCTTACATACATAATTATTATACATACACTAGTATTATACATACATTGTCTTACACATAATTATTGTACATACACTGTCTTACATACATAATTATTATACATGCACTGTCTTACATTCATAATTATAATACATACACTGTCTTACATACATAATTATTATACATACACTGTCTTACATACATAATTATTATATTACACTGTCTTACATACATAATTATTATACATACACTGTCTTACATACATAATTATTATACATACACTGTCTAACATACATAATTATTATATGACACTGTCTTACATACATAATTATTATACATAGACTGTCTTACATATATAATTATTATATTACACTGTCTTACATACATAATTATTATATTACACTGTCTTACATACATAATTATTATACATACACTGTCTTACATACATAATTATTATACATACACTGTCTTACATACATAATATTTATATTACACTATCTTACATACATAATAAGTATATAACAATGTCTTACATACATAATTATTATATAACACTGCCTTACATACATAATTATTATACATGTACAGTACTGTATGTTGAATTGATATCCCCCATTGAATGTTACAAACTTGGACCTTCTTATTTACCTTAGAACATTATTATGGCACAAAGCAGTGTCAAGGAAAAGCTCATATTTTTTAAGTATAACAAAATTCAGGTATCATTTTGAAATTATCTTTACTATCTTTAGTATTCATTTAAAATGAAAGCATGTCTATGCTCAAATTATCAAATTCATTGAATCCAAGTGTTATGCTTCTTTCAGAATGCACTTTGACAATATGTGATCTATCAATCTATCAACACAGTTTCAAAGTTATGTCCAAACAAAAGAACACAAAATATAAAAATTTACAACTTCTAAAATTATGCAATAGAATATAATTGTTCTTGTTCACTGGTGAGAAAAGCAAAGAAGAGAAAAACCTCTAACATTATTATCCTTTGAGAGTTATTGTTCTTATGCACTGCACTCTATAAAAAGTCAATACTTCTTAATAAAGTTTTAAGTTGTTATTTCTTCTTGAATTATGCCCCAGAAAATATAATGAATTTTCAAAAATTGCAAAGGTCAATAACTCCAAAATTTTGTAAGAGTTATGATTTTCAGACCCTCACTTGTTCTCAATAACATATAAACCACACATGAAATTGAAAGGTTTTAAAATTTTATGCTGAAGTCAAATTGTGAGAGATGGGTGCTAAATGGCGTGGACTTCCTCAAATTTTAGCATGTGTGGCTAGTCTTTTGTTCTCCCTCCTGTTTTTATAGCCATGAAAGAAAATAAATAGCTATTTAATACTGAGCAAAATTTACTGTTACCTATTGTTCCTATAGCCACATAAGTGCCTGTGTGTCAGTACTGAAGGACAGACAGATGAACACCACCAAATCTTTATCCTTCATAGTCTAAGACATTAGATGAAAGTCATCAAAAATACTTTATGTTGAAAAACTATTGCAGTGAACATTTTCCCAAAAGGTTGACAAATGACTTGTGAAAAGGATCTGTTAATGATAATTTTATTTATAAGGCAAGAATAAATGAAGGTAAAATAAAGCAGCAGCAAATATGTCAAATGCAAATATGACCAAAATGAAAAAAGGAGGCTGTGTTTTCTGGCACAATTAAATCTACAGGAGAATAAATTGGCACAAAACAGATAGAATAATTTCGCCCTATCTTATGATAAGATTCGTTCAAAGAATTTCAATAATGAAAGCAATAAATATCATACCTCTGTGCTGAGGGTTTTCTGTATTGAATTTGACTTGTATTTCTAAACATGTAGAATAATAATGCAGGCCTGAAATGTCATCTCTAAAACAGGTCTTCATTATCAGACAATAAGAGAATAAAGGAGGTGCAATTTGTTAACTTTCTCATCTCTCAAGTGTATACTTTATCTTATCAGAGTCAGCAGCAACTGTTGGAAATATTGACATACTCAGATTATATTTTAAATTATAATCTACACTATGCTCCTATCTCTAACAGACAGTGTAAACTACAGAAATGAGAATTAGTAAATGTTATATCATAAACACTGCACACTATAAATCAAATGTCCCTAATGAATATGTATGTATTATATAACGAGAATGGTTAAGTAATCAAACTGTAAATTTCATGCATTAATCACATCAATAATTTGCAGAGAAAATATTGTGCCTGTTCTTTCACTCTAAATGTCAGTTTAGGATATTAGAACAGCACTAATGTGTTATTTTCCCCTCTTTTGCCCATGTAATAACTGGACCAAAACTGTGTGTTAATAGAGTCATTGCTCTTATTATAGCCGATTTTACCTATGCGCAATACATTAAACAGGGCCCGGTAAACATGCTGATTTGATCTGTTTGCCACAAATTGGACAGATACTTGCAGTTTCGTGCAGAGAAATTTTGTATCAATATTATATAGGGTTAAAGCTGCATGGCTCCAGATGAGCCAAAATATTTCAAGAAAGTTAAACTTGAGAAATATGTACTAAGGTTTTAAGAAAAGTAAAATGATTCAAGATTCAAGTAACAATTTACATGTTACGTGGGACTGATTTTTCAGTATTTACCACCATATTTCTACTGCGTTACTTACGCAGTAAGGACTATTTATGCATATTTTGACCACTTTTTGGTAATTTACGTGGGTTGTAAGTGCCATTGATAATGTGTATATTGCTTCCTTTTGGTTATTTCACAATATTATACATTCATATACATTTTCAAAATTTTCATGAAAATTAGCATGAATCTGGAGACGTGCTGCTTTAACATCTGCATATAGTAATTAAAATTCAACATTTTGTTCAGCTCTGAACATTATTTTTGTATTTCCCAAGTTGTTGGCCCAGAAAAATAAAACGCTTGCATAAAACATGTTGTGAATCGGATAAATACTGTTTAAGCTCAAACCGTTTCCCCATGTGATTTCATGTATTTGTTTTGTATTAAATATATGAATCTGGGTAAAAATTTTATGCTATAATAGCATCAACGCATGTTTTCTATGTTATACAACGATCAGGCACCAACCCTTCCTTGGGATTCTGCAGACGTTATAACATGGAAAACATGCGTTAACCATATAATATCACAGAGTAAACGTACTTGTTCATTAGCACTGCACAATTCAGTCCAATTAATCAATTTTCCAAAACTTTCTTAATCTTCTGGAACCAAAGTCATTAACCTTTAATTTACCATACATAAGCTCTAGTGTTGTATACCGTACAGACTTTCTATTTTTGATAGTGAACATATATACCAAGTTTGAAGAGAATAACTTATGATAGTTTCTGAGAAAATGGACCTAAATATCAAAAATGTTAACCAGAGCAAAAAATTCTAAGGTGAACAAGAGCAAAAAATTCTAAGGTGAAAAAGGGCATAACTTTGCAAAAAAAACAATTTTAGGATTATTTGACCTTTTGAAATGGTTCCTTTTGTATACCAAGTTTGAAGTGAATAGCTTACATTTCGTTTCGATTTATATATGCCATCTAGTACATTAGTATATTTTGTGGAACTCTTTTTATGATATTTTTACATTATATGTATATTATTGTATATGTGACTGATGCCTCTGACAGGCCTAGCATTTTCAATAAACTGTTCAAACTGTACATAGTTTCTTAATAAATAGGTTAATTAACACAGACACTGACACTTATGTGGACAAGAAGGGGAAAAATTTTGCTAAAAAAAAAGATGCTGAATGCATCATATAAATAAATTATCACATGAAAATATAAAACTTTCATGAATTGATAACTTAGGAAGAAAGTTGGTATGACTTATAATATCTGTAATATGTTGCGGTTCAGATCAGAATATCTGTCCAGACGGGACACGTCCATGGGCAGGCCCGGTACCCAAGGGGCAGATATTCTAATGCCAAATGCAAACTTATGTCAGATATTTTTTCTTGCACATTCTACCATATTCTATCATACTTTAAATATTTTAATTTCCATAAAAAATTTTGTCATTACACCCATAACTATACTGAAACAAAAAAAAACTTTCTCCAAGTTTGAATGTATATTATGTTAATGTTAATAAACATATTGGGCTTTTATACGGGGATTAGCTGACCGGTTTTGCAAACAAAACGAGTTTTACAAGCTACTTTATGTATATAAGTGTGTACATCTAAGTATAGGTTAGAGTGCATATTGGGTGTTCTTCGTAAATAAGAAAGCTAAAAAGGAGCGGAGCTTGCGAAGCAACTGTAGCTTTCTTATTTACGAAGAACATCCAATATGCACTCTAACCGGCTTAGTGCTCCGCCCATTTTTTTCCGCCCAACACACTGCGTGACATCACACGATAGCCTAAATGTGTATAACCATATTTGGAAGAGGTAGCGGTACACAATTTCGGGTCACGTGTTTTGCATAGCTTATTCCCGCATTCTGTCTAGGTAAATCAGACAATATCACGGTGCATATCCATATCGGCACCCTCTTTGCGAAATATTCTCAAATATTCTCTTTGAACATACACAGGTCATTCTCTGCTAAAAACAAACCAGCGATGGATAACAATGCAGTAAAAATTCATTGTAATAAGGAAAGGAGGTATGACACATAGAAAAGATGTATACCACGGAACACTTGAATGTTTTATTAATGTGCTGATTTGTCATGTGCCCGATTTTCATGTACTGCAACTTCACAATAAGCTACAAAAAGTCGACATGTCTTGCCTCGCCCGTCACCTCGACATATTTTTCGGGCTGAAATGAACCTGTAGCTTGATTATATATGCATCATGCATATTTATTATGTTTATATACATATCATCTTCGGACAAATGGCAGTATATTGTAAAATTACTAAAAACACCCTACTTTCGGTTTTGCAGCTGCACGGGCTGTAATATTTACATAAAAAGTAAGAAATATTACATACATACTTTGTTGGAATAAGTGAACTTTTTATTTGGAAATTATAAAATGATACTAATTCCGTAAGTAATAAAACATTTTTACTGTTATTTTGCCTGTTTTCATTTCAATGAACCTCTTTTTTTAATTTTATGCCGTAGTGACGATATACATGTGCGTGTACGGAAAAAACATGATGCATAAATATTGATTAGTAAGTAAACTTCAAGATCTCTGCACATGCGTACATTTCACTTTAGCGCTCTTCGAAACTTAGCTCTGCCCACTTGCGTTTTATAATATAAAACGTCCAGTTTATATAAAATCTGTTCTATTAAGCTTTGAAACCTGAAAATTTGAAAAATCCTCGTCGGTGATTGGCTTAAAAAAAATGGCGAGCACTAAGTATATAAGTGTGTACATCTAATTAGTGGTACCCTTGAACAACTGGCACATACTTTGCGAAAGTTTCTTTTTTGGTTCAGTATATTTTCTTACAACAGCATATGAAATTACAATGGCCAAATGATGTCATCTGAAGCATGCAGTTTCTATGACGTCATATTAATGCGGTTCATTGATAAAATATAATTTATAGGAGTCACAAACATTTTAAATTTACTGACAGTTTTGTATAAGTCAACAAATCAATAAAACATTCCATTAATCTTCAGGGAGAAATTATTTAAACTAAGTTCTAAATTAAATATCAAATGTTTGAAATAAACCAGCTTATTATATAATTTCCAATTAAAGCTGTTGATATATAGGTTTTTATTGAAGGACATTATCCAAGAAAAAGGTATTGTATTCTCCTTTTGTTGTAGACAGAAATGTATAATTTGTTTAATGTCAGAGCAAAAAGTGAACAAACAGACCAATTCAAATATTTCCTTCTGCAAACAGTGTCATTTTATTTGAGAATACCTAAAAAAAAAATGCTGGAATCTATTGAAAGTTGATTGTGACTGTTTGTGTAGAATTATCAAGGGAGGTAACCAGAAATTTACTGCCTGATTACATTCATTTCAATTCAAAGGGCATATAACTCTGTTAAACAATCTTGCTTAAATTGTAACCAAAATTGAAATGACAAATGTTTTAATAATTACAAATACCAAATATGATTCAAAACAATTCACTATTCATTTTCAAAGAAGTCAGTGAATTGTGATCTTGTAATCAGTTATACAAGACTTTTAAGGTAACACTCAGTGACAAAACAATGTCCACACTCAGCATTCGTCTCACAAAAACAATTTAAATAAAAATTCTTAGGACTTGTTGACATTTATAAAAATGTTGATTTGTTTAAATGTTATAATTCTATTTCTGCTGCTAAGTATTGAGAATATTTTCCAGTATTTTCCAGTTATATGTTTACAAACACTTGTATTAGGTAGGTTATTGTTTGCATGATTCACAGAAAAAAATACAAACTGTTAATGAAAGACTTGCTAGAAATATCTTAAATGACTTGATCACTTAAATAATCTCATCAGTATATATTGTTGTAATCACGTACATACTTATTTGTTCTGGTATTACTTTTTTACTTTTTTAACGATTATCATTTTTGCTTATACAAGTATTACAGCAAAAGATTTTTCTATAAATTTAACTTTTATTTGCCTTATTTTAATATTTATGTGTAACACACATATCAAACACTTAATTCTTTTATCACTATTATATTGATTTTATTATTGTACTAATATAATTATTAAGCTGCATGCCTCCAGATGAGCCAAAAATTATTTCAATAAAACCAAACTTGAGAAAAATGCACTAAGATTTTAAGAAAAGTAAAAAGATACAAGATTCAAGAAATAAGATACATGTAATATGCAATTAATGACTGATTTGCAGTTTTTATCACCATATTTCTACTGCATGACTAACACAGTAATGGTTATTTTTGCATATTTTGAACTCTTTTTGGTAACATACAAGGAATGTAGGTGCCAATTACTTTCTTCATTTCACAATATTTTACTTTTTAATACATTTTCAAAATTTTAATGAAAATTAGCATGAATCTGGAGGCATACTGCTTTAAACTATGTTTAAATTAAAGTTAAAGACATTACATGTACATGTTATATATGTATATGAATTCACCATCATCTTTAATTCTTATGTATAATATTTGTAACCATGTAAATAACAAAAATCTAATAGATAGTTAAATAGTATATCCTATTTAAATTTGTTGATATAATGATAATTATACATTATAAATAATCCAGTCATTTGTGTTCAATTATTTAAAATTATTTATAGCAAATGACATTTTGGTTTTACCTGCTCAATTATGTCCTTTAATCTATAATCATAAGACCTATTCCTACATATGTATCCATGTATTAAACACATCTCATTTAAATATATAAACACTGTTTTACCCAGAACTGTTTTACCCCACACAATTCTGACTGTATATTTATATATAGAATAATCAACACCTTTATAACATATCTCTCAGAGTTATTCAGTATATCTCCTGTAAATTATCAAACACAGAAATTCTTAATGTGTTCATTGACAACTTCTATTTATAAAGTCTTCCTTGATTTCTTTCTGTAATTGTAAAATATTTCCATTCCATTGATTAAAATAATTCATATTTTCTAGCTTTCCAACTTTTTCTAGCTTTCCAACTTTTTCCAATAAAAGCAACACCAGTTCAGGTAAAGTTTTACAATAGAACATTTACAAACAATTATATCATGATACTTTAGAGATACTCCAGTACAACAAACTCTTCAACAATAACGCTTGACTTATCAACATTTTTCTGTCATAAAAACCAATACATAACAAACAGGAAATATTATAATATAAAAAGCAATGATTATATTGTAAACTACATTAATATTATCTAGAAATTTCAATTCCACTAATGTATTTTCATAAATTATCACGAATGATACTGTCTGTAATAATTCTGTATAATTCAATGTGAATAATGTTACTGAATAATTTTCCATAGAAATATTTGTATTATGTTTGACCTAATATTCATCATATTGATATAGCTTTAATATTAACAATAAAACCTGGGTTGTTCAGGACATACTCAGTTCTAACATGCACAATGTTTCATCTTAAATTAATGAGCATTTCTTACTGATGACCTATGACTGAACATGTGACCTTGACTTGATATCTATTTATTAAAACAGCAATGATGGCATTTTTCTCCAGGGTTGTTGTTGCTGTTGTTTTAAAAATTTTGTTTTAGTTGTTTTTTTCCCATTAAAATCACATGAACAAGATGAATTAAATGCCCCTTATGAGTTTTAACAGGATTGTGTAACTAATTAAACTATAAATTTAATGCACAATTTACAGTTCTTTCACTTTCTATGTCTAAAAGAACAATATTGTGTGTTTATAATTAACTAAAAGTATTCTAGGCTCAATACTAACATGCTTAATTCTACCAATTTAATATCTGGGTTTTTGTTATTATTGTTATTTTTGTTGTTGTTGTTTTTTTGTATTTTGGTGCCAAATTAAGGGGTGACCCCATTTTAGTTTCCTGTGTGAAGGGGGTCAAAGAGCATCTGCCTTATCAGCCTTACAATGATAGCATAACTGTAAGATAAATTTTAAATAGATACATAAATAAAGTTAAATAATTTGGCTGGAATAATATGATTTCAAAACATTCTTAACATTTTCAAACAGCAGTTATTTACATGATTATGTTCTATTTTAGAGTGATGACATTAAGTGAAACATTAACTAGAATTGTATATCATATCTTTTAAATAAACATAAATTCAAAAAAGTTTTTAAAAAACCTGTCCTACTAAGACAGCACAAACAACAATATATTGTACCTATTCTCTTCTTTGTTGGGACAAGACAAACCACAATATAAAGGTCTGTTAACTACTCTACATTGACATTCTACCAAATTTGTGTTTTTTCCAAATTCATGTTTTTAATCTATAATAAAAGAAATCTAAGAAGTTATAATATAAAATATAAGGTAATTTGTGAACATCTCAATAATGAGGTTCATATACCATACAAAACAGGCTGATCTGATGATCGGAGTGTGAAGTCATACAATCTATTTGATGAATGTATTCCACAGAAAAAGATTCTCATCTATTGTGTGATTTGTCTCCAATAAGATCACAATATACATTAATCATGCACCATCACTTGCTGGTTATATGGCCTTATTTGCACAGCAAAAACATTCCCTTAAACATGCTATAGCCAGAAACATTTTCAGATTACTTTAGTTACTACAAATCACATTTGTTCTGTTTTCACATTTGTTTCTATAAATCACTTTAGTTGAAACACATCACATTTGTTGCTGTACATTATTTTGGCACAACAAAGTCCCTATACCAGGGCTTAAGGGGAGCATAACAAACAACATTTGTCCAGTGCTGTGGTATCTCTAAATTCAATTAAAATCAATCAGGTCTTTAGGTACATGTAAACACTACAATTTACTTCTTTAATATTTTCTATAATAAATTTTGTTAAACTGATATTAAATGTTTGTTCCCAGTTACGTCTGGCTAGTAACAATCAATTTATGACAAAACAATATTCCTTTATCTTTCATACTTAAAACTTTAAAAATCAAAGTACAAAGTGAAACACTTGACAAAAATAAACCAGTATGAAAGATAGCACTGTCAAAATCCAATCTAAAGCTAGTCAGTACCAAATAGACATGTGAATACCTCAGTACCAAATAGACATGTGAATACCTTAAATAGTTAATGTTGCACTCTAATTCTGAAGCAAGGGTAGCTCAAACTGAGACATAACATGCTGATGAAAAGAATAAATATCAAAATCACTTTTCCTTTGGAAGTACTCCAAAACAGCTCATACATCATCAGAAACATAAGAAATTATAAGCAAACTTTTATCTCTGCCATCAACTTCTGTAATAACGACATTTCCTAGTCTGAGTTGGCATTTGTTTCCTGTTACGTGTAATGTAGCATTATCACACAAGCTGTAAAGTTCAAGTCATGCCAGCAGTAATTGTCAACTGTTATTGTAGCTCTTATGTTTTCCCAAGAACTGTTTGTTTTATATATTCAAAAAACTGATACCTAACTTCATATGTAGTAGTAATTCACATGGTTCATTCATATGGCCACTTATGTATGAAATATAGCACTTGCTGTGCATCTGAGGCAACCCTAACTCTGATCTATCAGTGTTTGCAAAGAGGTATATAAGGCAACCCTTGTTGCATTCCTGAATACCCTGTATCATGTGTATTAACCTTGACCTTGCTAAATATCTTAAATGAACAAGTCTATCTTTAAATTTTGGACAAAATCATTCATTATTTATAGGAACTACTGACTGAATTACAAACAGTGCTGGTTGATCTAGGCCTGCTTTGGTTATATAGGTATAATCTGTTGCTTACAGCAGATTTAAAGGTTAATACTAAACTTTAGAACATGACAAAATAGAAACACTTAGAGAAAGGATTTGCTGAAGATATGTGAAACAGTTTTGTCCACTTAGATAATCTCATCATTATACTTATCCCCTTCAAATCTAAACAATTGTTTCATTTTATACTTTATCAAGAGCACTTATCACTCTAACATGGACAGTATCAAATTATCTATGAAAAAAATATCAATTATTTTGCACATTTAATTTAAGCCACAAAAACATAAATGCTTTTGAAATGACACACTGCTATGTATGTTGGCTTAAACAAATATATGTGCATATATTTTTTACAACAAGCAACTTCAGACATACATTGTATCTTTTTTATTAGAGAAATTATCAACTATCTGACTATACAGGAAACATATGTACAAGAATTTTTTTTCTGAATGATTCTTAAGTATAACTGTCTTAATAAGTATTTCCTTAGAACAACTGCCACTTTTGCAATCTCCTACACCCGAATGTTCCTACTTTATCAGTCCTTTATACAAGGCACTTAAAAAAGGGTCTTTTAAACTCATTAAATTGTAAAATTTGCTTTTTGAAAAATTTAAAATATGAAACATTTTGGAAGTAGAAAAGTTGATGATGACATAGACGAGTGAGTGTCATCAGCAAAGATGAAGATTTGAGATTTGGAGACAGCAGATACAGGCTACAAAGAATGTAGATGGGTTTCATTCTGAACAAGTTTTACAATTATTGACAGGCAACATTTTTTCATTTAAAGAAAGTATGTTTAAAATCAAAAAAAAAAAAGAAGAAAATTATGAGTAAGTCTTTCTAAATAACTAGCTGGAAGTCACTATGACTGTGTTTCTTATTGTATTGATTTAAAAAATATAATAAAACTTAGTTATTTAATTCACTGTGTCCTAGTCATGTTCACTAATATCAATAAAATTATATGTGAAGAGTAGTCTGTGCTGACTTCTGTAATAATATAATATATATCATAGTGTCTTCCATAACAATCACTTTACTTAGTGATTTTTTTTTAAATATTATTTGGCAAATATTAAAATATCATTTTGAACTTTTATATATTTAATACTATCATTTATCATACACATCATATTTCTATATTTAAATGATTTCAATGTTTATATAATTTATTCAAAATGTTAAAATTTTATATTTATCATGTCTGTGCATGTAATAAAACATGTCCATATTGTTTTACACACACCATGTTTATGTATTTTATAAATAATGTAAATGGTTTGCATTTCATATTTATGTTTCCTTTATTTCATACATAATCTTTTCACATTATTTATGTTATCTATCTTGTCCTGTATCGTATATTTAATATATTGTTCACTGTATCATATATTTAATATATCATTCATTGTATCATATATTTAATATATCATTCATTGTATCATATATTTAATATATCATTCATTGTATCATATATTTAATATATCATATATAATAATCTATATAACATTTCCTATATCATATATTTTGCCGTGTATTAAATTCATGTATTTCCAATATCATGTGTTTTTTTTTTTCATTTCTTGTATTATATATTTCACTTATCATGTTTACTTCATATATATTTATCATGTTTTATTAATTTCATATATATTATGTATCATGTATCTATATATCATGTTTTTTCCCATATTCTTTATATTTTTTCTTGTATCACATATTACATATATCATGTTCAGACTTTTCATTATTTTTTTACAATTTTTGTACTTAAAAAATTTCATATTTCATAATCTTTTCATATACTCTTTGTATTTCATATGTCATGCTCTTTTTATATTATTTTATATTTCTTGTACCATATCATGTTCATATAAACTATATTTTAAACATCATATATTAGGGTATTCATTTTTTGTATTTTATTTATCATATTTATGAATGATTTTATTAAAGAAACTCCACTGAGGTATTTTGACATGAAGTGACCGAAAATATCTTTCTTCAAGATTTTTGTATTACTGTATGTAGGTCTTTATCAATAATTTGTGTGCAAAATTTCAGATCATTTGCTCACTCTAAGTTTCCAGGGATAATCAATTTTATTGACCCCAAAATGAAAAGCCTTGCAAAGCTTTCCCAAAAAAGCACATAAAAATTGATTATCAATTTAGTACCAAGTAATTTACATATTATCTATTGCACAGTTTTTCATTTTAAGGGCAGCAGTTGATTGATGAAACAATTTCAAATCTTATGATTTAAGGCTATTAGACCTAAGTGGTTTAACATTGTGTTTTAATTATACATATTTTTTATTATACATATACATGACATATTCTTTAATTATCAAATTCATTCAAGTGTGTGTCATATATTCAAAATTAGTTTAAATTTATTGATATATATATTTATTCATAGAACTGACATTGAAGATTTGACATACATAAATATTCTAGTATTTCATATTGTAATAATTTTTCTTCTATCCAATAAGAACAGCATCATTTGACATTACCTGCTGATTTCTATTCCTTTACAAATCCCTTTTTTCCCCTAAAATTTAAACTATGAATTCAAGTAAAAAAAATTTCTTTGGAAAATAAATAGCACAGCCTGTCCATGAAACTTCACTTTCACTATAAATACCACCATACAAAATATTCCCAACACTAACCGACTTATCTCTAAATAAACGCGTTATTGATAGTTGACAAATTTCATTTAAAAACAATCATCCCCTGTTCAATATCTTATTATTTTTTTCAATTTATTGAACTCTTTGAGATTACTACTATATATACTTTTCCAATAAAAGCAACACTGTTCAGGTAAAGTTTTACAATAGAACATTTATAAACAATTATTTTATGATACTTAGTTGATACTCCGATATAACAAACACTTCAACAATAACACTTGACTTATCAACATTTTTCATGTCCTGTTATACAAAAACCAATATATAACCACCAAGAAATGTTATAAATGTATCATAATAGTTATTGTAAACTCCATTCCTGTTATGATCTAGAAATTTCTGTTTCCCTAATGTTACATAATTTTCATGCTTTTTAGGTGATTATCACTGTTCTTTGAAATTCTGTACAATTCCATGTGAGTATTTTGCCATTTATTCTGACCTAATAATAAACCATATATAAGTATGTGTATACAAAGTTGGTTATTAATCATGCAGATATGTTCAATTTATATCCACCATTATGTACAAAAAATCTTAGAACTTAGTACCTCAGAATGTAAATGACAAGAGCACCAAAAAGGCTGAAGAGTTATCAAAAATACAGAAGAGATCCTGCAAAACGTACTTAATATCAATTATTTTTATGCTACCTATTGACCCACAGGGTCCAGGTATTTTTTCACCCTATGTGAATGATTCATGTAATTTTTGTAGAGGTCTACAAAACTATTCTACATGCCAATATAAGCTCTGGACACTTAATTTTTCTACAAAAAGATTTAAATGTGTTTCCTATATATTATAGTACTGTGAGTCCGACCCCATTTATTCGACAACCCTTTATTCGAATACCCAGCATTATCCGAAGTAGATCGGCGATCCCGTTTTTATCTCCATGTAAATCATTATAAATTCGAAGGTATTATTCGAAATGCATATTCCTAATACCTCCTATTTTTCGAAGTAAAATTTCGGCCCCGATTATACAATTATGAAATATTTTCACACCTATTATTCGAAGCTAGACTCATTGGCGCAGATCCACTTGCTGACCGTTCTACTTGTGAAAATTTTCCAACAGTAATGCGTGTTATTAGACAAACATGATAATTATGCTTGGGTGTTCTTTTATTAACTTATAATTACTGAAAATGAAAAAATATGCACTGTTGTTACTGTTATTGCTTGAAGATGACAGCGATAATTTTCATAAATACTTTATATGTGAATCTGTCAAAATAGCCAAAATAATTTTTTTCTCTTCTTCATTAATTGTAAAGCTACATGAGGGCCTTTACCCTTATCGAAAATACAAGAGTTTAGCTGTAAATACCGTATTGACAACACGGCCATTATCAAGGATTTGCACGAAACGAAACAATACATAATGTAGAATAAAATGCAAGTATTTATGTCTTCAATACCAATAAAAAAATTTATGTATCTTTTCTTGAATATTTATCTTGCAGGAAACTTCACGATTGTTGCAATCGGTAGATATCCTATGATATGTCAAAGTCTATCAAAATATTCCGATTTCGATTATACGAACCCATCATTTATTCGAAGTAAATTTTCAATCCCCGTCACTTCCAATAAACTGGGTTGGACTGTTTATATAAATTAAGTGACCCCCAGGGTGGGGTTAATTTCAAAATCATTGTCTTGATAAATGTAACTACAAGGTGATTCCACATGCCAAATATTGAAGGTTTGGGGATTGAATGTTAGGTAAAAATTTTAAGATATGTTAACTCTATGTCCAAAGGTGAAGTCATCTTTACACAATCATTGGCATAATATCTTTCATTTTTTAGAGGTTCTCTAGGCAATAAAACTTGAATGTGTTTTCCTTTGCAAGTGTTTATATATATTAAGGTGGAATGAGAATCACACAAAGAACTTACATTCATCAGTCAAGCAAAATTATAATAAATAAGCTTTCATAGAAAATGACACCTTTTTCGACATTAGAATACTACAGGTATTATAACATTATGTTATTTGGTCATTCACTTAAAAGTGTATTACATAGAATTACAATGAAATGAATTTTACACTCTAGTTACTAAATTAAGAGCAAGATTGAGTGATGAACATACATGTTTACATTTATAATTACTTAATCAAGATTTTAAGCTCTAAAATATAAAGTTATGTGTAATTTTAAAGATGGGAATTTTGCTTTACAAACTGTTATTATTCCTAAAACTAGTCTAATTAGGATGCAATGCATCAAAGGCACCAAAAAGACTTTAAGAAACAATTTAAGTAATCTAATTATATCTTAATAGAGAAGAAAGCACATGCAGGAAGTTTATATATTACAGGACTTCCTGTATAATACAGAGCACGAGAAACAAATACAGGGATTTATTGATTTCAGAACAGGAAAAGCAAATGCAGGAACTTAATAATGTATTACAGAAAAGGAAAACCAGTACAACAATTATCTGATTTAAAGGACAGGAGAAAAATGCAAGGACTTACTGTATTACAGAAAATGTTAAACAATTGCAGTATTTTACTGTATTACAGGAAATGATAAACAAATACAGGAACTTACTGTATTACAGGAAATGATAAACAAATGCAGGAACTTACTATATTACAGGAAATGATAAACAAATGCAGGAACTTACTGTATTACAAGACAGGAAAAACAAATGCAGGAACTAACTGTATTACAGGACAGGAGAAACAGATACAGGAACTTACTGTATTACAAGACAGGAAAAACAAATGCAGAAACTTACTGTGTTACAGGACAGGAAAAATAAATGCAGGAACTTACTGTATTACATGACAGGAGAAACAAATACAGGAACTTACTGTTTTACAAGACAGAAAAAACAAATGTAGAAACTAACTGTATTACAGGACAGGAAAAAGAAATGCAGAAACTTACTGTATTACATGACAGGAGAAACAAATACAGGAACTTACTGTTTTACAAGACAGAAAAAACAAATGCAGGAACTAACTGTATTACAGGACAGGAGAAACAGATACAGGAACTTACTGTATTACAAGACAGGAAAAATAAATGCAGAAACTTACTGTATTACAAGACAGGAGAAACAAATACAGGAACTTACTGTTTTACAAGACAGGAAAAACAAATGCAGGAACTAACTGTATTACAGGACAGGAGAAACAGATACAGGAACTTACTGTATTACAAGACAGGAAAAACAAATGCAGAAACTTACTGTGTTACAGGACAGGAAAAACAAATGCAGGAACTTACTGTATTACATGACAGGAGAAACAAATACAGGAACTTACTGTTTTACAAGACAGAAAAAACAAATGTAGAAACTAACTGTATTACAAGACAGGAAAAACAAATGCAGGAACTTACTGTATTACAGGACAGGAAAAACAAATGCAGGAACTTACTGTATTACAGGAAATGATAAACAAATATAAGAACTTAATGTATTACAGGCCAGGAAAAACAAATGCAGGAAATTACTGTATTAATAGACAGGAGAAACAAATGTAGAAACTTACTGTATTACAGAAAAGGACAGCAAATGCAGGAACTCACTGTATTACAGGAAAGGACAACAATTGCAGTTTTTTACTGTATTACAGGAAATGATAAACAAATGCAGGAACTTACTGTATTACAGGACAGGAGAAACAAATGCAGGCACTTACTGTATTACAGAAAAGGACAGCAAATGCAGGAACTTACTGTTTAACAGGAAAGGACAACAATATTACGGGAAATGATTAACACATGAGGGAAGTTCCTGTATAACAGGACAGGAAAAACAAATGCAGGAACTTACTGTATTACAGGGCAGGACAACAAATGCAGGAGCTTACTATATTACAGGAAAGGACAACAATTGCAGGATTTTACTGTATTACAGGAAATGATAAACAAATGGAGGGGTGAATTGTATTACAAGACAGGAAAAACAAATGCAGGATTTTACTGTATAACAGGAAATGATAAACAAATGCAGGAACTTACTGTATTACAGGACAGGGAAAACAAATGCAGGGACTTACTGTATAACAGGACAAGAGAAACAAAAGCAGAAACTTACTGCATTACAGGACAGGAGAAACAAATGCAGGCACTTACTACATTACAGGACAGAAAAAAACATTTGCAGGAACTTACTGTATAGCAGGGCAGGAGAAACAAATACAGGAACTTACTGTATTACAGGACAGGAAAAACAAATGCAGGAACTTACTGTATTACAAGACAGGAAAAACAAACAGGAAAAACAAATACAGGAACTTACTGTATTACAGGACAGGAAAAACAAATGCAGGAACTTACTGTATTACAGGACAGGAAAAACAAATACAGGAATTTACTGTATTACAGGACAGGAAAAAACAAATACAGGAACTTACTGTATTACAGGACAGGAGAAACAAATGAAAAAAATGGAGGGCGTACTGTATTACAGGACAGGATAACCAAATGCATTAGCTTATCTAAGCACATATTGTGTGTTCCTACATCATGTGCAGAGTCCCTATTTGCAATACTCCAATATCTGAACAGGGTAATGAGTTCTGACATTTCAATATTAAAACGAAGTTTAAAATTTAGAGTTACCAATTATCAACAGAAAAGTTAAATCTATACTGTTGTGTTTATCATTCTACATTCATTGCTACATATATAATGTTGCATTTCGCTGCACCAATGGATATATGTAACCATTTTGATTATCATCTAAATCCATGACTGTAACTTTGTATAACTGTTCTGTTTATCATTCTACATTCATGCATATAACTATTTATAACTGTTAATCATTCTACATCAATGGCTTAAACTATATATAACTGTTGTGTTTATCATTCTACATCCATGGCTTAAGCTTGATATAACTGTTGTGTTTATCATTCTACATTCATGCATATAACTATTAATAACTGTTGTGTTTATCATTCTACATCAATGGCTTAAACTATTTATAACTGTTCTGTTTATCATTCTACGCTCATGCATATAACTTCTTACAACTGTTCTGTTTATCATTCTACATCAATGGCTTAAACTATTTATAACTGTTCTGTTTATCATTCTACATTTTATATAACTGTTGATCATTCTACATCCATGACTTAAACTATATATAACTGTTCTGTTTATCGTTCTTCATTCATGCATATAACTACTTATAACTGTTCTGTTTATCATTCTACATCAATGGCTTAAACTATTTATAACTGTTGTGTTTATCTTTCTACATCCATGGCTTAAACTATTTATAACTGTTGTGTTTATCATTCTACATCAATGGCTTAAACTATATATAACTGTTGATCAGTTTAAGCTTTAAATAACTGTTGATCAGTCTACATCCATGACTTAAACTTTATATAACTGTTGTCATTAATGGCTTAAACTATCTATAGCTGTTACGTTTATCTTAATCCATGGCTTTATATTTCTGTGATGTAATAATATAATAAATAGACATTGATATATAAATATAACAATTATGTTTAATAACTGACATGGCTACTATGCAGACTAAATTCAGATTAAATGTTAAGAAATTAATAGATACTTAGTGTGCTACAGTTAAATCATTTTTATATTAGTTCTAACAGTACACAATTTCTTTGCTGTCTTGCTTTACTGAAGAAAAAATGTCTCTATATTATGTAATGATTGGTGCACAATATATCACAAAGGTATTATCAATTCAATCATATAACATATATTTACAAAAATGAGTTTCATCAGAGTAACTCCAGAGAACATATTGTAACAGAAAATTTATTCACAAAAAAGTCTCAACAGTTTAGATGTAGAAAATTAAGTATGAGTAAGATGAATATTTTATGCAGAAATATTGTAATCAAGCCAGTGTCATGCTGGGATAATTCCATAGAGCTTTGACCATTGTGTAGCTGATCAATATTTACTCTTGCTTAGTGACAAGTCTGACCATTCTTAATACACTCAACTTCATGTTCAATGTGAGTTAATTATTGACTTATACAATTAAAACTAACTGACTTTAACAGTCACCATTCCTAAAATTTATTTTAAAATCTGACACAACTTGGAAATTTCTTCTTTAGCAGCCATCGTCAAATAAGTATGCTAAAACAATCAGACACAAACTACTTTACTCTAATATTTAGTCTCTATATTAATGTCAATTTACAATGGTTATATAGAAATATTTCCTTACAATGGTTATATAAAAATGTCACTCTACAATGGTTAAAAAGGAATGCCATCTTACAATGGTTATATAAAAATGTCACTCTACAATGGTTAAAAAGGAATGCTACCTTACAATGGTTATATAAAAATGTCACTTTACAATGGTTAAAAAGGAATGCCATCTTACAATGGTTATATAAAAATGTCTCTTTACAATGGTTAAAAAGGAATGCCATCTTACAATGGTTATATAAAAATGTCACTCTACAATGGTTAAAAAGGAATGCCATCTTACAATGGTTATATAAAAATGTCACCCTACAATGGTTAAAAAGGAGTGAAATTTTGTAATTGTTATAAAGGAAAGTCATCTTACATTTAGAAATTACCATGATAATATATGGAAATGTCATCTTTCAATGGTTATGTAGAAATTTGATCTTGCAAAGGTTATATAGCAATGTCATCTTACAATGGTAATATTTAGCAGTCATCTTTCAATGGTTATATGACAATGTCATCTCAGAATGACCATATATCAATATCATCTTACAATTAATACATGTCTGTTACAATTATTTGTATACAAAGATTTCCATGATTTAAACTTGTTTTCTCGTCTACAGTAAGTATCTTCCCCTTTGCAATTAATACATAGAATGACTGTTACAATTATTTATATACAAAGTTTTCCATGATTTAAACTTGTACAGTTCTTTAGTCCTTATTGCTGTTTGATTTATGCCAATATTAATACAAATTCTATTTACTTGTTCAATTAATGTATAAACTAGAAATGTGTCTGTAGGACACAGGTGCCCCCACATTCCACTGTGCACTGACATACAACAGGACACTATGACAGAGGGACAGACAGAAGGAAATTCTACATGACTACCCCTTACCCCTAAGTGGTTGGGGCATTAAAACAACATTCAATTTTTCTAATGTTGACATACTGATTTTTGCATAACAACACATGCTGACCAACAGTCCTGTAAACTTTAATGACTTACGTTCAAATACTTTTTGAGCTATGCGTCACACAATTTGAAAATTGCAAATTTATACTAAAGTCAATGGCAATAAATCTTTCAAAACTGAAATAATCCACATGAAATACCAAAGGTGCACAGCTTCAACTGCTGATCAACATCCCTGTAAAGTTTGTTGATTCTAAGTCAAGCACTTTTAGAGGTGCACATGACGCAACATTTCAAAACTATTTTTGCACTTACTCTACAAATTCTAATTAGATATACAAGAAACCCCCAGATGCACAACTACAAATGCTGACCAATTTCTGTAAAGTTTCATGACTCTAGGTCAAACATGTTTGGGCTAAATTGTGCGATAGAAGTTGAAAATTGCAAAAAAAATCTAAGTCAAGGGTAATAACTCTAACAAAACTGAAAAATTATTAGTGTCTATGCAAAACCTCTGCTGATCCACATTTCTTTAAAGTTTCATGAATCTAGATCAAATACTTTTTGAGCTATGCAAAACACGAAGTTAAAAATTGCAAAAGTCAAGGGCAATTACTCTAAAAATACTGCATCAATCCTAAACAAAACCCCCAGGTGCACAACTACAAATGGTGACCAACACTTCAGTAAAGTTTCATGATTCTAGGTCATATACATTTTAAGCTATGTGTGACACAAGTTGAAAATAGCCAAATTTTACTAAGTCAAGGGCTATAACTATGACAAAACTGAATAAATCTACATGCGAAACCCCAGGGTGCACAACTTCACATGCTGATCAACATTCTTACATTCTTGACACAACAGGAGAATATACCACGGACAGACAAGGGCAAATCCTAAATGCACTCTCTATAGTGGGGGGGAGGCAAAAAAATTCATTTTAATGTTCAATTTTGTCTTGTTTACATTTAACATACATTAACCTTGTTTCCAATTGTCTTGAATTGCACTATTCAGAGTGAGCATTGTGGTAATATGCAAATACCATTGTAATATAATATTATGCAAAATTCATTTCAAAGAAATAGGCACTGAAGGTTAAATTACCATTTAAAAATTTGTGTTACAACATTTCTTTTCAGCTGTGAGGATAGATATAAACTCAAATGGCATTTTGTTTTTACCATTTAGAATGTTTTGAAACATTATTGTGTCTTTTAGTATTAGAAATATTAGGCAATTCCTTGTTAGAACTGTGGATGGATATAAACACCAATAGGCTGGCAAAATATAGCCCTTCTGTATAGCAATGTCATCTAATATTGGTAATCAGTCTTCTCAATTATTACTTAAAAATTGTCAAATCAAATTTCAACTCAATTATTAATCACTATTTCAATAACACTTTTTTACTTATAAAAGATTTTACTAGCTGAAATTGTACACAAAGATAATATCAGTGTTAAACTTTTGCTAGCATGCACCAAAATTACTGTACACCGGTAGCAATGGTGACTAGTCTATGATACATCACTTGTAACAGCTCACCAGACTAGCTGTCAATATCACTATCACTACAACCAGACAAGCTGTGCCCCGAATAGTTGTTTAATCTCACCAGACTGCAGTCAGGCTAGCCTGAATAGCTGTTCCAATCTCACCAGAAAACAACCAGACAGGCTTGAATAGCTGTTCCAATATCATCAGATTTCAGTCAGACAGGACTGAACAGTTGTGCAATCTTAACAGACTACAACCAGGATAGCTGTGCCATATCATCAGAATGCCCACCTCATCAGACTTAAGTCAGACTAGGCTGGACAGCTGTTCCATCTACCTGACTTAACTATTTCTGTTTAAACTCTGAAGTATCTTAACTACAAGACAAGTCTTTAAAGCAGGAAAATAGATGAACTCAAAAATAGTTCTTTATATCACATGCACCACTTTTCCACCAAAGTGAAATTGTTAATTCTAATCAGAACAAAAAGAGCCACAACACATAATCTTAATCCAGGATAGAAACTCATAATGAAATTTCATTTTATTTTACTTGAATTCCATTCTTTACTTTGGAATTATTTATTATTCTGAAGGCATTTGATGTACAAGATATGACTTGTTTAACTAAGAAAGACAACTCTAGCATGCACTATAGAAAAACCAAACAACAGTTACTTATCTTGATATAATCACACACACTGACCACACACTGACAGCAAACTTACCTGAAAATAGAAATATAAACTTATTTACAATATTTTATCATAGTAAACCCATAAACTTGAATTTATAAGAGATATTGCATGCTGTGTTAATGCTCATCTGTTACTGGCAATGCCTACTAATAACTAAACTTTTGATAAAAATTCAAAGATAACAAGAGGGCTATAATGACTCTGGCTATGAAACACCCATTGCTAGAAGACTTCACAGTTTTTATTCTTCCATGCTAAAGAATTTTTTACTCAAGCCGAACATTTTTTTAAATATTTCAAAATGTCTGCACTCAAATATGTCCAATGCTTGGCAAATATATCCAATGCTCTTGGCACATTTTAGAAGACTTAAGCGTAATCTTTCTTTGTATGTCTATATAAACTAAGTGACCCCAGGGCAGTATCTAATTTTGACCCCTGGGGCATCATAAAATATCTAAGCTCTTGGCATTGTTGTTTTGAAGAAGAAATTTTAAGAAATTTTTCTATAAAGTCTATGTTACCTATGTGACTCCCAGGGTGGGACTAATTTTGTCCCCAGTGGCATGACTTACCTATATCTTGTAAAGGTCTATTTAATGTAATCAATGCTACATGCCAAAAATCTAAGCTCTTGGCATTGTAGAAATAGACTGAAATGTATTTTTCTACAAGTCTAAGACACTAAGTGAACCCTGTGAAGGGACCACTGTTGACACCAGGGATTTATATAAATTGTGTAGAGGACAACAACTTGCAAAATATCTAAGCTCTGAGCACTGGTGTTTCTAAGAAGATTTACAAAGATTTTCTTTTTAAAGTCTATTTTAAGCTCCTGTGACATACATCTGCATCAGACCAGAACCATTTATATATAACTTTGGTACTGTCATTATTGTGAAGCTTGGTCAAAATCCATCAATTGATTGATTAAAGATTGGATTTTATTTAAATGAAATGGTGGATAATGACAGAGATGGGCAGATGAGCTAAAAAGGGAGATAACTAAAATATTGCTTCCAGGTTTATACCTGGAATGTCTTACCACTGTACATTGTCATGACAATTGATTCTTCCAAAATTATCTTCTGCTGGTAATCAATCAAGGATCAAATATTGCTCACTAAAGGTGACACTGTGTTAGATGGCCCATAAACCTAATCAAACCGTAGTGGTACCCTACTCTGTCACAGTCATGATATAACACCAACACTTAAGTTTGTCCAGGAAGTGGACTTGAAAGTGATCAATATGAGTTGCAAGTACTTACTTGTTTTGCTGAAACAAATATGCTAAAACTAACCTAATGTGGTTGTGTCAGATCGAGGGATTTCAGGTTTATTAATTTTATTTTTGTTGTTTTCTTTTGATATTTTAATAGCTTGCTTGTACCTTCCAAAACTATAATTTTGTCTGTTAGCTGAAGCTCCCAAAACTTAAGAATGTACAGACATTATGAACAGTATAAAACATAAACATTATTACATGTACTTCTTGCATATATCAGTAGTGTTCTCAAAATATTTCTGTACACATCAACAAATCGTTTCATCACATCTCAACAAATTAAAGATTTTACTGGAATATTCTTTACCATAACGACTTCTTTCAAAAACTGTATGGATACTCTCAAAAACATTAAATGAAGAAAGTAAGAAATCAGTGGAAGAAATATCTCAGAGATTTAAAGACTAGCTAATCAAACGAGTTAACAGGCAGGACAATCTTCAGCTGTCATTATAAATATATCTAGATTTTTTAGTCTAACTGTGAGTTAAGCTATCCAAGATGACAAACTAAGATTCTGATCTTAAACAGTGTATGGTAAATACATCTTTGACTATGACATGCTTTTTAAACACCGTAAAAAATCAAATGTATGTGGTCAAAACTATTATAATTCTCTAATTTTGAAACTTCAAAGGAGTACGTACAGTGGGACCTCTTTTATCATTATGTTATGAAGGTGAACATTTTGAAATGACTTAATATACAAAAGGTCAAAATAAGCTCATACCACTCACCTACATCTTAAAAAGTAACAAAAAGTTTGCAAAAAGAAAGATTTTTAATGATTTCTTTTATATTCCTGGAGGATATGGATCTGAGCGTGCTTTTGATCCCAAGGCCATGTATCATTTAAGTATACCAAATATCTAAGCCTAGGGTGTTTTAGTATTTAGAGGAGCATTTCTATATCAGAAGCAAAATTCAATAATTTGAACAGAATAATTCAACATGTCAGTTTTCTGACTAAAGATTAAATAACTTGACCTTGACAGATCAAGGTCATGACCTTGACAGATCAAGGTCATGACAGATCAAAGTCATGTCTAAATTATTCAACATGTCAGTTTTCTAATACATGTATGCATATCATTAAACTAAATTCTATAACTTGACCTTGACTGTCAAGGTCATTTAAAGCCAATGTCATATTTAAGCTATACAACATGTCTGCAGTGTTGTCATGTGTGTTGCTTTGTGCTAACATAAAGTCTATAAATAAATTACAAGTTGTTACATTTAAGCAAATTTCAATAATTTGACCTGAAAGGTCAATGTCATTTAAAGTATAGTGTCATATTTGAATTGTTCATCATGCCACTGGAACTTAATCATTCATTAAGGCAAATAATCTGAAAAAAAATTGATTTGATTAACACTGTGACCAAAAAGTGTATAAACAAGACTGTTGAGCTATTAACTATTAAGTGCTCAGGTATGAAAAAAAAATCTACAATTTCAATACAAGACCAACATTGAATACTGCCTGGCTCAAAGAAATGAAATCAAAGAGGGTCATAATGAAGAAAGGATGTTACAGATGTCAGTACATGAGCTGTTTAATATACAACAGTTTGAGAGATTGTAACATTCATTAATATTGATGATACATGTTTATATATTTCAGATAATTCATATAATGACCATGTTGTACAAATGGTTGAATGAATCAATGACAAGGTAAAGACAGAAAATATATACAGAATATCTATATAAGTACATCCTCGGGACATAAACTAAGAGATGAGACCAAAATGGCAAAAGTATTTACACAACAATTACCATAAAGAGCAAATTATGCATTCTGTGGTCTCTGTAACTATAGATAGTCTGACAAGAAAAATGATAAAGAATAAAGTAATTATAACTCACACAAGTATATCAATGCCATGCCCAGTTATCTAGAAAACAATCACATATAGTCTATCAATGCCAATATGAATATGTGTTACAGATGATTTACAGAAAATCTATCTTCTCATTCTTGACATTCTTGAGAGGAAAACAAACATAGATTTTTCTATATAAAGCTGTTATGACTTCACACAGTTAAAGCAACCAAATTATACATGAAAGATGACCATTCTGCTGTGTAATATATATGTCTGCATTATATGAGTTTTCTGTTTTTAATACTGATGCTAAAAAATAAAGTTGTTGCAGATGAATACATTAAATTATATAACTTTTTGATTATACAACATCTAAAATTATAGAGATAATGACAAAACTATACATGTATATAAACAATGAATGTGCTTAACTAAGCTCTCTTTATAGTGCATTCTTTGGTTCTTTGATCTGCAGAAAGTGGATATGTTTATATAATGTATTATAATGCTACATATTCTTTTCATTAACTTGAAGATTTAAATGCCTTTTTGTAATACAAGAAACAAGAACTGTTCCATGATTGTATTCAATTACTTTGCTGTTATTTTTAACAACATAAATTTAAAATTGTTTTTTCGTTTTTTTTTCTATAAGGATTTTTTTTACTATGAAAACACAAAAACTTTCAGTTCATTATTCTACCAAACAATTATCATAAATACATTGGACTAAGACCTATAAGTACGGACCTATAAGTACGACCTTTACCTGGGTGTTGCAAATGATAATGACATTATGCCGAATATTTGGACAATGCATCAAGTAATAACAAAGTAATAAGCAAGACACATTTTTGTGCATGGATGGGTTAAACACTATATGCCCCACCTCCCACAACAATGATATGAATTATGTTCTTTTGCTAAAAAACCTGACATGAAGGACAATAAGCACTACACTAGAGTGTTAATGCACCTTTTTTTCCATGCATTAACATCTGAAGAAGAATGAGGAAGCATTAAAAGCCAGAGTCTGCAGAGAGGGATTTAAGATGTCTGAAGGCTTCTGCAGGTGTAAAATTGCATGTAAAAGAGAGCTATCCTTTTATAAAAGTTATAAATTTTGTATCAAGAAACCATTGCTTGTGCCAAGTTTTCCGCATGCTAGTGCAATGTCATTTGCCAGTTATAGTTTTGATAATAAAACTGCCTGGTACGGTATCGCTTTAAGCTGTTTTTACATTGCATCCAGAGTCACACATTATAAACAAGAGGGCCATGATGGCCCTGAAAACGCCCACCTGTATATAGGCCCCTGGGCCAAGGCCAATTTTAAAACAGGGGCTTTTATTTGAACAAACTTGGTAGACACCTATTAGAAGATGTTTCATGATAAATATCTAAGCTCTAGCTCTTTGGGGTTTTCATAAGAAGATTTTTTAAGTTTTTACTATATACATATAGGGAACCCCACCCCCCTGAAAGGGGCTAATTTTGACCCCAGGGCTTTTATTTGAACAAACTTGGTAGACACTAACTAGAAGATATTTCATGCTTAGTATCTAAACTCTAGCTCTTAAGGTTTTTTATAAGAAATTTTTTTAAGTTTTTACTATATATATATAAGGTAAATAAATGACTCCTGTAAGGCAGGTCCAATTTTAACCCAAGGGCTTTTATTTAAACAAACTTGGTAGACACCCATTATAAGATGTTTCATGCTAAATATCTTACCTCTAGCTCTTTGGGGTTTTTAAAAGAAATTTTTTAAAGTTTTTACTATAAACATACAGGGAAAAACAATGACCCCCTGGGACGGGGCCAATTTTTACCCCAGGGCTGTATTCGAACACACTTGGTAGACACCCACTAGAAGATGTTTCATGATAAATATCTAAGCTCTAGCTATTTTGTTTTTTTTAAAAGAAGATTTTTTAAGTTTTTACTATATACAAATAAGGATAATAAAAATTTTTTAATGACCCCCCGGGGCGGGGCCAATTTTGACCCCAGGGCATTTATTTGTACAAACTTGGTAGACACTAACTAGATGATGTTTCATCTCTAGCTCTTTCGGTTTTCTAAAAGGAGATATTTAAGTGTTTTTTTTCGGTTGATATATATTTGGTTGCCATGGAAACGAGAGTTCTGCTTGGAATATAATTCTTTGAACAATTTTTAGAGTTGACTACCAAAGGAACACTCCTGTGAAGTTTGGATGAAATTGGCTTAGCGGTTGATGAGGAGATGTTGTTAAAAGTAAAAGTTTACGGACAGATGGACGCAGGACGGACAACGGACGGACGCCTGATGAAAAGCGATCACAAAAGCTCACCATGTCACATGTGACAGGTGAGCTAAAAAGATGCGCAGTCACAAGAGTCTATTTGTAAATGCTTTTCTTTTCTGTTTATTTATAACTGTGTGCAAGAATAGATCTGTAGAGGACATATTGAAAGTCCGAGTCTGCAGGACAAGGGACTTAATTTAGTCTGAGGGCTTCTGCAGATATAAAATGCATGAAAAAATGTGCACTTTTCTGCCACAACAGTTTATGACTGATTCAATAATTCTGCATTTCATTATTTGTTTCTTGTATTTGTTTTTTTATTGCAATGATTTTAATACCCGTGTGAGATATACATTTTAGAAATTAAAACTTTTTTTAAAAAAGTTACCAAGGAAAGTTGGTTATCTTTTGAAGTGATATTTCAAGAGTAAAGTAGTTGACTGAATGACTAGATTTTAGATTTGAACTTGATTTCATGTGTAATTACAGTGGGTCCTTTTTAACTATAAATTAAGACTGACAACTGCTATGTAGTTACATAATGTTTTGGGTAGGAAAATATTTTGTTTTAGCAAAAGTATGACTGGACAAAAGTATACGATAACTTGAAATTAATGCTAGAGATAAAAATTTGGTAAAATTCTATAAATATTACAAGCAGACGGCAAACATATGTAACATGAGAATTCAACAATCTTAATGATTATGACAAGTTGTCAAGAAAATGAAAACCTACCCTAAACATGTCATTTATGTGTC
Source organism: Ruditapes philippinarum (assembly GCF_026571515.1). NCBI lineage: Eukaryota > Metazoa > Mollusca > Bivalvia > Venerida > Veneridae > Ruditapes > Ruditapes philippinarum. The sequence continues at coordinate 123,999 of NW_026859675.1, forward strand.
AAAATTAATTTGAAAACACCAAAATTTCATTTTCACAGACCTAAAATTATATTGGCAGACAGAAATTCGCAATGAATATCAGTGTTCATAACTATCGCTTGAGTGAAAATTGTTCCTAAGAAGATAGCACTTATATAATCTACTGTATAATTAATAAAATAAGAGAAAAAACTTCATGTATATCAGTTTTCCTATCTTTCTTTAAATAACTAAGGTTATATTAGGTTTGTTATATGTATAATTACTTCAATGTGATTGGCTACCACTATACTATTATATCTTTTTTATTTTGTGTAGTTAAAAATTATTAAGTTATCTACCGGGTATAATATGTTCTGTCTCTATTGGAAAGCATAAAAATAATAAAGCATGCCTTCTATCATGTCAATTCTAACTTTGCTCCCTTAAACAAGAAAATAAAGCATATAAAAAGAGTGTAGGTTCAATACTGAACATACTGAACAAGTTGAATAGAATCATATCACGTGACCCTCTGGTGAGCATAATATTTTGTCATCCATCAAATTCAATAAATATTCTATTTATCATACACATAAACAAAACCTGTCTGCTATACAGCGTGCTCCACTTAAGAAAGCAAAACACTAGACTTTTTCTTTTTTCTAAAGTCAAACATTTAAGAGGAATAGTATTGTAGTAAAGAATACTCCTAGAAAACATAACTGTCTTTAACAAAATATAATTCAAATACTGTATCATATTTAACTTTGAATGTAAGGGTCATTTAAAGGTCAAGGTCACATTCATATTAATCATCATGTCAAATTTGTCATCGATATCCTTTTGTCCAGGAATGAATCAAATCTATAAATAAATAATAAAATTATAACAATTTAAGGAAATTTTAATAATTTGGCTTTGATGGTAAAGGTCATTCAAAGGTTAAGGTCATTTTAGAATAATTCAACATGTGGCTTTGTCATGTGTTCTTTTGTCTTACTATAAGTTAAAATTGTAAATAAATAGCAAAATCATGACAATTTTAATTAAATTCAATAATTTGGCATTGACAGTCAAGGTCAAATAAAGGTCAAGGTCATATCTAAATTACTTAACATGTCAGTTCTCATAGGGGTTCTTTAGTCCAAGTATACATACAACCTTTAAATAAATAACAAAGTTATGCCAACCAAAATTAAATTCAATAATTTGACCTTGATAGTCAAGGTCAAATAAAAGTCAATGTCATATCTGAATATTAAAGCATGTCAGTTTTGCTATAAGTATTTTTGTTCAAGTCTAAATCAAATCCATAAATAAATAAAGATATGGCCATTTTGTTGAAAAATTCACAAATCTCAAGTTCAATTAAATCTTCGTTAACAACTGTCCCAAAAATTGTTGTGCCCAATTATTAAAACAATCTGTTAATTTCTTACAAAGTTATATCCAATTAACTATAAAAAACTGTAAAATTACTATAGTTTGACCAGTCAATGTCATTTGGTATACTTTAAGGTCTTGTACAAAGGATTGTTGTGTCCAAGCATGAAGACAACCCATTCATAAAATACAAAGTTATTGCCAGTTATAGCTAAAATCAAGCAAAATTCAAACATCTGACCTTGTAGGTCATTTGAGATTTAAGGTCAAGTTCAGTCTGGTCTACATGAAGGTCTTAACCAAAGGGTTATTGTGTCCAAGATTATGAAGGCAATTCATTGAAAAAAATATGACCAAAATTAAGGTTTTCAAATGGCAATGGCAACATCAACCACACCATGACTGTAGCAATAGGTCTTTTTTTCTTCAAAAAAGTCCAGCTAAAAAGGGGCATAATATGTCCTTTAGAAAGAGTGTCCTTTATGACAATTATCATGCATACAGTTGAGTGTGTTTTCTTGTTTATCCTATGCCACACCATTTTTACAGTCAGAACAGCAGCACAGGTATGTGATATCAAAAACCATATTCTAGCACACATTCTAGCACATTAAGTAAGAATCTTTCATAATTTCCCTTTTTTATGTCTAAATGTTGAATTCTGTTGAAGCTGATGCATGGGTGGTTAAGCTTCCAATTACCACTACTGTCCATGAACAGGCTCCATGTAACTGAGCCTGCAACATTTTCCATTTTGCTGTTTTAGGTGTCTTAAGGGATTAAGTTTTCCTTTTATTTTTTCTTTTATTTCTTTTCATATCAAAATTTTTGGCTAAAGAGTGTATAACATGTAAAACTATTTATTTATTTTTATTTGGTTGGGTTTTAAGTCACACTGACACAGTATAGGTATATTGCAACTCCCTCTGAAGAAATCCACCAGAGTTAAAACCATTCCAATAAGCTAGCAGCAGGATATGGTCCTAACATGAAAGAATTATAGATTTGAGGGGGAAAGTGGTTCAAGGTCAACCACTATAACCACTTGGCAAGCAATGCCTCTAATATAACATGTATATTAAACTTGCTAAATAAAAAGAACAACAGCTCTGTATTATTTCAAAAATTAAGAAGCTATATTATACTAGAGCTATCACTAAAGGTGAGTTATACCCCTAACCATCATCTTAACTGTGTAAAAAATGTGTGGTCTTTTATGTATAGGTTAGAGTTCATATTGGGTGTTCTTCGTAAATAAGAAAGCTAAAAAGGAGCGGAGCTTGCGAAGCGACTGTAGCTTTCTTATTTACGAAGAACATCCAATATGCACTCTAACCGGCTTAGTGCTCGGCCCACTTACATTTTATAATATAAAACGTCCAGTTTATATAAAATCTGTTCTATTAAGATTTGAAACCTGAAAATTTGAAAAATCCTCGTCGGTGATTGGCTTAAAAAAAAGCGAGCACTAAAGAGCCAACTGTACTTTATAATATGCCATCTGTGTAACAAAATTCCTTCTTTTATAATAATTACATGTATTTGTAACAAAACACCCAGAAGTCAAATATATGTACAAACAAAGTTTCACCAGCCTTATGGTAAAGTACAACTTACATGTAAATATCAACCTTTTAACATTTTTTTTTTTCGAACTTTTATTCTAGAATTCTGACCAAGTGAAAAAGTGAAGTGCATAATTTCTATATTGGAACCAATAACATTTCAACAGATATCGTTTATTTCTAAATCCACCTTATAAGGCCTTATTTTCATAATTTCTGTTACCAAAGCAACCAGCATTTTAATTATAATATAATAAAATTTCATGAATGCCATTTATAAACATATCAAGTTTAAAATGTTTTTAAGTGATAATTCAAGACAGCTGTATGTCCTAACTCATTCACTCCAGGATTCACCATTGTTCTTTCAGCCTTGTTACACTTAAAGGCAAAATGGATTTTTTTTTCTTTTTTGATTTGGTTTTACATGACAGACAGAAAGCAAATCAAAACATTGGGGCATTATAAAACTTTGGGGCATTATAAAACTTAAGGTATCACATCTATGTTTTACATAACCCTGTAACTCATATACATTTCAGAAGTTGTAAGTCCACAAAATTTCTTGCTCCCCTTGTCCTGTTCACATTTATTTGATAATAATAACATGTTGAAGGTGGTAAGATATACTTATTTTCACAAGCTTATAATGCATGCAATATCTTAATTTAAACTATTTCAATGATAAACAAAAACTAAAATTGTTAAATATAGTACATCTTTATATAAAGGACTAAATGATGTACAGAAAATAATGTATACCAATTGTGTATCTTGCCCCATCTAGACGTACTACACATTTTTTGCGACATTTTGCCTCACTATGGTTGTTCTGTTGACAATTTTCCGGGTCATCAGTATCTGCATCTTCATCAATAAACATGAGAGATTCCTCCCCGGATATAAAATTCTCGTTCATAAAATTCTCGTTTGTTTCCATAGTGACCATTTTACAAAAATCAAAATGTACATAATTTACATAATTCCATTAACTGCAGCAGAATAAAATGAAAATCCATCTGGTCAGTTTTCAGTCACTTGTTTTTGAATAGGCAACTTCATTACCATATCCCGAATGTTTGGGAATTGAATTCTGTCCAATTTTCCATTAGCGTAACATTTTTGTTATGTTGCAAGACTTAATGAAAAAGGCATCACTTGTTGGATTTCCACAGTAAAATGTTGTCAATTCCATTCCCCTATTGTTTCTTTCCCTAAATTATACACAAAATAATCACAATGTCATCTAAAATTACTTTACTTTTTTAATGTCAGAAACACCCAAGTTAATTTAAGTAAAGTTAATTTCCCCGAGAAATAGAAAAAATAAAATTGACTTCCAATAATGCAGTCTACAATTTTTCAACAAATAAAGACTAGGAGAAAGTACAGCAATGCTGTGAGCTTTAAAAACAAGATAAATATTCAACAAAACACTCAATGGAGGACTGACTAGCAGCATACATTATAAGAATTTCTAATATTTTACACAGAATTATCAATTTTAAAACTTAAAAGTTTTATCTTGTTTTCAAGCAATTCTTTGTCAACACATCAATATAAAATTATTGTTCCCTCTGAACAACACATGTTATATGTATTTTCTAGGTAACCAGTTATGTAACATGAATATATGAAAAAAAATCATTATAACTAATGTTTTCATGATTTAAAAAGTATTACATCCTTAATATGTTGTCAACATACATATAGTTTAGCATTATATTATTGAAAGATATGTGTTCTCAACAATAGTTTAACATCATATCATTGTGAGTAGAAAGACATAGTTAAGCATTATATTACTGTAACAAAAAAGTTCTCAATATTGTTAAGTAACATATCAATAATAAAAGAAACTTTTTTTCAACATAGCTAAGCATGGAGAAATGTGTTCTTAATGTAATTTAGTATCATATCATTGTGATGAGGAAGAAATGCATTTTCAACAAAGTTTAGTTTTATTTTACTTTAAGAAGAAATGTGTTCTCAACATTGTTTAGTATATTATTGTGAAAAGAAATGTGTTCTTTACATATGATTTAGCATCATGTTATTGTGTGGAAAAATGTGTTCTAAACACAATTAAGCAACATATCATTATGAGATGAAATGTGTTAACATAATCAAACATCATATTACTGTAAGAAGAAATGTGTTCTCAACACAGTTGCTATCATATTAATGTGAGAAGAAATATGTTCTCAACATAATCTAGCTCTTTTTATTTTGAGATTCTAGTTAAGCATCATTTTATGGGAGAAGAAAAATGTGTCCTAACATAGTTTAGCATCATATTATTATGTGGAAAAATGTGTTCTCAACATTGTTGCTGTTATATCATTTTGAGAGGATGTGTGTTCTCATCATAATTTAGCTTCATATTCTTGTAAGGATATAGAAATGTGCTCTCAATATAATTTAGCATTTATTATTGTGAGACGAAATGTGCTCAAAACATAGTTTAGCATCCCACATTGTGAGATGAATTGTTATTTCAACTTAGTATTGTATTATATTATTGTAAGGATAAATGTTCTTTTATTTCTTATATCTTAATTAATATTGATGATGACAACGCAATATTGGAGGAATAATCTGTCACATTTGATGTCAGTTTTTAAAGTAGTAAAATAAAGACAGTTAATAAAGTTAACAGAATCCTGTTTAACAGCATTATCTTCACAAAATTGGCATTAAAAGTGTCATTAATAGATGGCCGAGGGCAAAATGTCAATCACACTAACTATGAAGACAAGAATTCACATGAATGCTGGGCAAATAAGAATACACTTTTTCTGTACGAAATCTGCTGTGGTCATAGTATTATTTTTACAATAGGTTTAGTCTTAAATTTGGTTTGCAAATCATGGTCATGCAACTACATAATTAGATAAAGAAGCAGACGCTTGTTTTGGTTGAGTCTATTATGTTTTGTTTAGGGTGTTAGTTGTCATACACAAATTTACAATTTGTATGCATTTATTACTTTGCAATGATTTTTATTAGTTAAACACTTCTGGGATTGTTTAATAAAATTATTTGTATTTAAAATTGTTATATGTTCGATTAAAGGCATAATTTAATGAAAATGAAATCAGTTCACACCTTCATGTGCATTGATCATGTGTTGGTTTCAGCCAATGAAAATCATCAATACAGTCGGGCAGAGAAAAGTTTGCAAATAGTAAATCGATATTCTTTAGCAAACAAACTTTGAATTGCAAGAGTTAGTTTATACTATATTTTCGGCAGAAGAAACTGTCTGAATAAGGCCAGGTTTTCATATCGTAAGATGGCTGCCGTTACACTATCACATGATTATCCCAAGCACCACCACAACTTATTTAATTATATATATAGAATTTTAAATAGAGCTAACCTGGGCGTGTAGTATAGGATAGGAAATACCTTTTTATATTTATTTGTAATTAATATTTACAAAACCGTTTCTTCAGGGTTTTATTGGATCAATTGATATTGTCCAACAACATTGACCTGGCACTCTTGCATTTGACCCTGTAGTCGGTATATTCCGTAAATTACGATCTACTTGTAAATCGACATAAATGTAAATATCCAATTTTCAAAATGGTGTAAATTATAAATCCCTCTTAGCGCAGTTGGTAAAGAGTTTTCACTTGAACTTAGACTGGTAGGTTCAAAACCTACTTCAGCGATTTATTTTTTATTTTAATTTTGAAATTGCAATTCTCTTTAAACTATTGAAAACCTTTTTATTACTATAATTAAATAAAAGATCTAATTGTGCATAAAAACGCCACTTAAAAGATATTCTAAAACCAGGTGTAGTAAAACAATTTCAAATTAATTCTTGCAAGTTCATGGAGTAAATTTTTTAAAAATCATAAGGTGGTATTGGTTAGGTATCGAACTAGAGACCTTCAGATCAGTAGTTCGACATCTATACCAATACACCACACTTAACTTACCAGTGAATTTTGCAAAAATATCAATATATTCGATAGGTAATGGTCAATGTTTATTCATATGACCTTTCCGAATATTAATGAAGTGCCAGGTCAATATTGTTGTACAATAACAAACTATAATGTTTTTGTAAATAAATAATCATGTCTTAAATCTGTGCACAATTTTAATATAATCTGTTCAGTGGAAGACGTGTTTATGTTTAAGAGCTGTAAATTTGTTGTGCATGGTTGTTTTTTATGTTTTGATTTCCTTGAAATTATTTTTCTAATCGGAAGGCAGGCAACTTAATAGATCTATTATTATTACATTTATTACATTCCATGTAAATGTTTAAAAATGTTAAATATCTGATGATATGTTTGTTCATTTTACATTACACAAGCATAAAGTCTTCACAGAAATTAGTATGCAATCGTACTTCTTGTTTACCGTAGGCCCTTTACTTTTTAGCTGCAATTTTGATGTTTTTGTGTGACTCTCTTTTTGAGTCAAGTTTTTTGAGATTCTGCAAAATCTATCAAAATTAACACACAAATGCACACACAAACGCTGAACAACTGTTGCATAGACCAAGTCTGGACAAATAGGGAATAATAAACAAAAATAACATAACTGTGACCACATAGGTCAAGAAATATCCTACTCTATTTCCTGTTAGAACCTTGCAGACAAATATTCTAGCACTGCCAACTTGTTTGTTAAAGTTTTATTTGTAAAACTCTGAGAAATAAATGTGAGAAATAACTGATGAGAAAATATTCACAAGTTCTAGTTAGATATTTCATTGGGTGCCTCCAAGAGCAGCTTTATTCCATGAGGAACACACTGCTGATTAAGTTGATAACTCCGAAACAAAAAATAATTAAAAATAGTTCTGCAACATGACTTTGATGTTAACAAAACTATGAACAGAGAGTCAACATAGAGGGAGACAAAATAAGACAGGGGACCAAATATAAACAGGAAGATGAAATATAACAAGGTGCTAAGATAAGATAGAGAACCTCATATAAATAGGGAAACAAAATATAACAAGCTGCTAAGATAGGAAACCCATATAAACAGGGAGATAAAATATAACAAGGTGCCAAAAATAAGATAAAGCATCCCATATAATGGAGAGTCAAAATATAACAAGGTGCCAAGATAAGATAAAGAATCCCATATAAATAAAGAGACCAAATATAACAAGGTGCCAAGATAAGATACACAATCCCATATAAACAGGGAGACAAAATATAACAAGGTGCCAAGATAAGATAGAGAATCCCATATAAACAGGGAGACAAAATATAACATGGAGACAAAATAAGACACAGAACCCCATATAAACAGGGAGACAAAATATAACAAGGTGCCAAGATTAGATACAGAACCCAATATAAACAGAGAAACAAAATATAAGAATGTGTCAAGATAAGATACAGAACCCAATATAATTAAGAAGACAAAATATAACAATGTGCCAAGATAAGATAGAGAATCCCATATAAACAGGGAGACAAAATATGACAAGAAGCCAAGATAAGAAAGAGAATCCTATATAAACAGGGGGACAAAATATAAAAAAGAGCCAAGAACAGATAGTGAATCCCATATAGCAGGGAGAGAAAATATAATCAGGTGCCAAGATAAGATATAGAACCCCATATAATCAGGAAATCAAAATACAACAAGGAGCCAAGATGAGTTACAGAATAGTATATAAACAGGGAGACAAGATATAACAAGGTCAAGTTAAGATAGAGAACCTAATAAAAACAGGAAGACAAAATATAACAAGGAGACAAGATAGAGAACCCCATATAAACAGGGAAACACAATATAACAAGGTGCCAAGATAAGATAGAGAACCCAATATAAACAGGTATACACAATATCACTAGGTGCCAAGATAAGATAGAGAACCCCATATAAACAGGGAGACAAATTATAACAAGGTGCCAAGATAACATAGTGAACCCCATACAAACAGACATAAGAGACAAGGAGCGAACCAGATAAAAACATTCAAAATATAAGAAGGAGCCAGGATAAGAGAGGGGGAACCAAATACATAAAGGAAGTTATAACAATACCTAGGTAAATGTAGGAGAAAAATCAGTTACAAGTACAACACAATGAAATTTGTTTAAATTATAACTAAATCTTGTATATCAAACATTTTCTCTATAGTGATTATAGATGCAGATCCTTGAACTGTTCATTTTCTAAAATAGATTTGACAGTATTTCAGTGAGGAAAGCGAAAATAATTAAAGTTTGTGGATAATGCCTACAGCAACTGCAGACAAATGTCCTAAATGAATAACATCTCACCAGCTGGTGTTGCTCTTAAAGATATTGGAAAATAGAGAACAATGTTATAACATCAGTAGATCAGTTTCTATTGTAGAGATCAGTTTCTATTGTAGAGAATAACCTGGTTTTCTCATGACCAGTTTTCACACGAACACCTATTGTAAAGACTCCATATTTGATTCACAACAACAATTGTCAGATATATCACAATAATACATCATTACCTAACTGAAGATCAAATAAACATGTGACAATAAAGTCTCTATTTTCTGTTATACTGTAACAGAAGGTTCTTGGTACAGAAACCAGCAATTCTATATTACAACTGTGTTGTATTGATGATAAACCTCAAGATATTTTATACCCTGAATAATTCACAATGCTAAAATGCACTTGTTGTCTCTATTGAAAGCTGCAATATAAGACTTCAAACTATATTGTCAGTTTTTATTGAGGAACTATCATAAAGCTTATATCTGATTAATATCTCAGATGTTTTATAGTTTTATTACTTCCTTATAATGATTGACCTTTTATATTGACAAGAGTCGTATGGGTAGAACAAAACCCAGCTGCCAAGTGCTTTTAACTGGGGTGGACAAAACCTGCATACATAATGCTGTACTTATATGGTAACATTTAAAAAAATGAAGGGTATGCAAGCCTATAATATTTTTGTATCTTTACAATCGTAAGATCATTAGATACGTCGTTTAATTTTTTTTATACATTCAGATACTTCATATTTCTGCATGCTGAAGTTGTATCTAATTCATTTTTATTTTAATCGCCACAACTTATCCTTCAAATGTGCATTCCCTTAAAAAAACCTTCAAAAAAAAAAAAGTTCCCTGACTGATTTGAACATACCTCCAAACGCCAAATAACCAGCAGCTCTCAGTGATAATGTTGTGCTTGATAAAAGCCAATACAGTGGTAATTTAGACAGTTTGTGGAAAAGTATTAATTATTTCGAGTTTGTTGTTAGATAAATGTATAACCAAAAATAATTTATGCGAAAATCTTGTTCGGCCAAACAGCCAAAAATAATTAAATCAATCTTAGTATAGCTTGCACGTATTGTGCAACATACTAAAATAGCATTCATTGTTAACATGTATACAAATAGCAAAGCAGATTTGTTTGGTATCAGTACAAGGAAGTATTTAGATACAGTATTAATTTCATTTGTTATATTCCATCCCAGTCTTCATATTTCTGATTAGGCTCTGTAATGTTGGCTATCTAATTTTCATAATCTTATTTTGAAATCCCTCAAACTGATGAAATCCCTCAAACTGTCCAAGATTCAAACAAGAGCTTTCAGTGATCACATGTGTTGCCTGGTGATAGCCAATGAGGGGTGATTAGACAGTTTGTTGGAAATGTATTAAAATTTACTGTATAGAGTTTTCTGTAATGTTGAGAAAGTAAGAATAACCAAAAAATCATTAACATGCCAAAACATCTTATGTATTCAAGGGCCATAATTCAGCCAAAAATAATTAAACCAAAACTCTTTGAATATGTGCAACTACTAAGATACTAATCAATCCTGTAACATGTCACTCAAATAATAGAAGAAGTCCGAACAAACTTAAACATAAAAATCATTACAGGGCTATATCTCTGACAAAAATCATTGAACTGGAAAATGCCAAAGATATGCACAATGTTCATTCCCATAAAGTTACAGACTGATGGATGGATGGACAGACAGACAGACAGATGATGAAAAAGTGATCCTTATAAGTCGCTGCTACTCTATATCAGGCAGCACAAAAAGGGCTTGTCCATTGTACAATTGTAACTGGTAAAGGACAGACTTTTTCTAGATATAAAACAAAATAAATGACAGATGTGCTCAATAGTCAACAAAACACTTCACTGAATCAACAAGCAGTATTTCAAGGATAACAATTGTAAAAACCTTCACAGAAATGAGAAACCAGACACATGTTTATGTATGCTTTAATCACTATAATCGTTCTTTGCAAATTTCTTGGTTTATTTTACACAGATTTGGTTCACAGCAAATATATTAAATGAAAATATCAACATATCAATATCCATTAGCATTTCTTTTCCAGTGGGGTTTCTTTTCCATCAACCCTTCAGAAAAGAAAATTATTCTGTCTTTGTAAAGTGTAAAGAAATGTATATGAATTATACTGTAATGAAATTTTAGATTGCTTAATACATAAATTAATTAAAGCTTTTGCATATATAGCTTTCCTAGGAAAGAAATAGATATTTTGCCCATTTCTATTTTGAGCATCTAGTAATGTTTACATCATAAAATCTTCATGTCATGCTAAGAAGGGTAGTTGAAATTTTGTGCTCTTTCGCATGTGCTCTTCATGTCAAGCTAACAAGGGTACTTGACACCATGTGCTCTTTCGCATGTGCTCTTCATGTCAAGCTAACAAGGGTACTTGACACCATGTGCTCTTTCGCATGTGCTCTTCATGTCAAGCTAACAAGGGTATTTGACACCATGTGCTCTTACATCATGTGCTCTTCATGTCAAGCTAACAAGGGTATTTGACACCATGTGCTCTTACATCATGTGCTCTTCATGTCAAGCTAACAAGGGTACTTGACATCATGTGCTTTTACATCATGTGCTCTTCATGTCAAGCTAATAAGGGTAGTTGACACCATGTGCTCTTACATCATGTGCTCTTCATGTCAAGCTAAGAAGAGTAGTTGACATCATGTGCTTTTACATCATGTGCTCTTCATGTCAAGCTAATAAGGGTAGTTGACATCATGTGCTCTTACATCATGTGCTCTTCATGTCAAGCTAAGAAGAGTAGTTAACACCATGTGCTCTTACATCATGTGCTCTTCATGTCAAGCTAATAAGGGTAGTTGACATCATGTGCTCTTACATCATGTGCTCTTCATGTCAAGCTAATAAGGGTACTTGACACCATGTGCTCTTACATCATGTGCTCTTCATGTCAAGCTAAGAAGAGTAGTTAACACCATGTGCTCTTACATCATGTGCTCTTCATGTCAAGCTAAGAAGAGTAGTTGACATCATGTGCTTTTACATCATGTGCTCTTCATGTCAAGCTAATAAGAGTAGTTGACATCATGTGCTCTTACATCATGTGCTCTTCATGTCAAGCTAAGAAGAGTAGTTAACACCATGTGCTCTTACATCATGTGCTCTTCATGTCAAGCTAAGAAGAGTAGTTGACATCATGTGCTTTTACATCATGTGCTCTTCATGTCAAGCTAATAAGAGTAGTTGACATCATGTGCTTTTACATCATGTGCTCTTCACGTCAAGCTAACAAGGGTATTTGACACCATGTGCTCTTACATCATGTGCTCTTACATCATGTGCTCTTACACCATGTGCTCTTACATCATGTGCTCTTCATGTCAAGCTAAGAAGGGTATTTGACACCATGTGCTCTTTACGTCAAGCTTAGAAGAGATGTTGACATTATGTGCTCTTCATGTCAAGCTAAGATGGGTAGTTTACACCATGTGCTCATTATGTCAAGCTAAGAACTGTAGTTGACATTTTGTGCCTTCATGTCAAGCTAAAAATGGTTATTAACACCATGTGCTCTTCATATCAAGCTCAGAAGGATAGTTGACACTTTGTGCTCTTCATGTCAAGCTTAGAAGGGTGGTTGACACCTTGTGAACTTCATGTCAAGCCCAGAATGATAGCTGACACCATGTGCTCTTAATGTCAAGCTTAGAAGGGTTGTTGACATTATGTGCTCTTCATGTCAAGATAATAAGGGTAGTTGACATTATGGGCTCTTGATGTCAAGTCAAGAAGGGTTACAAAGTTAACATCATTGCTCTTCATGTCAAGCTAAGAAGGGTATAATTTATACATTATGGTGCTCATACATCATGTGGTCTTCACATTAAACTAAGAAGGATATAGTTTAAATTTGGCATGCTCTTCATGTCAAGCAAAGAATGGTATAGTGTACTCATTGCAAAAACTTCATGTAAAGCCAAGAAGGATATAGTATACTAATGACATAATCTTCATGTCAAGCCAAGACGGGTATATTTCACTTATGGCTTAATCTTCATGTCAAGCAAAGCTTGGTAAAGTATACTCATGACATAATCTTCATGTCAAGCCAAGATGGGTATAGTTTACTAATGGCTTTATCTTCATGTAAAGCCAAGAACAGTACAGCATACTCGTGACTTATCTTCATGTCAAGCCAAGAATGGTATAATATACTCATGATGCTATCTTCATGTCAAGCCAAGAAGGGTATAATTTATACATCATGTCATCTTTATATAATAAAAGATAGTTTTTTTTCTAACATTGTCCAGTAGAATAATGTGCAAAAAAGAAACATCCAGATTTCTTCTACAACTTCCAATTTATCATAACAAATACTATGTATTCTAAATTGCAATACTTTATATCATAAATATTCATAGAAATGTCTCTTTTTATAAACTACCAGCTTACAACCCTAATATTTTCAGAGTACAAGTGGTATTTAGATGCTATACAGCTGAGTTCTGAGATACAAATCTGTGTGTTAGAAATGTCATATTTTTTCTCATTCACAATGACTTGCATACAGTTTAATAACTGATAAAATATCTTTGTATATTATAACTTAATATCAAAAATTAAATGTCAACCATTGTAATTTTTTTATACAAGTAATATTATAAAGTGGTTCAACAAACCAAGGAACCAAAAGTTTGACCTTAAATTCTATTTCAATAGCTGTCTCATTAGACCAAATTGTTCAAAGTATATTGTAACGAAGCACTTTTCTTCTGGCATCAACTACAGTACTATTATCTTTTACCACTTTCATCTCAAATAAGTAAAAATATGGCCAGAATTTCAAAACATATTTCAAGATCTATTCTCAGGGCACTAAACTGACAAGAAACCAAACATCTCTCCTGATACTTAAATGAATTATAGCTAAATAAGAGAGGACATTATAGAGTTAAATTATTTCACCTGCCTAGATTGATGTTTATAAGATTAATGTTACAAATTTACAATTTTGAAATTTCTTGATGTGCCAGCCTACACTATTTGCTAAACTAGTACACATTATGATGTCTGTGAAATATTGATGTTCTATAAACTAAAGATAAAATAAAATCAATCAAGATACTGATAATATTTCAACAACAATCCAATATCTTCAATTTTCTTATCTAATGGAAGCAAAAATAATTCTAAACAAATCAATCAACATTTGACATTCCAATAAAAATTTTCTCACACTAATTTATATCTTATATTTACCATTGAAACACACTCAATATGTTGTTTGAAACAGGTTAAAGAAACAACATAATCATCATTTAAATAATTAATTTTATCAACTTAACGGTCCATTATACCCATGAAACCTTTTATTTATAATTCTCAAAAGCTTTTTACTTCTGGCTCCCAAAAAGTTACTCACTGGCCAATTGAGCCTTAGCCATCTTCTGCTTTTGTTGCTTACTTGGCAATTACAGTTATAGTGATTTAGTATTTTGAACCGAAGTCACTACTTTGTTATTTCAATGAACATCTAATTCATTACTTAAACATTATAAAACTCTTAATATACCCTGTCTGAAAAAGAAAAGTTTTAATAATTATTTTTAAAATCTGTATCAGTGATATATTAAAGTTTAAATTTTCCTCACTTTTCATTTTTTTCTTGAGGCTTATTTCATGATTTTTTGAATCCTGAGAAAATTTACTGATTTATGGCTATCTTGCAATGGCAACTACAATGGGAGAAAAAAATACAAATAATTTTATGAAAAGTCTCTGGAAAATTGATAAAAGGTGGACTTGACTGTATATCAGCTAAATCTATGTGTTTCAAAATTGAGCATTTATTTGATAAGCTAACACATTATTCTATAGCAATCTTGTTATATAATCTGCCAGTTTCTGGATGCTGTGCTCAATCAATAAATATATATCCTTAATTTCATTCACTGAGGGATTTTATTTCTTTAATCAATAAGTAAAACCTGCCAATTTAAGAATTTTTTATTTCTTTATTTTTTTTAATTCTCTTTTGGTTTAAATATTTTCCAGCCTAACATTTTCCTTTTCCATTTTCCTAACTGTTCAGGGAGTAAAATTATTGACAAAGTGTCAAATTATTTAAATTTGCATTGAAAATCAAAGAAAAACTACAAAAAAGTATTTGCAAATTTGTGAAACCTCACAAATAAATGAATGACATATTTTTCTAGGTAATAATTAAGATGATCACAGAAAATCTTGTTAGTAATATAAATCTCACACATCTTGCTTTATCAAACAACATACTGAAAATCAAAGCTTGTGTGCAAGAGATAATGGTCTGTAACTGTTAGTCTGGACTATACATGTCACTAGTGTACACCAAGATCCCCCCCCCCCGGCATGTCTGCACCAGTGGTCTGTACTGTATATTCAATTTTCCCTTAAAATAATGAATGGTTTTGTCAACATAAAAGTTGGACAAGTCCATTTAAGATATTGAGATTATCTATTTTAGACCTTCATCATCATAAAAATCACTGTTATAACAAAAAAATATTCTAATCCTCAATCATCATAAATATTCAAAGTTTAAAGAAGTTTTTTTATATTGTGATTAAATCGTAATACAACTGGGATAAAAAAGTTGTGTAACTAGCATTAATTGTTGTCATTCAAATTATAATATTATAAGATATCTAAATGTAGCATTTTAATATATCATGTAAATATAATAATTATGTTACTACTACAGTGCACAGTTTGAATGTTAGCTTGGTATCCCCCTCAGAAAATAAACATTAACACACTTTGTGTTGAATTACAGCAAAACTCACTAATTAAACAATGAAGGACATTGTGTGAAAAATATCAGTAAAAAATTGACAAAGCATGGAATTAATAGAAAATTTGTTTGTTTTGCATGTAAGATCTAATCATATTTCATTAATGAAATATATTTTGATCGTAAACTGAAACAAACAAAATATGTTCTATGTAATAAAATGTAGTGTCTTTTCTAATGTAGTAAACAAATAAATTATGATGTTAGATATATGATGTCTGTGAAATATTGATGTTCTATAAACTAAAGATAAAAAAAAATCAATCAAGATACTGATAATATTTCAACAACAATCCAATATCTTCAATTTTCTTATCTAATGGAAGCAAGAATAATTCTAAACAAATCAATCAACATTTGACATTCCAATGACATTTTCTCACCCTGATAATATATATAATATAATATCTTATAAGTGTTTGTATATTAATAAAATGTTATCTCTGTTACCATATATCATTATGGTCAACTGACCTGCACAACAAAAAAATTACAGTTTATACACTGGTGCTGACTTGTAAAATAATTTCTAAATAAATAAGTTTACATTCTATCTAAGTTAATCGAGAAAGACTCAATATTGGACACGTTTTTGGCAACAGTTTTCCCAAGGAAAATTGGTTTTCCTGACAAAAGTGGTTATAGTTCAATATTCAATATGGCTCAATCAAACACACTGTGCTACTTAACATAGGATTATAGGACTGCTATACTGAAAACTAAAGAGACAAAATTTAAATTCATACTAAAATTTTGTTTGGTCAAAGGTAATAAATGATGTATGGAAGTTAGCTTAGCACTAACTACAATGTAATTTACATCAAAATTCCTTATTGTAAAATCTTGTTGTAACACAATTCTGTCTTGAGTAACAGCAACCTTGTGACCTTTATTTACAGCAAAGACTATATGTATGTTTAAGAGGCATTTACCTTGACTTAAGCAGGCAATTGACTATGTAAAATTGAGAAAATAAGAATCCCTCAAGAAATTCAAAAACAGCAAAATTGAAAATGTTGCAGGGTACAGTTCATGGGCAGTACTGGAAAGTACACACTACTGTCCTCACCCCTATGCACCAAAGACAAAATGTCTTTAAAGATGTTTTTATTATCACAAGGTACATCTTTATTTTATAACGTTAATTCTTTGTACAGCTCAAATAATCCTGACATTGTGTATCACAGACAACCCAATGGCAAAAACTGTTGTGTTTAAGGAATTTTAGTTCTTTCTATATAATTTGATATTTTTCTTGCAGTGGTTCCTGTTTTCCTAATTGAATTCTATATAATCTCCCTTAGGATATGCTGCTTGCTTT
Source organism: Ruditapes philippinarum (assembly GCF_026571515.1). Lineage (NCBI taxonomy): Eukaryota > Metazoa > Mollusca > Bivalvia > Venerida > Veneridae > Ruditapes > Ruditapes philippinarum. The sequence goes on from NW_026859675.1 coordinate 141,331, forward strand.
TTAATCTGTCTTTTGACAATTGTCTGTTATATACAGGCTTTATTATTTCTGATAACCTTTCAAAATCCTATTTTATTTAATTCTGCCCATTCTTTTTTCATTAAAAGTGACCAAAGCCTGCTCCCCATGGAATGTGACCATAGATCGCTCCCCATGTAATGTAACCATAGGCTGCTCCCAATGGAATTTGACCATAGGTTGCTCCCTGTGGAATATGACCATAGACTGCTCCCCATGGAATGTGACCATAGATTGCTCCCAATGGAATATATGACCATAGATTGTTCCCCATGGAATGTGACCATAGATCGCTCCCCATGGAATGTGACTATAGGCTGCTCCCCATGGAATAAGACCGTAGGAGGTTCTCCATGGAATATGACCATAGATTGCTCCCTATGAAATGTGACCATAGGCTGCTCCCCATGGAATGTGACCATAGGTAGTTCTCCATGGAATAAGACCATAGATTGCTCCCAATGGAATGTGACTATAGGCTGCTCTCCACAAAATGCAACAATAATGTCACATGGATTGTTACATATTCAAAATTTACCATTTTCCTGGTTAAACTTAAGCTTGTGTTATGGGACGTGGACTGTAGCTTGCACTTTCCAGTACTGTCACAGAACATTTTCAGTGCAACATTTTCAGGTGTTATTTAACAAGTTTTACAAAGCTTTATTAGAATGAGTGATGTTTTAAATTTAATTCAAATGTCTATGCTATGTATCATGATTAAAATGTCTTTCTTACATAATTTATGCCAATCATTTCATTATTGATACTAACAAAATACCAAATGTAATCTGGAGAATAAGAAGGTTTTATTGATTTAAAGTTTAGATTTATGATAATTATCATATTTTACTACAAACATCATATAGATATAATTTATGCAAAGTACAATATTGGCATTATTCATGCTAGGTTTAATATTAATATTACTATGTGATGTAGTTGGATACAGCAAACATTAAATCCGTGCAAACTGGTTGGCTATTTTTATTACCTTACATGCAAATAGTAATAACAAACAGTATTAAGATAGAAAGTCTCTAGAGAAGTTTCTCACATTAATTATTCGTTTGAGTATTATTGGTGAAACATCAGGTGAAATAAACTATTGATTGAATTCATTATATCATTTAATCACATTCACTTTTCATCATTCAATTGTAATCATCAAACAAATAATTCACAAAAGCTTTTAACATTTAATTACATTTATAATAATACAAACCAATGCTATTATGGTTTTTATATTGAACATATTCTGCAAGCATGAGTTTTTGATTGAAAATTGCCTATCTTAGACTAATAAATGTCTACATTATATTTAATTTATGTCTTTAGTATTTTAACATTATATTGAATGAACAGTTTTTCAACAACAGCTGTCAGAGAAAACAGCACACTTATACAATTTCTGTTTGAACTCTTAACTATAATTAGTTTGTTTGTTTGTTTTTTTTGGTTTTACGTCACACCGACACAGTATAGGTCATTAGGCGACGTTCCAGCTTTACTGGTGGAGGAAGACCTCAGATGCCCTTCCATGCATTATTTCAGGCACGAACGGCACCTGAGTAGAACCACCGATGTTCCGTAAGCTAGCTGGATAGCTTCTTCACATGAAAGAATCCAAAGTCCCTGTTGGGATTCGAACCCACAGCAGTGAGGGGCAAGTGGTCAACTATAATTAGTGTCCAGCTTTATTTTGTCATCCAATCAAAACCCTGTATTTCTTAAAAATTTTGTTTGTTATTAAATGTTCATAGAAGAGCAAAAGTCAACCACTTTATGAAATTCAATTCATAGTCGCCTTCTTTTTTTCATAGTACGTCAAGGAATCACGTTCATAAAATAGTCATGACACATTAAAGTGAACATTATGAAGCAAAATAAAGCTTGACACTATTGCTCATGTTCAAGTTTCTAATTTCTGTAGAACAGCACAAATGAACACTAACATATACATGGGGGATAATTCCTGAAACAATGTTGACAATTAAGGACCTTTATCACATGTTTTATGGATGATAGAAATGACTCTTAAAGTTTTAAGTAAATTTCTCTTATAAACACATGTACATATAGGAGTAGTATAAGTTAAGTATTATTCAAAATTCAAAATAGAAATAATAATTATTGAATTATCTTAATTCAAAAAGGACATAATTCTTGATATAAGGTGTAAGAGTTATGAATCTTGTCATACATGTGATCAGAAATGTCTGGGTAGTATTCCACTTGTCAAGCTATATTTAAAGTCTCTAGATTATCATGAACATAATTGGTAAAGTCAAATGTCCCCAGCCCAGATTCTTGTCATTTACATTTACAAATTTTCCAAAAAAGGTTTACCCATTCTAGAAAATATTGTTAACACATATACACTTTTTTATAACTTGACAGAGTCATTTTCTTTTGTTAATGTAAAATGTCAGCATGTCATTGCTATTTGATGAAATTAATTTTTAACCAATAAAATTTAAGTTAATAAAAATACATGTAAATGCAACACTTTGACCTTGAAGCCAGTGACCCCTAGCCTAAACTCCTACTAAATATAAAAGACAAGTCATAAAATAAAAGTTGTATGTGCAAAAGCGTAAAAATCTATATTTGACATTGGTGATCTTGACCTTGACTTAATTGACCTCTTACTCTATGACTACCCTAGGCATGTCTTTTTAAACTGTATGAGCAAAAGTGTAAAAAGTTATTTTTGCACCTTTTACACTTTTGCTAATGCGCCTTGACCCTAATTAAAGATAGATGGCCATTAAAGGTATCTACCTTCAAAATACGGAACATATTGTTAAATAAATGAAGCTGCTAAGAGAAATTTAAGATATATCCAACTACCAAGTATAGGTTGACCATACCAGAGTGATAAAGGGAAAATTGGATTGCACAGTTATTTAACTTGGCAATATTATTGACTTTGTATGGATAAGTGGATGCCATTAGTACAGATATAAGTTAAGATATATCTAACTTGCCAGTTTAGGTTAACCATATCTATTTTTAAAGTGCTGGCAAGGGAATAAACTTGGAAAAAATGAAAGCCATTATTATGTTACTAGCCATGACCATGAACTAATGGTATTGATAAGTGTATACATTATAGGTAGAACTTAAGATATAACCAACTTGCCAATTTACATGAACATCATACAGATAGACAGACAGATAGACAGTTCAATTACTATATGACCATGGGCATAAAAACTTTCAATCAAAGTTCCTTTATAGAACACACCTTGGAAAGACAGATGTAAAAATTATTTAAATATTTAACAATTTCTATTAGTACTACTTCTATTTTAACAATCTTTTGAGATCAAAAGTTCTGTGAAAGAATAAGTGGATTCCATGTAAACAAAAGAGGATTCCATGTAAACAAAAGAGGATTCCTCATACAGAAAAGATGCTTCATCAAAATGAAAAGATTCCTTTTAAACAGAAGTAAAATTCATCATATTGAAATAGGAAATTGTTACAACAGTTGTATTTATCAAGCATTGATTTTGTAAATGTTACATCTGGTTACTTGTATATTGTTTGTCCAATACATCATCATATAGACAATCACAAACATTACATTAATGATTATTTTGTATGACATTTATCTTTATTCTGCTCTAATATTTCAACTTACATACTACAATATTTCTGAGATGTACCTTCAAAAGTAATCTTAAACAATAATACACTGTAATTTGGCAAAACTTTGTAATGATTGAGTACCGTTTTGCTTCATTTCTAACTCATTACTGTTTTGGTACATTATCAAAGTGATTAGTGTTCTTATTTTAGTTATCTATATCATGTAATGAGTTCCTTCATTTGTTAGCTTGATTTGACCCTGTGTTTAATTTAGGCAGATATTTCTGCTCTTTGTCTGTAGAACCAATGCATGGTCAATTATGTGAATTTTACGCTGGTAGTCTGAAGTATTATTTGATACTTGATAAATAAGACTGTTTTCAAATTTGGCTTTACTTAAACCAAAATTCAACATTAAAAACAATAAACAACTTTGAAACATCTGCAGCCATATTTTCATATAGAAGTGAATGATGAAACATTCAACATGCCCACTAATCCTGTAGCTCAGAAAAATTAAAACATATCTCTTCAATTAAATCTCCTTCAAAACATCTTAATGCCTGAAACATTTAATACTGTTACATCATTTAATGTTGTATGGAATTATTCCTTATCTTTCTGCTGATAAATATGAATTTGTGCGACAAATTGAAAGTCAGTATCAGATTAAAGCATTTCACATCTAACTTTCACATTAATCAAGATGTTCACAATTACCTAAAACTTCAGTGAGTTTGGGACAGAATATAAATTTATAAAGTTGATTAAAGTGTGATCAACCACAAATGAATTTTCTCCCAGAAGTGAGAGAAAGAGAGATGAAGGGCAGCTGAAAATCAGATCAACACAGTACCACAATGATATGTTGATGTACTTTCAACAAAAATGTAGTTGGTGCAAAATGACACAAAAGAATGCTGAAAATTTGTTGTTTTATACATATGTAGAAATGAACATTTTGAAACCTGTACTGGACTTTGCCATCTGAAATCTGTATTTGACAAACCACCTGAAATCTGTATTGAACAAACCACCTGAAATCTGTATTGGAAAAACCACCTGAAATCTGTATTTGACAAACCACCTGAAATCTGTATTGGACAAACCACCTGAAATCTGTATTGGAAAAACTACCTGAAATCTGTATTGGACAAACCACCTGAAATCTGTATTGGACAAACTACCTGAAATCTGTATTGGACAAACCACCTGAAATCTGTATTGGACAAACCACCTGAAATCTGTATTGGACAAACTACCTGAAATCTGTATTGGACAAACCACCTGAAATCTGTATTGGACAAACCACCTTAAATCTGTATTGGACAAACTACCTGAAATCTGTATTGGACAAACCACCTGAAATCTGTATTGGACAAACCACCTGAAATTTGTATTGGACAAACCTTCCGAAATCTGTATTGGAAAAACCACCTGAAATCTGTATTGGACAAACCATCAAAACATGTATTGAACAAACCATTTGAAATCTGTTTTTGACAAACCATGTGAAATCAGACAATTTAAACTTTGAAATCTGACAAACCTTTGAAGTCTGACAAACCATCTGAAATCAGACAAACCTTCTGAAATCTGACAAACCATCTGAAATCAGACAAACCTTTGAAATCTGACAAACCTTTGAAATCTGACAAAATCTGAAATCTGACAAACCATCTGAAATCAGACAATCCTTTGAAATCTGACAAATCTTTGAAATCTGACAAACCTTTGAAATCTGACAAACCTTTGAAGTCTGACAAACCATCTGAAATCAGACAAACCTTTGAAATCTGACAATCCTTTGAAATCTGACAATCCTTTGAAATCTGACAATCCTTTGAAATCTGACAAATCTTTGAAATCTGACAAACCTTTGAAATCTGTATGATTACACTTGCATCAACCATAGTGCTAGAGTAACAATTGGGAAACTATAAAGTCCTTGGGCATACTGTAATGCAAAATATGATAATAATTATGTATTTGATGCTAAAGAACACACACATTGCTTATAAAAACAACAACATATGTATTAAACAATTTATATCTTAGTAATGAAAAACAGATTTTATGTGTTTTACTGTCACAATTTTGTTATATATTTTTTTAATTGATTATAGTCATTTTATCAATAAAATAAAAATAAAAGTGATTGATTAGATTGATCAGTTGAACAACATTTCTCTTTTTATATAAATTGTATGTTGTATAATACTATATTTATATTTTGGCTTTTTTTCTTGCTTGTTTTTAAAAAATAATGTCTGTCCTTGTGGCAGGACTGTAACTTCACAATTTCATAAAACTCTGAAACCAAATTTCTCACAAATCATTTTAAACAAGCTTGAAGGATCTGAAATATCTTTGAAATATGTTCAATATTTTAAATTTGTCAATTATTTTAAATTACTTTTACCTTGACACAACTGGTTACCTACAATACTGAAGCATTAAAACAACTTGTAATTTGTCAATACCAACCCAACAATGTATGTCAGATTAGAAATAAACATAGTCGTAATGACGCTGAAATGACACTAAAATAACATTATTAGATCCTGAATTAAAACCCAATCCATTACATCACAATTAATAGCTAGAATTTCCTCACAATAATTGAATTGTTTCTACATTTACAGTTAAGCTTAGCATGCTAAGCTGGAATTGAGAACATTTGTGTCTTATTTATTATCCAATAATTCTAGCTAATCATATTTTCATCCATTTTTTCTCAATTTATGTAAGGAAAAGATTTTAAAAATATTTCCCAACCCGGGTACTTTCTATTAATCCAACATTTAACACTATGAACTATATGAAAAAACCACTTTAAACACGGAGCTTTAATGCCAGTCCATCAGCTGTCTCTATTAACCAATATTCTGGTAACATACAGCATCATGTCACCATAGAACAGGACAGAACGAGTCACAAATATCCTAACATTACACTTAATCTTAAATAAATCACTCACACACTAACCGCAGCAATGGAAACATATTAAATGCATATTGCCTACTGGAGAAAAACCAATGTCCGTTAAGATAGGCTCCCAGTTATGTTGTCAATGTTGGTTCAAGTACCAATTGATCAAAACTAGGCTAACACAATTGCCTTAAACACATAACAACCTCTCACATAATCTACTATCAAATAATTCACCAAATTTTAATCAAAGTCATCTCCTGTGGATCAGATGTAAAAAGATATAGATATAAAATCAATTTGTTCATTTAAAGAATTATAGGGGAATATTTTAACAGCTAATTGGATTATTCGCCTCAATCAGACATGTGTATAGACCATCAGCTTCTTAAAGAAACGCTTCATTACATGTTATATCTTGTCTAGTCTTCTATTGACAAAACTCAGTTAATGCGTTATAATCATAAATGTAAATAAATTTTCTATTTAGAAATCAATGGTTAGAAATTCAAAATGAGTATTGTAAATGTTGCCTTCAAAAGCTTACTGATAATATGGCTACATTAATATCTAATATTCTAATTCTATGTACATCTGAAATGATGAGGTTATCCATATATGGGCAACTCACTCCAGAAGGATTTAAGCAACTAACACAGAAATCATTCCATTCCAGAAGAAACAACTGGTTCAGTACCATACAGAGTATCAAGTACTATTAGATATATACTAAGGACCTCAATTATGATGTTTCTTCAAGTTGCAGTCTGGAATAAAATTTGTGATACTGCTGGGGTTGAAATTTTAATTTGTGATATAGCAGGGGATCAAATTTGTGTGATTTTGAAGGGGATCAAATTTGTGATATTGCTGGGGATCAAACTTGTGATATTGCAGGGGATCAAATTTGTGATATTGCTGGGGATCAAACTTGTGATATTGCTGGGGATCAAACTTGTGATATTGCTGGGGATCAAACTTGTGATATTGCTGGGGATCAAACTTGTGATATTGCTGGGGATCAAACTTGTGATATTGCTGGGGATCAAACTTGTGATATTGCTGGGGATCAAATTTGTGATATTGCTGGGGATCAAACTTGTGATATTGCAGGGGATCAAGTTTTACCACTAGAGCATAAACATTTTAACCAGTTGTTAACACAATAAGTTTCATTTAAAATAATTGTATTGCAATTAAATACAATAGTTGGACATTGTATTGTAGTATGACAGCAAGATCATTATATGGGTTGTAGCTAATTATGTTCCTGACAACCATTTGGGAAAACATTGTTACTTTGTACCAAACAAGATGATAAAAGATGTTTGCTTAGTATTGACATTTGACCTTGCATCACTGTAAAGCACTTTAAAGGCTAGATAAAACAACACACTTCAAGATAAACAGTGGTAGGCATCGACCTTAGACCACTTATTAGAATAATAAAGTTAGACAGTGAAAACATAATGTAGAAGCAATGCATCATGGGTATTCTACCTATTGAATGTAATGTCTTAAATTTGAAACTTATGTTCTCTCTAAGTCTAAGAAGTAGAGGGGCTCATCCAGCTTTAAAAAAAATTCATACATGATTCTTAAACATCATTGAGCATATATGTATTGAAGTGTGAGTTCATTTGATTAATTCTCTAATGACAGTTCAAATAAAAGCCCTTTTAAAATACAACATGTGACATTATATGAGACAGGATACTTAACTTTCTCAGATACCCTTTAACTTCAATAATCTCACCATCCCAACTCATCAGCTCATTATATGAACTGTCATGTATGAACTTAAATGAAAATAAAATTTCTTCTAATGCTAAATAAGTCAAAAAGTAGAGCTAAAAATTTACCTACAATATTTAAAACCGAAAATGGTTTATTTATTTATTTATTTGGGAAGATTTTTTGCATTTTATGTGCACCACTTGATCTATGCAAAATTTCAAATTTGATATTTTTAAGCTTGTCTTATATTATGGTGAACATTTCTGCTACTGCCATATTTGTTCACACAAAGCAAAGAAAAAACAGTTGTAAGAAACTTGTTTCAGAGACATTCATGTATTATATTATTCTAAAATCTTTGTCCCTCGTGGTATAAGATATATATAACACTGACAGAAATTTTAATGTCATTTGACTGTTACAGACAGCAATACTTGCTGTAAAAATCTTGTTGTCATAACAATAGAATATATATATACAATACATGGTTACAAAAGAATAAATATTCACAGGTTTTCAAGATCTTTTCTGTCTTAACTTATAGAATAAATATACACTGACTTTTAAGATCTTTTCTGTGTTAAATTTAAATAATAATTTTCAGTGTATATTGTAAATAGCAGAAATATTTTTATAAAAGCTGACAAGAATCTTTGTGTTAAAAAATCACATTTATTTTAATATGATAATAGTTATAGCATTAATAATCAATTGGTTTTCTATCTTTGAAAATATCTTTATAAATACAAAATTCAGCAAAGATCTGAGTAATACTAGACAATTGGCAACATTCAACATCACTTAGAAGAGTGAAGCAGAAAAGTCATCATAAAAACAGGAAGCATTAATTCACATGTACTTCCATTATCGCGGATGAACAATATTAAAGGTACTGTTTTCAAAAATAATTCTTCAAAAGATTTGACCTTCACTGTTCCTAGCTAATCTGGATTGACATCAGAACTTTATCTGACTTTTTCACAACCATTTTTGGAAGGTGATAAATGAACTCCTTATTATGTTGTTAATTCCTCTTGCATTTGCCAAAAAACAACATGTGTCAAGCAAATTGTCTTCCACCAGTACTGTAAGTTCTGTGATTATAAACTACAGTAGTGCCTCAATATTGAATTATGGCAGGATGAAACTTGTAGTATGTGACACCATCAGAATAATTAAGCTAATTTCACATGCAGTTTAAAGATTTTCTCAACAATTTTATGAGTATTTAGGCCTCAGGAAAACAGACCAATAGCTTGTAATTCTCCATAAAACTGACAGTTAAAGAGCCTGTTCTAAAATAAAATCAGCTTAATAAAATACAGAAGGAGGCTCTACAGTAAATATGCTCTCATCCTTTCTCAGGTTCATTCCTCCATCTTTAAGATAGCTGGTCATTTAGCTATATATATCTCGACCATCTTCGGATATAGAAATGATTTAAAAGGATGGTCCAGATTCACCCACTAATAGGCAATATTTTTTTCAATGCTAACAACTCTTCCATTAAAACATATTTCCTAATAATATTTTAATTGGTAACAAAAATGTTGCCTGCCATATTAGAAACGCTAGAATTAACAAGCTTTAAGAGCCTTTCAAAATGAAATATGCAATGAGAGCATTCAGTGACAGCAAATTAGAAAATATCGTCTTTGTAAACAACACCTTTTTCTAACGAGCTTACCAAACAAAAATTACACTGAACAAGGGGCAAAACTATGCAAAAAAAAATTTGAGAAATAATTGGCGTCCGCGCCGAAGCGCGACGCCCTTATGGAATGAAATCAGATTTTGTTGAAGGGCAATTGCAACCTTTCGGGCCTTTTCGTTGGCCATAATAGCCGAACATTCCGATTGTTTGATTATCAAAAATGAAATGTCACGATTATGTACAATGAATAGCGAACTGGATAATTACGCAATGAAAACATATTCAAATGATATTATCTTATCCATCTATTAATCGCGCTCTTCGGTATTTTTATTAATCATTTTGTAGTACACAGTGGGTTATTATGAGTGTTATTGCTTTACCTATAAATAGAATGATGACTTGAACATTGTGAAAGTCCGAAAATCTATTTATAGAAGTAGTTTTAGTTTACCGAAACGGTCATTCGTGTTGCAACAAACTGGAGAAAGTTGCAGGAAATGAAATGCAAACATATCAAAACAATTAACTGCAATCCTTTAGTGGACAATTTTTACGAATTGTTTTATCATACTATTGTCATTCTTTGTCTGCAATTTTAACATGAGTTGTTACCGGTTAATTGATAGGCATGTAAACATACTGAAGGGTCAGACTAGTTCATTAAAATTGACCTCCCAAATAAATCAATTAACAGACTTTGTTCATTTTGACTTTTATGTTGTATGTTCCAAAGAAAATGCCACATTAACTTGAAATTCTATTAAATAACCAATATTAATGATAATATCCAAAAATACTATATAGTATAAATAAACTTATACCATATAGGGGTATATTTTGGATATTATAGACCTGTATATTTTGGATATCATCGTTAATATTGATAAAATTAAAGTCCCTGTGGAAAAAAATTTAATATTCAAATCTCTGGCATGCCTACCAAAGTTCATGATGGAACAATTTCTTTCGTCCGGCCATTCATAAATTCATAATTGATATACAATACTGGTTAAAACCAATTAACCATTGAAAAGTTTATAAGAATATCATCAAATGTCTACTAGTTCATCTTCACTTGCTGCATTTCTTGCTTGGATGCCCTTTGATGCTTTGCATCAATGCTTTTCTTGTGCTCTTCTGAAATGGTGTCACTTATTACCCTAGGTGCAATAAAACACAGAACCTTTTTAGAGGTCTTCTAGACAATGAGATATGCAAACATATAAACTGTGGGCATTTTAAACAAAAAGATTCTACACATTTTCCTATAAATTAGTTAATATAAAGCAAGCGATTTCAAGGACAGACCTAATTATGACCTCAAGGTTTTGAATAAGATGCATGATTTACTGTGGAATGACATGACTTATTTTGAGAGTCATCAATAAAAGTACAAGTACAGTGGAACCTGTCTAATCCGAACTTGTCCGGACCAGAAGAAAAGTTCGGATTAGAAAGGTTTCCGGATTAGAAAGGTTTCCGAATAAGAAGTTTTTTTTACATGTTTTTTCATGTCATTTGCAAAATAGTTGAAGGAAAGAAAACGGGAATGCATTTGAAATTGCAATTTAGATATTTTATTTGTGCAGTCTCTTATCGTTCATTTTAATACATGTGAATACAAAAATAAAGAAATAAAAATAAATAAATAAGCAAAAATATTATGTCCTCAAGGACCTACGATGTTAAACAGGAGGCCGAGACATGATTAGATATTCGTACCAGCATTTGTCAATTGTTGTTTACTCTTATCCGAGTCAGCGACTATCCGAATTCACTGGCAGTTTCCATTAATTTTCATTACTTAATCACGTATCATTGAATCCAATATAAAGGACTAAAAGATATTTCTATTGCATCATATCAAAATATTTATAGAAGCTGACGAAAAACAACCAATTAAGCAATTATAGAAGATATCAAGGCAAGCTAAGTGTAATTTTCACACCTTCGCAGATCATACGTTTCACCCATTAATCAAGCGAAATAACACTTATCAGTTTGGTGTATGTTTACACCTGCAAGATGTGCGATTATTTGTTATTTTGAATGAAGGTGTGACATTTGGCAAAAATCTGTTCGGATCCGAGAGGTAAATTTTAGAGTAAAATAAGAACAAAAATTGAAAAAATCGTCCGGAATTCAGAGTAGACAGGTTCCAGATCCAAAAGGTTTTTTAGTATTGAAAATAGAACAAATAAAATTGGGACCGGACACTTCGTTCGGATAAGAAAGGATTCTGGATTAGAAGGGTTCGGATTAGCAAGGCTCCACTGTATATAAAAACATTCACTTTGATGCCAAAGCAATATATATATATATATATATTGTACAGTGTACTATTTGTATACATTATATATATATACAAAAAATGTATACAAATAATACACTGTACAATTGTCTATTTCATGTAGAAGGGGAGTTTACCGAGACTTAATTGGTGGAAGCAGGCTTATATTAAATCATGTATAAACACATTGTTAATTTGTCTCCATCTAAAGGGGAATTTTTTGCATCAAAAAAAGCAGTCATTAAGAATAAGTCTGATACGAAATGTACACGTTTGGTTCATATAGTCATATGTAAACCCACTTGGTAAAAATATCAAAATTCCCACACTCGTTAGTTTCATATAAAATCATATGTAATGCTTGAAAATCATATCAGTTATGGTAATCATTGGTATATATTGTTTTGTACAGTGTTGTACATATCTTCATATGTACATGTCGGTACATATTGTCATATGAAACAGGTTTGGTTATATCCTCATATGTATAGGTTTGGTTCATATCCATATTGTACAGTTTTGGTATATACCATCATATTCGTTGGGTATCATATTTTCTTAACAGTCGTTTTGGTATCATATCCATCATATGTACCAGTGTTTGGGTATCCCATATCCATCATATGTACAGTGTTTGGTATCATATGTCATTTGTACAGTGCTTGGTATCATATCTGTCATTTGTACAGTGCTTGGTATCATATATGTCATTTGTACAGTGTTTGGTATCATATCTGTCATTTGTACAGTGTTTGGTATCATATCTGTCATTTGTACAGTGCTTGGTATCATATCTGTCATATGTACAGTGTTTGGTATCATATCTGTCATATGTACAGTGTTTGGTATCATATCTGTCATATGTACAGTGTTTGGTATCATATCCATCATATGTACAGTGTTTGGTATCATATATGTCATTTGTACAGTGTTTGGTATCATATCTGTCATATGTACAGTCCTTGGTATCATATGTCATATATACAGTGCTTGGTATCATATGTCATATGTACAGTGCTTGGTATCATATCTGTCATTTGTACAGTTGCTTGGTATCATATATGTCATATGTAACAGTGTTTTGGTATCATAATTGTCATTTGTACAGTGCATTGTATCATATTGTCATTGTACAGGTGGCTTGGTATCATATATTGTCCTTTGCAACAGTGTTTTGGTATCATATATGCATTGTACAGTGTTTGGTATCATATATGTCATTTGTACAGTGTTTGGTATCATATCCATCATATGTAACAGTGTTTGGTATCACATCATCATATGTACACTCCCTTGGTATCATATGTCATCATATACAGTGCTTCGTATCATATGTCATATATATATACTGTTGGTTCATATGTCATATGTACATGCTTGGTATACATATATAAACTGATTGGGGTATCAAATCTGCCATTTTGTAAAACTGTATGTTAACATAACAGTAAATAATATGCACATTGCTTGGTATCATATCAGTCTAAAGTACACTGTGTGGTATCAATATTCCTTATTGCACACTGCTTGGTCTCATGCAAGTCATATGTACACAGTCTAATATCAAATTCCTACAATGACAGAAACCATTGTAACATTCTTGTGATATGAAAATCAGTAACCTCAAAACTAACTCAGTTTTGGAATAGGCTTGCAACTTGTCTTTTTTTTTCAGATTATTTCTAGACAAAAAAATTTCAATTCCAACAAGTTTAAAGTATGATGTAAGCCAGAAACCCAAAATGTGCATTGCAAAACAATAGACCACAGTTGATAGAAGTAACGTTAAAGGCCATTTACAGTAATGTAAATATACTACAAGGCAAATATACAAACTATTGAAAGGTTGAAATATTTTGAAGATGTGAAAAGTTGCCCAAACAAGTTAACAATATGGATTACTTCACATTAAAGCAGAACTTTTTTCCTCCTGAATGAATTGCCATTAATATTACCTACACATATCAAATATTTGAATTTCATTAAACCATTTCAAAAGTCATAAGGCCAAAATCATTTTACCATTCATGCCTGTAATAAATTGATATTTGAATACAGTTTAAATTTGTTTCCAAAATTTGAATTCATTTTGTAACTGAATGACATTAAACTTTATTTAGACATAAAGCCAGTGAGTATCAGATCTGTAAAGATTTAAATTGGGAAAGATTTAAAATGTCTAAAGGGTATATATCCTATATTTTGAAAACTTTTTTTCGATACCCTTTAAAAAAAGTTTTGGGGAAAGATCCCAAAACCCCAAATTAAAACTGGAACTACCTAAATGTGATTTAAAACCCCCCCCCAAGATGCTTCGGAAATAAAGGGGTTATAGTAACAGAATACCCCTTTTAAAAGAATTTAAAAAAAAGTAAAGGTTGTGGGGAATTTTAAAAATAGTTGTGGTTCTTTTTATGTTCATTTTTTTTCAAAGTGGGTTTGGGATGTGAAGTTTAATTGAATTTCTCTGTAAAAGTCAAAAGACAAAGAAAAAAAAAAGGGCAATAATTTAAAAAATATGAAAGGTAGAGTTTAATTTTTGTGCACGCACTTCCTCTTATTGTGTTGACCCTTGTAAAAAAGTTTTTTTAATTCCCAACCAGTACGTTTTTAAGTTATGCTCCTGACAAGGAAAAGTATCAAAGGGCAAGTAACTCTGTATTTTGTCAAAATGGAGTTATGGCTCTTGTGCACTGCACTTCCTTTTAATGTCCTTGACAACTGTATGAAGTTGTATTGAATTCCAAACAGTAGTTTTTCAAGTAATGCTCTGGACAAGGAAAAGTAACAAAGGGCAATAACTCTGTAATTAGTCAAGATGGAGTTATGGTTCTTGTGCACTGCACTTTCTCTCAATGTGCTTGACCATTGTATGAAGTTATATTGAATTCCAACCATTAGTCTTCAAGTTATGGTCCGGACAAAAAAGGCAGTGGAAAAGCAACAAAGGGCAATAACTTTGTAATTTCTTTACATAGAGTTATGGTTCTTGTGCACTGCACTTCCCCTTATTGTGTTTGACAATTGTATGAGGTTGTTTTGAATTCCAACCAGTAGTTTTCAAGTTATGCCCAGGACAAGGAAAAGTAACAAAGGGCAATAACTCTGTTATTAGTCAAGATAGAGTTATGGTTCTTGTGCACTGCACTTCCTCTCAATGTGCTTGACCATTGTATGTAGTTATATTGAATTCAAACTTTTAGTCTTCAAGTTATGGTCCGGACAAAAAAAAGCAATGGAAAAGCAACAAAGGGCAATAACTCTGTCATTACTTTAGATAGAGTTATTGTTATTGTGCACTGCACTTCCCCTTATTGTGTTTGACAATTGTATGAAGTTGTTTTGAATTCCAACCAGTAGTTTTCAAGTTATGCTCTGGACAAGGAAGAGTAACAAAGGGCAATAACTCTGTAATTAGTCAAGATAGAGTTATGGTTCTTGTGCACTGCAATTCCTCTCAATGTGCTTGACCATTGTATGTAGTTATATTGAATTCAAACTATTAGTCTTCAAGTTATGGTCCGGACAAAAAAAAAGCAATGGAAAAGCAACAAAGGGCAATAACTCTGTAATTACTTTAGATAGAGTTATGGTTATTGTGCACTGCACATCCCCTTATTGTGTTTGACAATTGTATGAGGTTGTTTTGAATTCCAACCAGTAGTTTTCAAGTTATGCCCCGGACAAGGAAAAGTAACAAAGGGCAATATCTCTGTAATTAGTCAAGATAGAGTTATGGTTCTTGTGCACTGCACTTCCTCTCAATGTGCTTGACCATTGTATGTAGTTATATTGAATTCCAACCATTAGTCTTCAAGTTATGCTCCGGACAAGGAAAATGCAACGGACGTCTGGACCGACCGACCGACCGACCGCCCGACCAACCGACCGACCGACCGACCGACCACCGGGTGACTCCTATATACCCCCCCAAACTTCGTTTTTGGGGGAATAATATGGTGACTCTTCAACTGTTATATGACCACTATAATAACAGACAACATTCCACCTGTTTTTCAAGGGGGTATTTTAATTGGCCAGACAAACTTTGTTTTAGATCACTGTGACCTTGACTTGTTACCTACACACCAAAAGTCAACCAATCTCCAAAAGAACTCTTAGGTCAGCAGGATTGATAAATTCATTTACACCATGACTTATGACAGTTTAGGTCAACATAACTTCTGACATGAATTGAAAGTATTGTTTATGTTACTTAATCCATACAAATATATATAGATCCAACTAACACAATGCCTTTCTATTTTAACTTTTACTATACACCCCACTGAACAAGACAAGTTTTGGTTCATTGACCTATAAAATCAATAGGGGTCATGTACAAGTAATGACCAACCTTTCAACCAAAACTAAGGGCTAAGGCCAAAGCACTTTTCACTGGTCAAGGTCATTGACCAATTGACCTCAAACTGTATTAAAGGTCATCTACTAGTCATGATCAACCACTGCAGCAAATTGTAAAATTGCAGTCCAAAACATATTTAAGTTATTGAATGGAACAACAATTCAAAAGCAAAATACCCCCATTTCTTCAAAGAGGGACATAATATTGAATTACTATGTTAGAAATATATCACTATCGAATTGAATTCCTACTTAAGACATTGAATTACTTTTCAGGACACTGAATTATTACGTTTTGCAAACAAGCACTAAACTATACAATGGGAAGAATTGGAGAAGACAAAATAGGATATTCCATCAGTGTTATACACCTACAGAAAAACAAGGATTCATTTCCTGTAATTTCTAACACTAATGTCCTCAAGCAAGAGGTTAAAATGATTAGCTGAAATTCTAGCTCATATATCACACTACCAAGTACAGCCATCAATCTATTCATTCTCAATCACTAGAAAAATGTCCCACTCTAAATTACTTTTCTGTTACTCTAAGCTATTGGGAGATATTTTTCACAAGAAAACAAAACAATTTTAATGCTGCCTCTGAATTTGAGACTAGCTTTAGCTTTCATGTTTTGTAGTTTAAATGTAACAGTTTTACATGATTTTAATAAAATATTTAAAAGCATTAGGCAATATATGCCTGATGGAGGAAACAACAAAAGCTGTCTGAAGAGCAGCACTCAATGCTTGATAATTTGAATTAATAGTCACAATGACCTTAACCTTTGACCGAAAAAATAGGTTTTGCAGGCAGAGTTCTAGATGAATCAACCTGGGGGTATAAACATAGATCAAGCCCATAAACATGTATGAAAATGTATCAAAGTGCAGGTATAAATTTGAAACAAAGTGGAGGTATCCAGAGTAAAACATAAACCAAAATGAGATTAACAACATGTATCAAAGTGCAGGTAAAAGTGGAGGTTTAAACATATATGGTTCTCTGGTGGGAATAAAACACATCAAGTTACATTATAAAATGATAAATGTATTTCTGAATTGCAATGTTTATATTCTTATATAATGTTTTTTTCCCTAGATTTTCATTTTACATGTTTCTTAACTACATTGTATTTGTAATTTTGTTGTTGTTTATCAAACCTTTTGTTTGTAAATGTTTATATTATGTACATTGTATATTTGATAGAGGCTCATAAGGAAGACTGGGCCTGCCCAACTAGGTTGCCTCTTTAAATAAAGTCTTTATTATTATTATTATTATTATTATTATATCAAAGAGGAGGTACCAACAAGCATAGAAAAAATGAACCTAGGTGGGGTTGGGGATAAACATGAATCAAAGTGGGTGAGTGGGGGGGGGGGGGTATCAACATGGATCAAACTGGTGATTATATTGTCAGGAAGCTGTTATTTTGTAAACAAGTTGCCTCAAATAATGGCCTGAGATAAAGATCCAACTTGGCCTGTGTTTAAATATCATATACTTGAATAATCAATGAAGTCTTAACAAGAGTGAACAGTCTATATAAGCAGACATACTGACTGTCAAAAGTACTAACAACACATAGAAAGATCTGTGCCTTGTATACTGGAAGTAACAATGAATCTTCCTTATAACAGAACAGTAACTATATAGCTCATTCCATAATTCTTTTAGTCACATGACAGTATTTAGTTTTATTATTGGTGGGGGAATTATAATATGTTTCCAGTTACATCGGTAGGGAAGTAATAACTTAATAAATGTCATCACTTGATAATGTCAAAAAAGAACATTGAGCTAGGAAAAATATCTGTAAGTTTATCTCGCTATTTATCATATGACTTTGCTTATTTTCCCTGTAATATACCGTAAAAAAACTTATTACATCATTTGCACCAGAAAAAAAAACACTAGCATAATGCTGATTCATTCATTTCAATGTGTTTATGTGATAAAAAGTATCCCATATAATATAAACTTTCATTAAACTATATGTAACACAAATTATTCTTAATTACTGTTCTTCAACATGATTCCAGAATTCTGACTCTTTAAGTACTAATTTCTCAACATTAGAAAGATAACTCAAACATTTTTCAACATATCAAAGATTTATAATCTAACTTGGACAAAAAGTGGCATAGAGAAAGTAAAGTAGCTACTGATAAAAGGTATAAAGGTAAAGTTCTGAAGGAACTGACAGCAACATTATCCACATCATTATGATCTACAGGTGAGATAGGAGACATTGAACATTTCTGTTATGTCATTAGGATATTTTTTAATTCCCCTGCAAGATTCAACATCACTTTATAGATAACAGTGATCAAAGTTTTGCCATGTATAATTATGATATATTTGTTTCAACACAACTGGTTGAGTTAGTTCCTGAATATAGACTACCCTAACAATACTCAATTCATCATGATAGTGACATGACCATTCCATACCCAGCAGTAACTATTATCTTAATGCTATCCCAGCAAAATACCCAGCACTTACTATTATCCCAGCAAAATATGTATTCTTTCTTTAATAATTCTTTGTAGGGTTTGTTGTACATATAGTGATTGTTTGTAGTGATTGTTGTTTAACACTTTCAGAAATTCATGTGGGAGTACATCTGTAGAATTATTACATTGAATCATCCATTTTTGTTGGCCTTCCTGCATATTCCCTGCTGTAACCCTGTCTGTCACAGATATCAGTTTTGGGATGAAATCTTGTTTTCCCAGCATCTGTTTGTGTATGATTTATATCTAATAATACCACATTCTCTTGTGACTTCTTTTTCTGTGTCCTCCATATTTTTGATGTTTAAACAAACAAGCAAACCTTCATGTTCTTATCCCATAGAATATTTCAAAGGAATACTTTATAGTTTCCATGTCCAATTAAATATATATGTAGCATGTAAACAAAGTGGCAGCATGGCTGCTTAGTTATCACTTAAGGCTAGTAACTAAGGATCGCTGACCACCTGGGTTCAAACCCCATCAGACGCAAGCCTTTGTTCCTTTCTAGGAACAGATTTCATGAGTTTTTCTATAAGCTTGTAGCTTCCAACAAACTGAACCAAGTATATATAAGTGACTCAAAAATGAACTTTTTAAGATCTTGGCTTTTATTCTATGTCTGTCAATGCACAAATGATACACTGAAAAAATATGTGAATTTAATTGAAAACTTTACAGACAAAATAGTACACTCCATCATATAAACAGCTGGGGTTTTAGTAATGAATGGTCATCAATGTGTTATATATTTCACTCTTCTTTCTTCAAGATAATTGTCTATATTCTATGGTATCTAACAGCACAAGTACATTGTTTGCCATACAAATGGAATTCTCATTTATTTATTAATGAATAACTAAATATCAACAACTTAAGCTATCATTAAAGAAAAGTTTTACATCTATCTTAAACTATAGCCAATTTCTCCCTGAACATAACTTAATATGCTGGTTTTCTAAGATTGATTAGTTTCATCTTAATTAACATTTATATAAATGTGATATCTCAAACTTGTCTATGAAAAGTACACGCAAGGATTCTCGTGTAACATCCAAATATCTTCTGTTGATATGTTGGAGCAAAATACAACTCCCACGCAGTTTCCTTTACAATACTTGCATTATTAATTAATCTGATTCTTTCTTATTTTCTAATGAAAAACAATGTAATAAGTGTTACTTCAATTTGTCACCAATGTGAAATACATCATCACATACAAGTGTGACCTTGACATTGATAATATCACTCCAGTATTTACTTAATATGGGAAACTAGAACAGAATATCTAACTAATCTCAAGGGTAACTGTTTATAGGGGAAACCAGGCTCTGTGAGAACTTTGTTATTCTAGTCTGTGACAACAGCCAATGTTTAATATTTTCTCTTTCATATTAACAGTAATCATTTTTTGGGGAAAAAAAGTATGAAAAATAATTTCATTTAACTCTTTTATGTTTATAGTAGTATATAAATTTACAACTTCTTTCATAACAGCAATTGATATCATTGTAAGACATAATTTATATGTAAAAGGCCCGCCGGAATGACACCAGTTCTTGCTCTTTTTGTTTGGTATCACACCATTGACTTACTCTACTTGCTGCATAATTATCACATTAGTGACAAACTATTTGTCAGATATCGCCCTAGTTCTTATTCTATTTGTTTGGTATTGCACCAGTCACTTGCTCTAATTATTGGATATCACACAAGTGACAAACTATTTGTTGAATATTACACCAGTACTTGCTCTATTTGTTTGGTATCACACCATTGACTTACTCTACTTGCTGCATAAAAATCACATTAGTGACAAACTATTTGTCAGATATCGCCCTAGTTCTTATTCTATTTGTTTGGTATCACACCAGTCACTTGCTCTAATTATTGGATATCACACAAGTGACAAACTATTTGTTGAATATTACACCAGTACTTGCTCTATTTGTTTGGTATCACACCATTGACTTACTCTATTTGCTGCATAATTATCACATTAGTGACAAACTATTTGTCAGATATCGCCCTAGTTCTTATTCTATTTGTTTGGTATCACACCAGTCACTTGCTCTAATTATTGGATATCACACAAGTGACAAACTATTTGTTGAATATTACACCAGTACTTGCTCTATTTGTTTGGTATCACACCATTGACTTACTCTATTTGCTGCATAATTATCACATTAGTGACAAACTATTTGTCAGATATCGCCCTAGTTCTTATTCTATTTGTTTGGTATCACACCAGTCACTTGCTCTAATTATTGGATATCACAAAAGTGACAAACTATTTGTTGAATATTACACCAGTACTTGCTCTATTTGTTTGGTATCACATCATTGACTTACTCTATTTGCTGCATAATTATCACATTAGTGACAAACTATTTGTCAGATATCGCCCTAGTTCTTATTCTATTTGTTTGGTATCACACCAGTCACTTGCTCTAATTATTGGATATCACACAAGTGACAAACTATTTGTTGAATATTACACCATTACTTGCTCTATTTGTTTGGAATCACACCATTGACTTACTCTATTTGCTGCATAATTATCACATTAGTGACAAATTTTTTGTCAGATATCGCCCTAGTTCTTATTCTATTTGTTTGGTATCACACCAGTCACTTGCTCTAATTATTGGATATCACACAAGTGACAAACTATTTGTTGAATATTACACCAGTACTTGCTCTATTTGTTTGGTATCACACCATTGATTTACTCTATTTGCTGCATAATTATCACATTAGTGACAAACTATTGGTCAGATATCGCCCTAGTTCTTATTCTATTTGTTTGGTACCACACCAGTCACTTGCTCCATTTATTGGATATCACACTAGTGACAAACTATTTGTTGAATATTACACCAGTGACTTGCTCCTTTTGTTTAATATCACACTTGTGACTTGCTCTTTTTGTTTGATACTGCACCAGTAGTTTGCTCTTTTTTGTTTGATATCACACCAGTGACTTGCTCTTTTTTTGATATCACACCAGAGACTTGCTCCTTTTGTTTAATATCACACTTGTGACTAGCTCTTTTTGTTTGATACTGCACCAGTAGTTTGCTCTTTTGGTCAGATATCACACAAGTGACTTGCTCTTTTTTTGGATATCACACCAGTGACTTGCTTTTTTTTGGATATCATACCAGTAACTTGCTGTTTTTGTCAGATATCACACCAGTGACTTGCTCTTTTTGTTGGATATCACACTAGTGACTTGTTCTTTTTGTTGGACATCACATCAGTGTCTTGCTCATTTTGTCAGATATCACACCAGTGACTTGCTCTTTTTGTTGGACATCACACCAGTGACTTGCTCTTTTTGTCAGATATCACACCAGTGACTTGCTCTTTTTTTGGATATCATACCAGTTACTTGCTCTTTTTGTCAGATATCACACCAGTGACTTGCTCTTTTTGTTGGACATCACACCAGTGACTTGCTCATTTTGTTGGTTACACACTAGTGACTTGTTCTTTTTGTTGGACATCACATCAGTGACTTGCTCATTTTGTCAGATATCACACCAGTGACTTGCTCTTTTTGTCAGATATCACACCAGTGACTTGCTCTTTTTGTAGGACATCACACCAGTGACTTGCTCTTTTTGTTGGATATCACACCAGTGTCTTGTTCTTTTTGTTGGACGTCACACCAGTAACTTGGTCATTTTGTCAGATGTTACAACAGTAACTTATTCTTTTTGTCAGATATCACACCAGTGACTTGCTCATTTTGACAGATATCACACCAGTGTCTTGTTCTTTTTGTCCGATATCACACCAGTGACTTGCTCATTTTGACAGATATCACACCAGTGACTTGCTCATTTTGTCAGATACTTGCTCTTTTTCATACCAGTGACTTGCTCTTTTTGTAGGACATCACACCACTGACTTGCTCTTTTTGTTTGATATCATACCAGTGACTTGCTCTTTTTTTTGGATATCACACCAGTGACTTTCTCATTTTGACAGATATCACACCAGTGACTTGCTCTTTTTGTTGGATATCACACCAGTGACTTGTTCTTGTTGTTGGACGTCACACCAGTGACTTGTTCTTTTTGTTGGACGTCACACTAATGACTTGCTCATTTTGTCAGATATCACACCAGTGACTTGCTCTTTTTGTTGGATATCACACCAGTGACTTGCTCTTTTTGTTGGATATCACACCAGTGACTTGTTCTTTTTGTTGGACGTCACACCAGTGACTTGTTCTTTTTGTTGGACGTCACACTAGTGACTTGCTCATTTTGTCAGATATCACACCAGTGACTTGCTCTTGTTTTTGAATATCACACCAGTGACTTATTCTATTTAATAGAATATTACACCATTGACTTACTTTCTTGACATCAAGCTAGTGACTTATTCGATTTGTCTGTCAGTGACTCTATTAGTCTGTTACAACAGTAACTTATTCTTTTTGTTGGACATCACTGCAGTGACTTACACATTTGTTTGATATCACATTAGTGACTTACTCTTTTTATTTGCATATAACTTGTCTATAACAAACATTTGACATGAAAGCACTAGGACAAAAAGTCATCCTCGACAAAGATTGACCACACCTATAAGACTCAAACTTGCTGAACCTTACTATGAAAAAGGGAAAGAGAATGATAAAATAGAAATGAATGATATATTTTCACAAACTGTTTCTTCTTCCATCAATCACATAAAGCAAAGAATACTGATAAATGAGAAACAAAACTATGTGAAATAAATATGGTAATTCATACTTTTTCTCAGCAATCTTTCTAATGCCTAGAATAAAACGGTCGCCGTCCGATTAAACGATTTTTATTAAATCGGCAGATTTTTTGATGTCGTGGACGCCGGGCGATTTTAAATCTGATACCTTGCGTGGTCATGAATGAAACAGTCGTCGGGCGATTTTTGCCGAATGGATTTTACAGAAAGAATTAAGCGGATCGGGCGGTCGCCGCCCGATGTCCGTACGGCGCCTGTGCGATTTAAAAGTGAATCAGACGGTTGCCGCGCGGGCGCAGGGCGACAATGACTTTACATTTAATGACATCCTTTATAAATCAGCCAGTTGCAATTATGCCAGCAAAGAAATCAGCTGCCAAAGCCAAGTGGAAGGCCAATGAGATGGTCCGTGTTGTTGACACCGAGTCACCAACGGCCAGTATCGAGGCCGTAGAAGGCGAAAATCAATCAGACATTCTCATGGACATTGAAGAAAAAAATCATGTTTACTAGTATTCAAAAGAAATTCAAAAATATATTTTTGAGGCAATTACAACTTCTTCAAGCTGAAATTACAACAAACATAAGCAACCCGGTCGCCGGATGACAAAACGATGACTGCCCGGTGCCTGTAAATGAATCGTCCGGGTACCGGGCGATAATCGTTTGACTACTTGTCTCTATTCAGTCACCGGGCGGGGCCCGGTCGATGTCCGCCCGGACGCCTTTTAAATCGGACGGTGTTTTAGTAGAACACGAAATCACCCGATCAAAAAATCATCGCCCGGTCGCCGCCCGGCGACCGAGCGATGTCCGCTCGATGATATTTATACTCAGTGACCCCAAAAATTATCGTCCGGCCGCCGTTAGCTTTTAAGTATTACTTAAAACTCGAAGGCGCCCGCCCGATGAGCAAAATTTTCAGCTGCTGTCGTCCGATAGTCACTGCCGCCGGACGGACGCCAGCCGATATTGCGATTTTTTGGAGAAACAGACGCCGCCCGGCGGCATTTTCTTATTTGTGACCTAGGTTTAAACAAACTCTCAGTTATATAGACAGCAGCATCTTTTTGTGACTCTTAAAACATCAACAAAAATTTCAAATTAATACAGTCATGTTTATTGCAACTTTAATTATAATTATAGAACTAATATTGCATGCAGTAAAAAACTTAAACTCATCAGGAGCTGCTCTGCTTAACAGGAGCTCCGCTAAGGCGGAGCAATATTTGTCCAATAGCAAAATTTAATTTAAAAGAAGTTAATATAGACAAATATGATACATTTTAACACAAGGAAAATCAAACAATTAACTTGTGTTGTAAGAATAGGTAATCATTATGAATCTCCAGAAAATTATCATATACATAAGCTTGCAAAGTGTGAAAAGATAACTATTATTAACAGGAAACATTTTTTTCTATTTTTACAGTGGTAGTGACCTTGACTCCAAAGCAATCCCACGCAAGATCTTCACACAAGCTTACTATATACCAAGTTTGATTACAATTTCTTATTCTTTTATTCCTAACTCCTATTATTGACCAGAAACCATTTTTCTATTTTTAGTAACAGTGATCTTGACCCTAGGTGGCCCAAAAACAATCCCAAGCAAAATCTCTACATAGGGTTGCAATGTACTAAGTTGTACTAAGTCTAATTACAATATCTCAATTATTGACTAGAAACCATATTACAGTGACCTTAACCCAAAAGGAATCAAAGCTATCCCAAACAAGGTGTCCTGATGAAGGCTTGCTATATACCAAGTTTGATCACAATGTTTCATTCCTAACTCTAGTTATTGACCGACAAGCATTTTTCATATTTTAAGTATTAGCGACCTTGACCTTTGACCTTGTGGGGGGACAAAATGCAATCAAAAACAAGGTCTTCACATCAGCTTGCTTTATACTAGCTTACTGAAACCACATGTTTGATACATTTCCCCCTTCCAAAAGCCTGACCGCCTAACTGCCCACCATTTACCAATCTTTAATAACCAGGATTTTTAAAACTGAAAACCTGGTTAATGAATGATGACTCAGCTATATGGTCAATAGTAACTTTTTGGAAACTTTAACAGGAAAACAAAAATAAAAAGCTTTTGTATAATTGAGACTTATTAGGGTTACATTAACACACTGCATGACAATAGGGCTGTGATGAATAAGATAGGGGGACTATTCCAAGGAAAACAGTAAGAACTATTACTATCTCAATGCTTTCAGTAATAATAATTGAGAATTGAAGGAGAAGCCAAGCATATTTTCCTGACACTGTTTCTGTGTTGGCTTCACTTTCTGTATGATATCTCTCTCCCATTAACTGACCCATTAAAGCTTTTAAAATGCCAGAAACATTTTATTGACTATTTTGAATTTCAAATGAGATTTTTAATTTGGCTCATAGAAAAACCAGTATTCAGTCAATTTTGAAACAAGGAAAACATGTAAGATGCCATGACAGAAAAATATTTCAGATAAGAAAAATAAGAGAACCATGTGTAAAGACATACATTCATTTTCTGCAAAACATAATTATAAAGATCACAGTGAGTGAGAGTAAAAGGATGAAGTCAAGGCCGGTCCAACATGAAAAGTCATTCAATATAATATGATATTTGAAGACAAAAGCCAAAGGCATGATTAGATTTTGACAATTTTACAAGTAGCAATATTAACCCCAGGATATAGCCTTTTAGAAATGTAAGTTAATCTAAAATACTTTTCGAGTTATGCTCTGTACATTAAATTTTCAAGCATGAAGTAGAACTGTGTCCATAACCATAGAACATCACTTGCCCCTCCACCCATTCCAACCATCCATTTTCAGTTAGTGGCATATTTACATACAAAAGAGTTATGGTTCTTGAGCACTACACTCCTCAAACATAAGATCTATCTCCTGATTCCAGTATATTCCAACTTTGTTGTGTGGAGATGAAATAGTTGTTATTAGAAGACCAATGCTACATGCCAAATATCTAATATTAAGCTTTGCAGTTTCTGGAAAGAACATTTCAAAAGTCATTTTCTAGTACAAATCTATGTTAAAATGTGATCTAAGAACAGGGCCATATTTGGCCTGAAGGTCAAGAGTAGTATATTTGTGTAAGTTCTAGGTGATGCGGTTTTTGAGAAGATTTATAAAGAAATTAGCAACTGACACATAGTTGGCTAAAGGCATGTGTTAATAAACTCCACCTAGCAATGGCTACGTGCAAAGCTTAAAGCAATGTAGTTTCATGGAAGAAGTGTTTAATAAATGTGATTCAAAATACAATGTATAACACATTGCAAATAAAGGTTCTCTCAGAGCAGAGCCAAATCATACCCCTAGGATACAACTGGTAATTCATAATAAACAAATGGTAATATGTATGATGTATAAGTCATGTATATTTTTGTCATTTACAAAGAATAACTGTAATGAAATCCACTCTATCTGAAGCTCTATAGAAAAACATCAACCTAAAAATGTTCCTATATTCTGATCACAAAATGATGTAAAGTAATATTTGTTTAATCTCATTTCAAGTGATTCTGTAGACAACTCAGTGATCATCTGATAGATTGTTATGTCTCCAGATTAACTGCTAAAACACTGTATCTTCATTATATTTACTGCAACAACACTATATCTCTATTACTTATGAAAAATGTTATCTCATCAACACAATGTTGATTATTTGAACATAATTTCTTTTAAACTGACCTGAAGTTAATTAACCCTTTCTATCATGAGCATTTTGTGAAAAATGGCCGTTTTCACTGAAAAGCCTCCTGTTACAAGTTCAAACTGCTATGAAACTATGAAAAATGCTTCAATACTAATCAAACTTGGCACAAATGTTGACTGGACCATTGCCTTTGTAACGACATGCTCAGTCTTAAATTTCCTGTTACCATGGCAATGAGGGGACATCTCAAAATTTTTATTTCTTCAACATGAATTTTTCTTTCAATATTCTATAAATGTCCTCGAAATGAATACTCTAAGCAGTCACAGGAACAAAACTTTTCTCCTTAAAAAGAATAAAATTGCAAACTTAACCCATTAAAGCATTTAGATTTCACAATAGTTGTTATCGAGAACTATGAAAATGTTCATGTACCCATCAAATGAATTACTTAGACTTATTTCAATTTAACAATATCCACAATATCTGTTATATTAATTTCCAGAGTTTTTTCTAGTTACATTATTGCCAGACTTGTTTTTTTAAACTACTCGGTGACTCTATCAGTGTCTTCATTTCTTTATTAAGATATATTTACACTTCAAGCCCAAAATATATAGTTTTTATACAGAAATTCATCCTATGATTTAGAAATGTCATTTAGTATGATTTGAGTAAATAAGATAAAATCAGATATTTTTATCATTCATTTGCTTAAATATCCCTTTAAAAGCTTGATAAATAATAAATATAATTCATAATGGCAAACTGTTTTAAATCACTACTTTTAATATATTTTTATATTGATTAACATTTAGATATGCAGCTTACCCAATTCCTAAACACACATTATGTCTTATGTTTCCCAATAAAACTGTCTGCTTAGGTGATCTTAATTGGATTTGAACACAATTTCTTCTCACAAAATCTCCCATCCTTATTAAGGCAGACTTGCTTTCATTTATAATGTATAAAATAATGAAACCATGTCAACAAGAACTGTCTGCTAAACATATAAGATAAAGAATATAACTATTAAGGCAGGAGGAATCATGCATAAAACCATTCACAAATGAGTGCAAAAATTAACATCTATATCACATCATGCTTTGTACAATCCAATGCATTTGGTATTTTTTCAAAGCATAATTAAACAAGAGTACCAACTCATCATTATATGGGGTTTGTCCACCTGAACTTGTATACATATTATTGTTTGACTTCTCAGGAGTTACAGTCTAACAAATAAATGTTGCCATGTTTTATTCAGAACATCATTTGTAAGAATCTAATTTGAATTTCTAATACATTGGATCTTTCTGCTGTATAAATATTATTTCCTACAGAAGAATTTCCAATGTAAATGATGTCTCTATGTCATACAACAATTCTCTCGTGCATTGCTTGCTTTCAACCTATTTCAATAGTGTATCATAACTTTCAACAGATATCTTCTTAAATAAACAAAATCAAGCATGTCAAAGTTATCAAAGTAAATCATGATATAAACCTGCTAAAACAGCCAAAATATTTCAGAAAATTATGATATGTTTTCAATATAAAGCATTAAAAACATGAATTTGACACTGGCAAACTAAATCATCATCAGAACACATTAAAGATGAAATCTGTAAACAATGTTTTTATTTTATTTTCAAAATTATAGATTTTTTTCTTCAAAATTTTCTGTTCTTGAAATGCTATAACCAGTACATAAAAAATGTATAAAAATACTTTATATGTTGCCAACATGTAAATAAGAGAAACTTTGTTTTTTATAAAACATAAGAATTTTGATATGAAAATTTGTACAAGTCAAACTTGTGCATAAAAGGCTGTCATGAGGAAAGTATGGCCTTAGTTAACAGTTGACCTTTGTTTGGGGACAATATCACTATTTTCAAAATCAATCTTCAAACTCCTCTCAAATAATCCTCATTAACAATAATTTTCGAGACAACATTAAGGCAGAAACATAGAAAAGAATGAAATATAGCTTATAACAAGAAAACTTAGTATGGTCACAAAAGGTAATGGATGCTTCCTGATCCTGTACATCTCTTAATGACATTTAATAATGCAAATAGTCATTTGAGAGCATTTTGAAAGTTTTAAAATCTAGTTTCATATTCAGTAATAATAATAATAATAATAAACTCTTTATTTAACGAAGGTAACTTATTAAGACAATACATCAAAGCATTAGATACAACACATATAATGCAAAATCTTATTTTCAACAAGGCCTTCAATAAAACATAAACATAACAACGGACATATTCAAGCAATTGTAAAGATTACAACATTCAGTAAATCTTAATCAACAAAGAAGACAGACATAATATTATATTATAGTATAGGTAAATTTTCTATAATTCATCTCTAGATAATAATAAATGTTTGAAATGTGATTTAAATAATTTAAGACTTGAAAGATTTCTTATTTTTAAAGGAATAGTGTTCCATAACTCCATACTAGAATAATAAAAAGTATGTTTCAAATAATTTGTTTTAGGTCGTTTATGCATAATATCTCTCAGTGACCTTGACCAAAGTGAGACAAAGGTTATGCATTTTCCAAATATGAAAGACACTAGTTAATAAATAAAGTTGTGTTACATGACCTTGACCCAGTTAAAGTTGATACAAATGACCACCCAATATAGTTTAGACATTAGTTAATAAATAAAGACTGTACAACCAAGTGTAGAAATGTATTCTAAGCACTGGTGAACTTGACATTACTGCCATCTAACTCCACCACCTAGCAAATATGAAAAACATATGTCAATAAACAAAAGCTGTATGAGCAAAATAGTCTATAAATAAAAGCTATATAAAAGAGTGTAACATTCATTATTTAAAAAAAAACAGGTGGTAATTCAAAAACCAAGCAAGGAGGTATGATAAAAATATCATTAACTTAATTGGTAGCAAATTTTAAAAAACATGTGTGTCACAAACAGTGTTGATGTAACTTTAAGTTAAAAAAGAAATAAATATTATATAAGTATGATGTCCTTATAAATTATGAAATATAAACATATAACAAATAAAAATAAAAGTAATATTGTACAAAATGTTTTGTACAAAAAAAATTTTTTTGTGGGAAGAATAAAGTTTTAGGATCTTCTGCATTATGATGATCATTTTAAGGAAAATTTGGTGTCTGTGTTTGATGTGATTAAAGGATTTTTTTTTCGCAATTTGACATCAAAATTGCAAATCTTAGTTTGAAAAATGGCAAAGTTTATCTTTGACATTCCTGGGAAATACCAAAGTCAATACCATGATCAAGCAAACATTTTTATTCTTTTCAATTACTTTTGGTAAAAAAAATGTCTCTCTTACTGGAGAAAAGTCGTATTAGAGCTAAAATACAAAACAACAGTAATGACTTGCAAGTGTGAGATAAAATCACTCATATTTTTTAAAATTCAATCACACTTTGTATGTGAGCTGAAATTCAAACCTTGCTGTTTCCATTGTCTATGTATATTTCTATACAATTGTATCATAGTTTGGGGACCTTTCTGTTGAAAATGTGTCAGAGTTAAATCGTATACATATACATGTTAACTGGAGTGCAGGTATTAGTTACCCGCACTCAAGAGCATGCTCATTGATTGGCTCATTTTTTCTGGGGTTTACTTATTGTGACGGAACAGAAAGGGAAAGCGACAGAAATATCATACTGAGATGCTCGTCCATTGGTTACTTTTTCCCGAGGTTTCATATTGTGACAACAGGGAACGTGTTTTTATGTTTGACTATGATACAAAAGAGAAAGAACATCAAAACACTCGGCAATCTGATTTATACTCCGGGGGCTACGCCCCCTTGTACAAATCAGATAGCCTCGTGTTTCGATGCTCTTTCTATTACTTATACATCTATTGATATAAGTCTTTGATGCTTACCTGATAAAAATACATAAGTTATTGTATTAATATATAAATTTTTCATCCATTAATACATGTATTGAGACATCAAAGAATATAGGAACTTACCTGAATATGTCAACCTTAAAATGCTGCCTTAACTAATGTTGCCCTCTATTATAAATTCAGACTCTCAAATTTCATGCTGACTTACCTGAAACATAAATTAAATCATTTTGAGTTATTATGTTATATATGCTAGATCTTAATTAACCTGCTATATTTCTATAATAGAACTGTCCAGCTTTGAATTTGAAAGTTCAAGGGATTTCAATATCAAAATACAAAAGTTCAGCTGCCGACAGTATAGAGCCTTGGTCAGACTGCATGGTAGTGTAGGATGGCCTGGCTCCATATTGGTGACAAAGGCTGATAACTTTTGGTTCCAGCTCGTTTAGGTTAAAGCTGCATACCTCCAGATGAGTCAATATAAATAAAATATATATACAGAATAGAATGAAATCAGACTTTGTTGTATTGGAACCCAGCTAGGTCTACCAAGTTATTGCTGGCTGGGGCCAGTAGGTTACTCTTTCTATTAGGGCTGGAGCCCACCTGGTCACACAATGAGAGGTCAAGACTGGTTGACTAATGAGAGGGGACAAGTCTGGTTTGGCCAATGAGACAGGACAATACTAGTTTGGCCAACAACATGGGACAAATATTATTTGGTTCATGAAAGGGGACAATACTGTGTATATACATCTATATATAAAGCTGTTGTCTTTACAGCTAAAAAATTCAAAATAATAAACTTTTGTACAATATATATATATATATTCGTGGTGTGAAGGTCATTAGTAAACACCATGATTTACTGTATTGAGCATATTCAAAGGGAAGTAATTCATGAGAGACATTATAAATGAACATACACAGTTTTCTCTCTTTGTAGCACTATGTCATGACACATTGCTTGTTGTTTCCATAATATATCTTAAGGAATTTATTTAAGGATTTATCTTTATATATGCATGACAATAGTTTAAAATTCATTCAGCAATTTTTGCAATAAATATTCTCTCTGATTGCCGAAGTACCCAGAATTAAACTCATTTCTTCAATATGAAGATTTCAAGATTCCTCCTGGATAATATGACAAAATTATTTAACAATTACACAATTCTAATGACAGATATTTGTTAAAATTTATTCAAAAACAGCTAGTAGATTAAGATGGGTTCCCTTAAAATAAGAAACAGCAGGCAAAGAAATACAAGACATCAGGTTACTGATAACAAGGGCTGTAACGGTTACTTGGATATTTGCGATTTAGTCCCTGACAATTTGGATCAGAATTAGTCCTAAAGCTACAGTCTCACTTACATCCCTGCAGAGCCCCGGCAGAGCCCCGGTAGACGTCCGGGGTGATCCGGGAACAATCGGGATACGACCAGGAACAACCGGGGTACATCCGTAACTCTGCCGGCAACGTCCTGGATGATCCGGGAACATCCGGCATTCGAACCCGGATGGAATAAAATATTTAATATCACCGGGGTGGTCCGGGATGATCTGGGAAGGTATAGCTTTGCCGGCTTCATCCTTAGCTCTGCCGGGAACGACCGGGGTTATACCGGGAAAGCACCGTAGCTCTGCCGGCACAAACAGGGGATGATCCGGGGTATGATATAGCCAGTAGAGCTACGGTAGAGCTACGGTAGAGCCCCGGTATATGCTGGCAGAGCCCCGGTAACTACAGGCAGAGCCCCCGAGGATAAAGGTAGAGCTACGGTTGATCCCGGTAGAGCCCCGGCAAAGCCCGGATCATTTTAAAAGAATAACGACAATTTGCGATGATTGCACTTGTTCGTATTAAAAGCCTTCCCATTTCCCTTCTATCCAGTATGGCATAAGGATATTTCAGAAAATCATCATGAATTACTATTCTGGAACAATAGATACAGTCTAACTTGCCCATGCGACCACGTGTATTAAGCGACTTTTGTCTTAAACGACCACTTTAAATTCCCCCCGATCATTTTCTCTCTATATCTTTAATGTATTAAGCGACTTTTGCTCAACGCGACCAGCGACCGCTAATTAGTCACCTAATTGACATCAATCTTTTCATTAAACGACCACTTTTACCTGTCAAGTAATTGTGTTTTTAGAGAACGCCACCTCGTTAAGTCAGAAGTGTCAACAATCAAAACACAACAATAAACGTGTGAAAAACTCTATTTCCCATACCGTTTTAGCGTATGCAAATGAAGTTAATTATACGCGTGACGTGTATTATCCAATAATATCGGATAAACAATGCAACGCTCCGCCCATACTGAGATGGTGTATACGCTTCGCTTGTTGACATTTAGACTGCATTGAATTGACCTTGAACTTGATCAGCCATTAAATTAATCGTAACAAATAGATGTAGTTTGTTTATTTCAAATGAAAAAAATGCACAACAGAAAACGTCTTCACTAATAGGGTTTTCGTGTTGGAGACAAGGAAAAACAACGGAGAAGTTAAAAAATTCTGGAAAAATTGTCAAACATGTACGTAATGGATCTTGAAACTGTTTTGTCAATAAATATCTGAAAGTTATTTTTTTACATTTGCATCCATTTAAAATATCCGAGCGTACTTGTTTCAACATTTATATAAAAATGAAGTTGAAAAACAATCCCACCGAAAAAAAAAGATGTCATTTATAAATTTTGACTTTTATATCACGCTGACTGTCTTAAGAGACCGTTTCATTAAGCGACCGTTTTGGGTGTTTCCCTTGCCCGGTCGCTTAATACACGTTTGACTGTATCATATTAAATAAAAATTATGTATCCATGTTATCATTTTCGGGCGTTTTCAATCCACCGGGGTTCTACCGGGGCTCTGCCTGGATCGTCCTGGGCTCTGCCGGGGCTCTGCCTGGATCAACCGGGGCTCTGCCTGGGTCAACCGGGGCTCCTTCGGCATCATCCGGGAACGACCGGGGAAGCACCGGCATGATCCGTAGCTTCACCTGGGCTCTGCCTGGATGATCCGGAGCGCATCCTGGGTGGTTAGTAGGGAACTACCGTAGTGCTGCCGGGGTAAGTGTGACCGCAACAATAATTTCATCCCGGATCGTCCCGGATCATCCCGGTTACTTACCGGGATGGTCCTGGGCTCTGCCGGGAGTAAGTGAGACCGAGGCTTAAGGTCACAGGAACCTGATTCACCCCTATATTAATAGGAAAATCATAATAACTCTTTTAATTATCACATAAAACCTTCAGAAAAACTATCATGTCAATGTTTAAATTTACCCTGTTCACAAACATATGCTTTACACTAAATTTCAATTTTAAACTGTTGTTACTGGAAGTTATTTAGACCTCATTCCTTATATGTATTTTTATCTTTCATTTAAAATCTTTTTTAAACAACATTGTAATTTCTTTTAATATTTGTCACAATTTGATGATGGTACTTATAATTTGTGAATTGTCAGATCTGACAGCCTTACTGATAGCAATAGCTCAACTAAATTATTTTGTACTGTCAGGTCGGTTGAAAAACCATAATCTAATGGAACTGAAGCACCAATAATTAACCTGCTGCAAGAAGACTCAAGTTAATAAAGCTGTATGATAAAAAAACAAAGATTACTACTCTTGTGTCACAAATTATTTTAATATACATAGTCAAATAGTAAAATGAACTTTTTGAAAAGTACACCAATGCAATATTCATCTAAAAGATTTTAGAAATCACTTTTGCAGGAATGTTTAATTGACTATATGATTGATTTTAAGTCACACCAACAATGTAAAGGTCATAAAGCACATTATGTCAGGTAAAACCACACTGTTATCATGTAATTATATTGATAAGATTTATTTCTGACCTATTAACTAAGACAAAATCTGTTAATATTCTATTTAAAGTTTAAAGTCTTATATACAGAATACCAGATGTCACTTAAATAACAAGTGGTCTTCTCCGTTAACAATAACAGCTCAGAGCATAATACATGTAGTTTACCCCAAAACTATGTGCTGTAGTCAATTGAAATATGTTAAAATGTGATAGAAGTCAACTTGAAAATGAAACAAGAAAGTGTTTGGTAAACACATATGCCCCCCTCCCTCCCGGCCCAGATTCTTGTCAGTTTATAAATTTATAAATAAGAGGGCCATGATAGCCCTGAATGGCTCACCTGAATATAAAACTCTCCATGACAAGGAACAAGTAATATTGTAATCTTAATCAGTAACATTACTGGTTGCTTTTGCTATTGGAAAACAACATTTACAAAAGATGTGTACATATAAGAAAAATCAATTTTTCATGCTTTATATCTTTAATTTTTTTTTAAAAAGAAAATTGTTTAAGTTTTTACTAAGTACATTTGTATGTACATATAAGGAAAATCAATGACTGCCAATTGTGGGGCCAATTTTGATCCCAGGGCTTTTATTAGAACAAACTTGGTAGACACCCACTAGAAGATAATTCATGCTAAATATCTAAGCTCTAGCTTTTTGGGTTTTTTAAAAGAAGATTTTTTTGTTTTTACTATATACAAATAAAATCAATGTACCCCTGGGGCCGGGCCAATTTTGACCCCAGGGCTTTTATTAGAACAAATTTGGTAGACATACACCAGAAGATGTTTCATGCTTAATATGTAAGCTCTAGCTCCTTGGGAATTTTAAAAGAAGATTTTTTACTAGACATAGGAAGGAAAATCAATGAACCCCCCCGGGTCGGGCCAATTTTGACCCCAGGGCTTTTATTAAGACGTTTCATGCTATATATCTAAGTTAAAGCTCTTTGGGTTCTTTACAAGAGGATTTTTTAAAGTTTTTACAATAGACATATAAGGAAATTCAATGACCCCCGTGGCAGGGCTAATTTTGACCTCAGGGCTATTTTTTAACAAACTTGGTAGATCCTCACAAGAAGATGTTTCATGCCAAATATCTAAGCTCTAGCTCTTTGGGGTTTTTAAAAGAAGACATTTTAAGTTTTTTGTTTTTTGAATGACGTGGCAACCAGAGTTCTAAATGGAAATACCTATTGTGAAGTACATATAGAAAGGATAACATACCTATTGTGTAGTACACATATAAAAAGGATAGAATAGCTGTTGTGTAGTTCTTTGAACAATATTTAAAGGTGACCACCAAAGGAACATTTCCTGTGAAGTTTGGATGAAGATGGCGAAGCAGTTTATGAGGAGATGTCGTTTAAAGTAAAAGTTTACAGACAAACAGACAGACAATAACAGATGGATGCGGGATGAAAAGCAATCACAAAAGCTCACCATGTCACTTTGTGACAGGTGAGCAAAAAAGGTTTATCAATTCACTCAGTAATGGAAGGAAAGATTTCTAAAAAATATTGTTAACACAGTTACATATTTAATTTTGTTATTGTTGTAAAAAGAAATATGTCAGCTGGTACTCATTGTTATTAGATGAAATGAAAAAACAAATCATTTTACCAAAAAATGTTAATCAACTATATATGCAGGACCTTGAACTTGATCTTCAGTGACTTTACACATGCCCGGCTATTTTATGGCTGGGGCATAAAAATAAAGGCTGTATCAGCCTGTGTGTAGTTACATACCTCTTGAGGAGTACATACAGAAAGGATTAGATACATAATGTGTTGCTAATTTAGGAAAGATTGATTATATACCTATTGTGTAGTACAAACTGAAAGGCTAACATTTCTATTATGTGCATAAAATACCTATTGTGTAGTACATATAGAAAGGATAACATACATATTGTGAAGTACATACAGATAAAGGACAGCATACCTATTGTGTAGTACATATAGAAAGGATAACATACCTATTGTGTAGTACACATATAAAAAGGACAGAATAGCTGTTGTGTAGTTCATATAGAATACACATGTAGATTACAAACCTGGTATGTAGTACATACAGAATGGAGTGCATATCTAATGTGTAGTTCATATAGAAAGGATTACATACCTATTGTGTAGTACATATAGAAAGGATTACATACCTATTGTGTAGTACATATAGAAAGGATTACATACCTATTGTGTAGTTCATATAGAAAGGACTACATACCTATTGTGTAGTACATATAGAAAGGATTACATACCTATTGTGTAGTACATATAGAAAGGATTACATACCTATTGTGTAGTACATATGAAAGAATTACATACCTATTGTGCAGTACATATAGAATGAATTACATACCTATTGTGAAGTTCATATAGAAACAATTACATACCTATTGTGTAGTACATGTAGAATGAATTGCATACCTATTGTGAAGTTCATATAGAAAGGATTACATACCTATTGTGTAGTACATTAAGAATGAATTACATACCTATTGTGTAGTACATATAGAAAGGATTACATACCTATTGTGTAGTTCATATAGAGAGAATCACATACCTCTTGTGTAGTTCATATAGAAAGGATTACATACCTATTGTGTAGTTCACATAGAAAGGATTACATACCTATTGTGTAGTACATAATTATATAAAGGATTACAAACCTATTGTGTAGTTCATATAGAAAGGATTACATACCTATTGTGTAGTTCATATAGAAAGGATTACATACCTATTGTGTAGTTCATACAGAAAGGATTACATACCTATTGTGTAGTTCATATAGAAAGGATTACATACCTATTGTGTAGTTCATATAGAAAGGATTACATACCTATTGTGAAGTTAATATAGCAAGGATTACATACCTATTGTGTAGTACATATAGAAAAGATTACATACCTATTGTGAAGTTAATATAGCAAGGATTACATACCTATTGTGAAGTTAATATAGAAAGGATTACATACCTATTGTGAAGTTAATATAGAAAGGATTACATAACTCTTGTGTAGTTCATATAGAAAGGATTACATACCTATTGTGTAGTTCACATAGAAAGGATTACATACCTATTGTGTAGTACATATAGAAAGGATAACATTTCTATTATGTAGTACATATATAAAGGATAACATACAGATTGTGTAGTTCATATAGAAAGGATTACATACCTATTGTGTAGTTCATATAGAAAGGATTACATACCTATTGTGTAGTTCATACATAAAGGATTACATACCTATTGTGTAGTTCATATAGAAAGGATTACATACCTATTGTGTAGTTCATACAGAAAGGATTACATACCTATTGTGTAGTACATATAGAAAGGATTACATACCTATTGTGTAGTACATATGAAAGAATTACATACCTATTGTGCAGTACATATAGAAAGGATTACATACCTATTGTGTAGTACATATAGAAAGGATTACATACCTATTGTGTAGTTCATATAGAAAGGATTACATACCTATTGGGTAGTTCACATAGAAAGGATTACATACCTATTGTGTAGTACACATAGAAAGGATTACATACCATTTGTGTAGTACATATATAAATGATTGTGTACCTATTGTGTGTAGCATATAGAAAGGTAACCTTAGAAAGGATTACATACATATTGTGTAGTACATATAAAGGATTACATACCTATTGTGTAGTTCATATAGAAAGGATTACATCCTATATGTGTAGTACATATTGTGTACCTATATTGTGTGTAGAAAGATTACATATATAGAAATTGTTCATATAGAAAGGATGTTACATACCTATTTGTTGTAGTACATATAGAAAGGATTACATACCCTATTGTGTGTTCATATAGATTTACATATATAGAAAGGATTACATACCTATTGTGAAGTACATATAGAAAGGATTACATACCTATTGTGAAGTTAATATAGAAAGGATTACATACCTATTGTGTAGTTCATATAGAAAGGATTACATACCTATTGTGTAGTTCATATAGAAAGGATTACATACCTATTGTGTAGTTCATATAGAAAGGATTACATACCTATTGTGAAGTTAATATAGCAAGGATTACATACCTATTGTGTAGTACATATAGAAAAGATTACATACCTATTGTGAAGTTAATATAGCAAGGATTACATACCTATTGTGAAGTTAATATAGAAAGGATTACATACCTATTGTGTAGTTCATATAGAAAAGATTACATACCTATTGTGTAGTTCATATAGAAAGGATTACATACCTATTGTGAAGTTAATATAGCAAGGATTACATACCTATTGTGAAGTTAATATAGAAAGGATTACATACCTATTGTGTAGTTCATCCCATCAAGAGTAAATGTTGCACTTTTACATTTTTTAAATTGTCTTATTGGTTGCCTCCTTGGCAACCTGTCTCCTGGATCAAACTTTTTTTCAGCCATCTTGCCAAAGTTGTTTTGTTACATTTTCATCCAGTGAATATTAAATCCAGTATAATTTTAATACCTCACAGTTATAATGTGTTCACCACATGGCACAACTGCTTGACAAATAAAATCCCTACATTAACACCTATATTTATACTATTAAAACAAGTGAATTATTGTACTACATTCATTTCAATATATCCATTAAGAAGTCTTGTTTTCCTTTCTTTATTACAATAGGTATGTGTATTTCACCAAACAAATCAGTTGATTTTAGTATGTCTTGTTCTAGTAAATCATCTTGTTACTTTTTAGCAGCTGCTTTATTTCCAGAATACATGGTAAAAGAATGTAATTTGCACATCATCTCATTTCTATAGCAGAACATTGTTTCCATAGTATCTGGATTTCCTATAATTACTCTCACTAATTATGTTTTTGAAACATAATATGAAAATTAAATAATATCAAAAAATGATATTCATTAACGTTTATAATCTCTCAGATGATGTAATTGAATGCATTCTTTAGTAGAACCTTACCCCAAAAAGTTTTCCCCTAACTCAAACCCGGGACTTAGAAAAAAATTTCCCACTGGGAAACCGACGGGACCCCTTAAAACCAAAATCCCCAATTCCCTTTTTTTATAAAAAAATTTCAGACTTGATCCAGTACCTTCGCAAATCTTTCATACAATATTTCAGACTTGATCCAGTAACTTGGTCAAATCTTTCATACAATATTTCAGGCTTGATCCAGTACCTTGGTCAAATCTTTCATACAATATTTCAGGCTTGATCCAGTACCTTGGTCAAATCTTTCATACATTATTTCATACTGAAGCCAGTACCTTGGTCAAATGTTTCATACATCTTTTCATTAACTATTTCAGAAGAGAATATCTTGGTATTCATTCTGACAAATAGGTCATGTAAGAAAGCTTTACAATGTTTTTTTACATGACAACTTTAATTTTTTTAATTTGTTTCGTCAATTTGTAATTATACAGTTTTTATCTTGTGTGTACATGTATTTAATAACCATGTTTTAGCATGAAGTGAAACATTAACCATTATAACATTTCCATTAGCAAATGTTTATTTATCTGTAACAAAGAGGCCCTCAGGGAAATGTCCAATCATAAATTTATATAAAATAATCTTCATAATGGATATCAATTTAAGGTTTTTATGTGAAGATTACCTCTTCTTTTTATATTATGATGATCATAATTATTATTGTTTGTTTGTTTGTTTTATTTGTTGGTTAGTCATACAAAACTGTCAAGGTAATATAGTAACTTTCCATCTGAATTAGAGGAGGAAGATTCAAGATGCCCCGTTTGTGCATTTAATCTAAAACACAAGCAACTGTGAAGAAAGCAGAAATTCCAACCATAAATATTATACAACATAAAATAACTAAGATATCATTATGCTACATGACTAACAAGAGGTATCCAAACTTACAGGTGCAGCCAAGGTCTATCATGCCCCAGAGATGCTTTTATCTCAATTTCTCAAAAAAACTTTTATATTTGGTGTACTTTTATAGTTTCCAAGGATTTACCCATTGGCCAAATACCTGAACCATCTTTAGCTTCTGTAACTCTTTGGCATTTAGTACAGTTATAATGATTTAGTATTTTGTATGGAAGTCAAAACAATCTTTTAGTCATTCATGGCAACTTATTACTACATTATAAAATTCATGTTTGCCCTTTTTAAAGAAGTAAAAATTTATTTATTGTTAATTATAAAAAGCCTTTAATGTTTCACTATTTCACAGATATTAAGTATGATAAGACATTCATTTTCGTTTGCAACTGATCATATATTGGAGGCGTTAAACCTTCAACAAGTTGGCAGATGTAAGACTTGCAATGTGTTACAGTTAGTGTGAGTGTAAAGTGGGCGGTTATAAAGTTAAATGACAATAATCCTGGCAGTATAACATGGTTGGTAACAGGTGACAGAAGTTACCAACAGCACCACTATGTTGTAGGTTATACCTGCTGTTGTTATAATTGTCACACTCATTCATTATTGTGTCACAGATGCTTCAAACATTTTTATCATAATGTAAACACTATAGAACTTTTTCTTATACATTTTACTATAATAATTTACCTACTAATCTTCATATGGTAGTTACTAAAAATTTTTATGTCATGATTGACTGCAAAAAATATTTTTGAAAAATATTCAAAATTTAGCATTTAGTAATTCTTTGTTCCTCCATTTTGTGAACATTATTCATTGTATAGCAAACAGTTATAACTGCTTTTGTTTTATTTCATCATTATATAGCAATCAGTTATAACTGCTTTTGTTTTATTTCATCTTTAAGCATAATCATTATATAGCATAAAGTAATCATTGTATAGCAAACATTGTTTATTATTATGACATTAGAGTGACAATAAAACTGTAATGTAAGTGAACAAGAAAAGTAAATTCTCTCATTTATAATTGTTATTTAAAATTGAATGCTTAATGCCTGCTTAATTCTGGAATTATTTTAAAAATATTATGAGAAAACATTGGTGCAAAGTTGAATGAAAAAGCATT
Organism: Ruditapes philippinarum; assembly: GCF_026571515.1. NCBI lineage: Eukaryota > Metazoa > Mollusca > Bivalvia > Venerida > Veneridae > Ruditapes > Ruditapes philippinarum. The sequence continues at coordinate 183,614 of NW_026859675.1, forward strand.
GATCTGTATAAACAACCTGTACTAAATTTTAAACTTTGGCCTGTAAGTCAGAAGTTGTGATTATTATTTCTTCATAATATAATCTTTGATATCTTTGCAGCTTAGTTGATTTAATCAATATTAGCAATCACATGGCTCTAAACTCTCCTAATTCTCAATATGTCTTAATGTGTGAACACTAGGAACTTCCTCCATTTCCTATCCTCATCAACAGATACACAATTTTAAAGATTTCTCAAATATGAATTTCTATGTTTTGAAAGAAAGATGAACAGAAAATAAATTAAATCTCTAACATTGTACAGGAATCTCTCTTAGTCTCATAATGTCCCTGAATAACAAACATATGCCTTATAGTACAAGTCAGAATAATAATACTTCAAAATACAATATGTACATTAACTGCTCTCTGTCTGTTAACATATTTTTAACATCATCCACACTAACATTAATAGTTTAGCAAAAAAGAATATATTGTTTAATATTCACTTATTAATTCTTAAACACTTGTTACTAGGAAAAAAAATAATCTTTTATTCATTTTTAAATTCAAGATTACAAGGATGACTACCACTACCTGGACAGGAAGGAGCAAGTAATTATCTTTAGGCTCCGCACAGGTCAAAACAGGCTGAACGCACATTATGTACAAAATAAAACTAGCTGCCTCTCCCAAGTGCTCCTGTGGCCGTGACAACCAAACAGCTGAACATCTCCTACACCGATGTCCTCTCCTGGAACAACAGGGATTAGAGCGGTGTGGCCAGTGGAGACCGGGATACAAACGAAACTACACAGCGCAATGGAGGAACTGCAGAAGACTGCAACCTTCATCGATGTGACCGGCCTGAGATTGTAGCGGTGAACGAGAAGAAGAAGAAGATATTCAAGATTTATTTATTTTGGAACTTTTGTATCAAATATCCCATGTGTTGTTGTAGTACATTTTATTTTTTCTATATCTATATGACTGTTAATATATTCAGCAGTTATAAGACATGGTTGCATCAAATTAAAGCTACCGTAAAATTCCTATTTAACGCCCCCGGGGGCTAAACATTTTCCAAAAGGGGGGCTATTAATTACATGTATTACAACATGTTTTTCCTAAATCCAAAAATCATTGAAAATACATTTAGTGTAACATGGGTTGGTAATAACGTTAAAATGTGTTAAGATTTTAAAGTTGATGTGATACATTTTTGTGTTTACTATGAAATAAAATGTATTCTGAAGGATTTAAATAAAACAAGCATTTGATAGTATTGCGGGCAATACAGTAGTCCCCTACCGGTCCCTCAAAAAGTTCTTTAATTGTCATACACTCCTGTGTATTGCCATTTATAATGAATTTGAGGATGAAGTCTGTATTTGAAAATATCAACCACAAAACATAATAAAATAAGTTTGTCTATATCACAGTAATGTGTTAAGTTTCCATGCTTAGTAAGGAAATTATGTTTATACAACCTTGTCATATTATTACGATGTGGGATTTTAAAGTAAATCCTATAAGGAATGAAGAAGTTGGAGTGAAAATACCAGTTTCTCGAAAAAAATCTAAGTTCAAGGGGGACATAATTCTGGAAATAGTCTTGCTAGAGTATTTAACCTTCTCAAAAAATGTCGAGTGATAATAAGAAAACATATATATGAAGTTTGAAGTAGATACATTAGGAAATAAAGAAGTTATTTTTAAAAGACAACATTTTTTCCCCTAAAAAAATCTAAGTTCAAGGGAGGTAATACTGATATTTTTTGTGCTAGAGTTATAAACCTTGTCACATATGATGTGGTTGATGACCAGAAACTTATATTTAAAGTTTGAAGTAAACACCTTAAGAAATAAAGAACATATAGTGAAAAAGCTGAAAAATTTAAATCAGAAATCTTGAAATTTCAGGCTATTTGTTGCCATAGCAACCAGAATTTTAACATAGGAAGAAAAGAAAAAGATGTGCATAATCTCCAGACTGCCATCTACCCATATTTCAAGTTTCATAAAAATATTTTCAGTACTTTTTGAGTTATCACTGGATCCAGTTTATGTGTTAAATTTGCCATATTTTCAGACTATTTTGTTGCATAGCAACCAGAATTTTTCAACATAGGAAGCAAAAAAAAAAAAAAGACGTGCATAATCTCCATACTGCCATCTATCCATATATCAAGTTTCATAAAAATATTTTCAGTACTTTTTGCGTTATCGCGGGATCCAGTTTTGTGGACGGACGGACTGACGGACTGACAGACTGACAGACAGACGGACAGACGGACAGACAGACGGACGGAGGGTAAACCTAAAGTCCCCTCCGGTTAAACCGGTAGGGGACTAATTACGGATTTATTAAAGAGTTCACCACTCATGAGCAGATTTTTTTCCATATCAAAAAGCCTGGGGGGGGGGGGCTTTTATTAGGGGAGGGGCATTTATTAGGAATTTTACGGTATATATAAAACAGCAAGCTCTATTATAAATTATTTCACAATTAAAATGATTTGTATTTTTATCAAGCTAATATTGATGAGAGATACACTTAAAACTAAATAATTTCAATTTGATTATTGTAATGTTTATTTACTGGTGTACACAATTCATCAGTCGTACCACTACCATTATCATAGCAGAATGAATATATTAAATAACAACTGATATAATAATAGTACTAATTGCAACTTTAAATATGCAAATGCTGCTAGTTTAGGCAACTGAAACAAATACTTCAAATTAATTATTATTAAAGAAACATTTCAGAATAGACAACAGTGTTAGTGTTGAAATCTTGGAATATCAAATGTCTACAAAATGATTATCAGCTAAAAATCAAGTGAAAAGATGCGATTTTGTATGTTAATTTAGAACAACAAACAGTAAACATTTCAAGTAGTCAAAGTCATGTCTATAACCACTAACTATTGAAATAAAAGTAGAAAGAATAGACCCTGCTAAAAATAGAAGACTAATAAACTTGCCTGTTTATAAAATGATTCTACTATTTTGCAAATTATAACTTTCCCCAGGTTGAAAGTACAAACTGATGGGAGTACAAAGATCAGAACACAAAAAGTACCAAACAATGAAAAAACAAAAATAAAATGACTAAATATAAAAGTAAAATGATTAAAAAGTGATAATTATTGTCTTTCACATTTTAGTTATCATATTTGTGTGTTTTAATCATTATACTAAAATTATTGTGCTTACAATCATTGTGTGTTTCAGATTATTATATTTACAGGTGATGGCCCTATTAGGGAGCACTATTATAAATACAGATTTTTACAGTCTCCTTCACTGTTACCAGGAAATAACTAAAACACATTGTATCAGCATCAATATAGTACAAGATAATGCAGTCCTTATTTACATTCCATTTAATGACAGAAATGCTAAATTGAATATTGACTAGAAATAAATTGATGAATAAACTGTATTTTTCATATGATTTGTTAATGTTGAAAACAACCGTGTGGTTTAAATACAAACAGTTATAATAAACAGTGTGTTAAGTTTTGGTGCTGGTTGGTTAATACAGAATTTATTTTAGTTTGATTCTAAGTTTATAGACACACTTTTGAATCTGTTCCTGGAACCAACCAGTACTGAGCAATGAGTGTAAAGTTTCTTGCTCGCAGACACAATGATGTGCCCCTGACAGATTTGAACCCATGCAGCTAGCGATCATTAAATTACTAATCACTCAGCCATGCCGCCACTTATATGGTTGGTTGTATATGTATACAAAATCTTTTAAATGTGATAAATACTGTTTTAAATAACAATTGGACATATAAATATATAATATACACATGTACTTCAGTAAACACAAACCTATACTTTGTTCAGCTGTAATTTAACTTTACTTCATTTATGTACTAGTTTAGCATCAGTACTTGTACCAACTTAATGTTCTGTAAAAACACTGCTTCCTTTTTCTAATGAATCTGAGAATGAATTGCAGACAAATTGTGATCAACTAAAATGTCATTTAAACACATATGTTCTGTCCAGCACCAGACCTGACTAATTAAAGATCTATAGATGTAACACTCTCTACCTGGAGATAACATTTGAGACAAATATCACACATAATATATGATGCACTTGGGATATACAAACAAACATTTTTAATGTCAGTAGACACAATTCATGTATACATCCATACAGTTACTTCTTCAAGTAAACAACTACAACCTTTTCAAAAATTTAGAATGAAATTTGATTCCTTAATGCAACTGTTTCATAACTTATACAACTTTAGACATTTTTTTAATTCAAAAATACTCTTAAAATTTTAAACTAATTCAAAGTATTTGATGGAAACAATTTTCAAAAACATTAACTCTTGTTCTTTGGTATCAAAAATGTTCTAGGGTTTTCAACAATTTGTCAGGGAGCATACAAGACACATTTTAACTTTATAATTTTCTGACTTGATTGTATAAACAAAACAAATATTACATGATATGATGCAAAATATGATCAAGAATCATAATTTAGATATACAAGGCATTTAGAAAAATATGCAAAAACAAACAGTAAATGACTGATATTGCAAGAAGATGAGATAAATGGTAGTGGAATTAAGTCAGATATTGCAAGAAGATGAGATAAATGGCAGTGGAATTAAGTCAATCAGTTAACACATCAGACAATATTATATAATTATAAATTAAAATATCCCATACTGAAACCCAAGAGGAGATATTATTTATTATTTTATAGTATGATAAATCTACAGAAGCATCCTGGTGCCAATTTAACAAGTTCTAAAAAAAAATTACAACTCCTATGTAGGAGATAAAAAAGCCTAATTAGGAGTTTATAACTCCTACGTTGGACTTTTTAAGTCCTACATTATAACTCTTATGTAGGACTTAATAACTCCTACCCAGGACTTTTTAAGTCCTACGGGAACTTTATGACTCCTACCTAGGACTTCGTGACTCCTACGTAAGACTTTTTAACTCCTACATAGGAGATAAAAAGCGTAATTAGGAGTTTATAACTCCGTTTATAACTTTTTAAGTCCTACGTAGGACATTGTAACTCCTACGTAGGAGGTAAAAAAGTGTAATTAGGAGTTTAAAACTCTGACTTTTAACACATTGTAACTCCTACATAGGACTTCATAACTCCTAGGTAGGGCTTTATAACTGCTATGTAGGAGATTAAAAAGCCTAATTAGATGTTTGTATCTCCTACGTAGGACTTTATAACTCCTAGGTAGGGCTTTATAACTGCTATGTAGGAGATTAAAAAGCCTAATTAGATGTTTGTATCTCCTACGTAGGACTTTATAACTCCTAGGTAGGGCTTTATAACTGCTATGTAGGAGATTAAAAAGCCTAATTAGATGTTTGTATCTCCTACGTAGGACTTTATAACTCCTAGGTAGGGCTTTATAACTGCTATGTAGGAGATTAAAAAGCCTAATTAGATGTTTGTATCTCCTACGTAGGAACTTTATAACTCCTAGGTAGGGCTTTATAACTGCTATGTAGGAGATTAAAAAGCCTAATTAGATTGTTTGTATCTCCTACGTAGGACTTTATAACTCCTAGGTAGGAGAACACTTAAAAAGTCTCACATAGGAGTCCTATGTTATAAACTCTTAACCCATTACTTCATAAGCATTTTGTAAAAAATGGCTGTTTTCATTGAAAAGTCTCCCGTTACAAGTTCAAATTGCTATAATACTATAAAAACTGCTTCAACACTAATCAAACTTGGCACAAATGTTGACTGGACCATTGCCCTTGCAACAACATGCTCAGGCTTAAATTTTCTGTTACCATGGCAACGAGGGGACATCTCAAAATTGCCAAAAATCACTATTTGGCGTTGATTTTTTCCATCAAAATTGATTTCAAAGTGCTGCAACTTCTCAATGGATTGAGATAGAGTCAAATACTTTTCAGCGTTGGTTACACGTTACCTTATGATCAATCTGGGGTCATTTACAGCCTCTCACAAGTCCAAAATTTTCTTGGCGATGAGGGGGACTCCACCCCCCTTCAAACCCCCCAAACAGAAGGGGGCACATCCCCCTTCTGGCAACCCCCTGATGTATCTTTTGGTTGGGGGCCCGCGCCGAAAAAGAGGTCACTTTTTTAACAACATTTCTCAGACAAAAACAAGTGTTTGGGGCCTAAATAAGGCATTTTTTCATCATTTGAGACAACAAAAAGGGGGGGGGGGTGAAAAAGGCCATTATGAAGTAATGGGTTAATAAGGCTTTTTTTTTATCTCCTACGAAGGAGTTATCGTTTTTTATAGAACATTTTAAATTGGCACCAGGATGCTTCCATATCAATTAGTATATTAACAAGAAATGTCGAACGACACATATGCCCCCCTTTCTAGCCCTTGACTCACATTATGGTAATTTTATTAAAGAAACTTGCCATAATGGGAAAATGGAAGTGTAGTTATGACCAATCCATATGTGAAATATGAAGACTTTGTGATAAATAGTTTTCGAGATAATAAGCAAATAAAATTCTGACATTTAAGACCCCAGTGACCTTGACCTTTGAACTAGTGACTCCAAAATCAATAGGGGGTATCTACTAGTTATGATCAATCACTATGTGAAACATGAAGACTTTGTGATAAATAGCTTTCAAGATAATCAGCGTAAACCATATTAACATTAACAGCCTCTGTGACCTTGACCTTTGACCTAATGACCCAAAAATCAAAAGGGGTCACCTACTAGTTATGATCAATCACTATGTGAAATATGAAGACTTTGTGATAAATAGCTTTCAAGATAATGAGTGGAAACTATACTAACATTCAAGGCCCTGTGACCTTGACTTTTGACACAGTGATCCTAATATCAATAGGGGTCATCTACTACTTATGACCTATCAATATGTAAAATATGAAAACTTTGTGATAAATAGCTTTCAAGACAATAATCAGAAACCATACTACTATTCAAGGCCCCTGTGACCTTGACCTTTGACCTATAGACCCCAAAATCAATAGTGGTCACCTACTAGTTATGACCAATCACTATGTGAAATATGAAGACTTGAATGATGAATAGTGTCCAAGACAATCAGCGAAAAAAACCATTCTGATAAATTTAAGGCCCCTGTGACCTTGACCTTTGACCTGGTAATAAACTGATATCATAGATAACTAGAACTGCCACTGTCATGGCTTGAATACCCCCGCATCGTGACTAACCTCCATGCCAAATATGAAGACTGTGGGTCAAAGGATTCATAAGTAATTGGGCGGACAAGCTTTTTGAAGTCAAGGCCCTTGTGACTTTGACCAGGTGACCTCAAAATCACTTATGGTCATCTACTAATCGTGACTAACCTCCATGCCAAATATGAAGACTGTGGGTCAAAGGATTCTTAAGTTATTGGGCGGCCAAGTTTTTTGAAGTAAAGGCCCCTGTGACCTTGACCTTTGACCTGGTGACCTCAAAATCAATAGGGGTCATCTACTAATCATGACTAACCTCCATGCCAAATATGAAGACTGTGGGTCAAAGGATTCTTAAGTTATTGGGCGGACAAGTTTTTTGAAGTCAAGGCCCCTGTGACCTTGACCTTTGATCTGGTGACCTCAAAATCAATAGGGGTCATCTACTAATCATGACTAACCTCCATGCCAAATATGAAGACTGTGGGTCAAAGGATTCTTAAGTTATTGGGCGGACAAGAAAAAAAACAACGGACGCCAGATGGCCAGACAGCCGGACGGACAAGCTGATTCCAGTATACCCCCCTTACAACTTTGTTGTGCAGGGGTATAATGAAACACCTTGTTAATTAACAGAGACAGAGTCCTCTTTCTAACAGAAATATTAGACTTCATGACGTCCATCAGAGTTTGCATTAAATTGCATGAATGGCCCTCTTTTTAAAACAAGAATTTGTAACAGAGTTACCAACTTCCCCTGCCTTAGGGAAGTATAATATAAAGTATAAAATTGTGCTATTTCAAAAGATTGAGATATGGATCAGGACTTTTAGTCCAAAATTTTGATCAATTCTAGATCTGCAAATGCATAATGAAATAAAATGAAATAACTCCTATGTACCATATGTGTCAATAGAAATACATTTATCAATATTTCAAAAATATTTGCCTTTACCTTATTATCCTTATTATTGCACATGACACAATGTCTAATTTTTGTGAACATTTGTGCCAAGTATTTTCAAAATCCCTTGATCTATGAAGAAGTTATAGACAGGACACAAAATATACCCTATGACACAAAATATACCCTATAACAGACTATGTTAATCTTTGACCTCTAGGTGTGACCTTGACCTTGGAGGTAGGGGTGCAGGTGTTGCGCATGACACATCATCTTATTATTGTGACTATTTGTGCCAAGTTATTTCAAAATCCCTTGAACTATGAAGAAGTTCCAGATCGGACACAAAATATACCCTATAACAGACTATGTTAATTTTTTTACCTCTATGTGTGACCTTGACCTTGGAGGAAGGGTTGCAGTATTCTCAAAATCCTTTGCTCTATGAAAAAGTTATGTACACCTATGGGTGAAATGGTATGGTCAAACTAATATTGCTAGATATTATAATACCATCAGCATAAAGTATTGGTTGAAACTAAATCAACATTTCTGTCTGACATCTTTATAATGTCTTTATAGTTTTGCACAATTCTACTGAATGCCATGACTTAAACAAGAGGGCCATGATGGCCCTGAGGTCGCTCACCTGTATAAAGGCACCCGGAGCGGGGCCAGTTTAAACCCCAGGGCTTTTATTTCAACAAACTTGGAAGACACCCATTAGAAGATGTTTCACGATGCTAAGTTTTTACTACACACATATAATGAAAAACAAAAATCTACCCCCCTCCCCCCCCGGGCCAATTTTAACCCAAGGGCTTTTATTTGAACAAACTTGGTAGACACCCATAAGAAGATAATTCATGCTAAACATCTAAGCTCTAGCTAATTGGGTTTTTTAAAAGAAGATTTTTTAAGTTTTTACTATACACATATAGTTAAAAACAATGACACCCCTGGGGCAGGGCCAGTTTTGACCCCAGGGCTTTTATTTGAACAAACTTGGTAAACACTCATTAGAACATGTTTCATGCTAAATATCTTAGCTCTAGCTCTTTGAGTTCTTTAAAAGAAGATTTTTAAGTTTTTGCTATACACATATAAGGAAAATCAATAACACCCGGGGCGGGGCCAATTTTGACTCCAGGGCTTTTATTTGAACAAACTTTGTAGACACTCACTAGAAGATGTTTCATGCTTAATATCTAAACTCTAGCTATTTGGGTTTTTTTTAAAGAAAATTTTTAAGTTTTTGCTATACACATATAAGGAAAATCAATGACCCCCGGGGCGGGGCCAATTTTGACCCCAGGGCTTTTATTTGAACAAACTTGGTAGACACCCATTAGAACATGTTTCATGCTAAATATCTTAGCTCTAGCTCTTTGAGTTCTTTTAAAGAAGATTTTTTAAGTTTTTACTATATGCATATTGGGAAAATCAATGACCCCCTGGGGCGGGGCCAATTTTGACCCCAGGGCTTTTATTTGAACAAACTTGGTAGACACTCATTAGAACATGTTTCATGCTAAATATCTTAGCTCTAGCTCTTTGGGTTCTTTAAAAGAAGATTTTTTAAGTTTTTACTATATGCATAAAGGGAAAATCAAAGACCCCCTGGGGCGGGGCTAATTTTGACCCCAGGGCTTTTATTTGAACAAACTTGGTAGACACTAACTAGAAGATGTTTCATGCTTAATATCTAACGTCTAGCTATTTGGGTTTTTTCAAAGAAGATTTTTTAAGTTTTTGCTTTACACATATAAGGAAAATCAATGACCCCCGGGGCGGGGCCGATTTTGACCCCAGGGCTTTTATTTGAACAAACTTGGTAGACACCCATTAGAACATGTTTCATGCTTAATATCTTAGCTCTAGCTCTTTGAGTTCTTTAAAAGAAGATTTTTTAAAGTTTTTACTATATGCATATAGGGAAAATCAATGACCCCCTGGGGCGGGGCCAATTTTGACCCAGGGCTTTTATTTGAACAAACTTGATAGACACTCATTAGAAGATGTTTCATGCTAAATATCTCAGCTCTAGCTCTTTGGATTCATTAAAAGAAGTTTTTTAAGTTTTTACTTTATGCATGTAGGGAAAATCAAAGACCCCCGGGGCGGGGCCAATTTTGACCCAAAGGCTTTTATTTGAACAAACTTGGTAGACACTCATTAGAAGATGTTTCATGCCAAATATCTAAGCTCTAGCTCTTAGGGTTTTTAAAAAGAAGATATTTAAAGTTTTTACTTTTGGTTGCCATGGCAACCAGAGTTCTGCATGGAATTAAATTCTTTGAACAATTTTTAAAGGTGACCACCAAAGGAACATTCCTGTGAAGCTTGGATGAAATTGGCTGAGTGGTTTATGAGGAGATGTCATTTAAAGTAAAAGTTTACGGACGGACGGACGACGGACGAAAAGCGATCACAAAAGCTCACCCTGTCACTTTGTGACAGGTGAGCTAAAAAAATATAACCAAAAAACAAGAGCTGTCCATAACACAGCACACTAGACTTTTCTCAGTAAATGGTCATAACTCTGTAAAAAGGTTAGAATTAACAGACCTGTGCCCATCATGTGAGATAATCACAGAGAACAAGTGTGTCATGTTTCAACCCAATCTCTTTCATAGTTTTGGAGATACAAGATAACCAAAATGCGACAGCGAAGTTGACTCCATCTAGGCGAGTACATTATAGCTCTCCCCAATCTACAAATAGTTGAGCTAAAAAAGGAACATTTTAATTCTGACCTTCCATATTGTGTTGAACCGGTTTTGGACACAGGAAGGTAAACCTCTTGTAGTGTCAGAGTTATGTCACAGACAAAGTTCAAAGTGTATAACAACGCAAATGTTGTGTGACACATCGTATCAAAAAGGTGATCATTTCTGTGAAATAGTTGTAAAATCCGACTTCAACTAACAGAGTTATGGGCCGGACACGAATTTTGAGGGACGGACTGAAGGACAGACGAATGTTCTAGTAGGAAAGTAATAATGTGGCTACTTTATTGTTCTCTCTATTGTTCTTTTTAGCCACACAAAAGAAAATAGCCACATAAAAGCATTACGGAATGAATGACATCAAAGAGAAAGAACAGTTACCTATTGTCCCTCTAGCCACATAATTACTGTCCTGTGAGTGCGGACTGACGGACAAACGGACGTGCCAACATTTGGGGTTTATGTGCTTTTTCTTTGATTTTTATGTGGCATTTTCCCCCATTAACCAGTAAAATTACCACATAAACCAGTCGGTTTATGGGATTTCCTTCTTTTTTTAACTAAAATTATGGACAAAATGAAGCTCATAGACTATTGGATGCTCGCCCGGACAACCCGGCGACTAAATGCTCCCCCGAATTTTTTTTGGGAGCATAAAAATATCGCATGGTACAATGATTCTGTAACTTCTTGTAAAGAAATAATGTATTATTTAGGCCCATACAACAGATTTTACAGTTAAACCTCTGAATAATCTGTGTTAAGTCAATAACGTTAAGATTGTAGCACCTGTGATCTAACATATTTGTAGAGTATAACAAGGGTAGACTAATCAATGAAGGAAATGGAATAATCAATCTTACTAGAAATATCATCTGATTCCATAATAACTAGAAAACACTATATTTAACATGTTTATATTGTTTACTAATCTCCTGGGACACATTCCACAAACAATTCATTTCAATTTGTTCCCTAACACCGGCTACCATGATTAAAGACCAGAGAATCATCAGATAATAAATAGACACTGTGAGACCATATCACACATATTCATCATGTATCACACACTTCAATCTCTACAAAAACACTAGCATTACAATATAAATAATTATAACAGATCCACAGATTCTTTCTCTGAGTATAATCCAAGTTACAAACAGTCCAGGATTTTGTGTCATTTTCAAACCTTTCTGTAAATACAGTCAAACTTCTATATATGCAGTCAGCTTTTGCACTGTCTGCATGATTACCAAGAATCTTAAAGTTGTTAAAGTTGAAACCAAAAGTAACAGTGAAAAATGAAGATTTAAATATTTATGAACTTAATTTTCTTTAACAGTATTCAAAGTTTGAGAAAAAAATTACAAAAAGCATCACATGAAAAGAAGTTTATTAAAGTCCCGGGGAAATGACTTTTCAAAAAATTATAAAATTGAAAAAGGGGGATAACTCCTTAATCCCAATTATAAATTTTCCCTGTCCCACAACCCGGTTTCAAACACCTCGGGAAGATAAGGGAATTTTGAAAAAGAAAAAAAATTTAAAAAAGGCAAGGAGCGTTTGTAAAAAAAATAACTCAAATTTCCCTATTTGACATTGACAGTAAAAGGGCAGTCCCCAAAGGGACATTTTTAAATTAAAAAAACCCTATATGGGTTATTCTTTTTTTTGTTCAAGAAAAAATCCCAAACCAATTTAAAAAAATAAAATTTTTTGACATTTAAGCAAATTTTCAAAAATTTAAGTTGAGGGAAAGGTCCCAAAAAAAGGACAAAGATAATTTAAAATAATTTTACATTTTTTTGTCCCTATGTGTATTTATTTTTGTCCAAGTTTATTCAGATCCATAAAAAAATAACAGTTATGACAATCTATGCAAATTTCAATAATTTGACCTTGACAGTCAAGCACAATAGATAACTTTTCATTCTTTTTCAGTTTAAAATAAATAAAGTGGGTATATGAAACCAATAACATTTCAGGTACATGTACCATAAACAAGTTCATAAATTGTCTTTTTCTTCTAAAAAGACAAGCTAAAAATAAATATGTTTACTACTCGGCACATGAAAATGTTATTACTGCATTTTTATCATCTATATAGCCAAACAACTTTCCATATTTGCATATATTTTTTCCATGAATATTTGTCAAAGAAGACAAGTCTGTGCACTTCCTGTTCACAAAAAGTTTAATAACAGAGACTTTACATGAGTAGATAATGGACAATTAAAATGTTTTTTATGAAGAAAATCCATTAAGTATTATAAAAGATATTCAGGAAAAACTGGTCTGAATCAGGGTTATTTTTAGCATCATCCATTGTGACTTTTTAAGCCATGTGGGTTTGTCCAGGTACTGTACAAAATACGTTCCCTAACTGTATTTAAGTGCAGACCAACATATAAGTATATAAAGATTATAAACTATTTTTACTTGCATTCCATTAGTATTTCAATGTGAATTTGTGTAAAATTTTATTGCATCACTGATGAAATGGTTGGCAAAATGTCAAAGTGATGTGTATCAAAGTCACTCCTTGGTATGGCCACATTGAGTATGGGCATTTTGAGCATGGCCCCTTTAAGCATGGCAAGTGGCCTCTTTGGGCATGCCCCCCTTGAGCATTTGAGCATGGCCCCCTTGAAAATGGTACCTTTGGGTTTGGGCCCCTTTTAGATGGTTTCCCTTTAGCATGGTCACTTGAGGCCCCTGGGATTTTTTGTGATTGAACCAAAAAAGGGTGGGTATTTTTATATCAAAGTTATTTCCCCCCTTTTTAAATTAAAACTTTTTTTATTTAAAAAGCAGGTTCAAATTTTTTCCCAAAGGTGTTTTTTTTTTATTAAAAATTTTACTTTCAGTCGGCCAAAATTTTAAAAGATTGCAAAATTTTTCAGAAAAAGTATCTCTTCTTAATTGGGGTTGCGGCATTGTACTGTTGAAAAGGGTATATTGGGTTAAATTTTAAAACCCTGCCCCAAAAGAAATTTTATCTCAGGCATTCAAAATTTTTATTGAAACACAATGAAGGTGTGCAATTATAAACCAAAACCAAAAAAATGTTGCCATGAAAATATTTTAATTAAAAACAGTTTCCCCAATAATTTTTTCCCTTCTAATGGATACAAAGCCATCCTCCTCTTCCATGAATGGAAAATCTTGACTTGTCGGGAAAAAAGGTTGTTCCATTGTTGCCTTATCAAGCGATGGTGTGTATATGACAAATTATGCAACATAAGGACAATGTCCACATAGACCAACCTGACAGACAATTGTGTAAAGTTTGGGCAGATATATCAGGTATGTTACCAGCAGTAGCAGTTTAAAGATGATGGCTTACACAAGAAAATTGAGTTTAACATTTTGTATTTTTGTTATTAAATGCATACAATTGAGTTATAACTGTTTTATTTCACTTTTGACCTAGTGACCAAAAATTCAATAAGGGTTAATTACTGGTCATGACTAGTCACTAGGTAATTTTGACCACAAAGGTTGTGTGCAGCAATTCTATGACAAAGTTATTACAAATCTTACCAAATAATATATGCATAAATTTTATGAATCATGTAGACCTCATTAATAACAGCCAAGTTGTTATATTACATAAGACCTTGAAATGTTTATACCAAAAGGATTTTTAGTTTAATGAAAAAAAAATCCACCAAGGCAACTTGAGTTGTTGAGTTATTGGACAGAAACAGTCTTTACATACAAGGTCAATATGACATTGACCTTTAAATCAATAGGGGTTATCTACTGGCTAAGACCAATGCACCTGTGAAGTTTGAGGTAAAGGGCCCATGAGTTGGGATACTGATCAGAAAGCATTGTTACCTATAAGATCAATGTGATCTTGACCTCTGACCCCTTAATGCCAAAAATCCATTGAGGTCATCTTCTGACCAAAAGCAATGCATCTGTAAAAGCTTGCAGGTCAAGGGTTCATGGGTTGTCCAGTTATTGATAGAAAACCATTTTGAAATACAAGGTCAATGCAACCTTGATCTTTGACCCCTTGACCCAAAATCATTAGGAGTCATCTACTGGTCAAGTCCAATGCACCTACCAAGTTTGAGGGCCAACAGCCCATGGGTTGTAAAGTTATAGATTGGAATCAGTTTTTAACTCCTAGGTCAATGTGACCTTGACCTTTGACCCCTTCACCCCAAAATCAATAGGGGTCATTCTGCTGGTCATGAACAATCATCATACCAAGTTTGAAGTTCCTAGGCCTAAGCGTTTTTTAGTTATCACTCAGAAACTGTTTTTATCTACAAGGTCAATGTGACAATGACCTCTGACCTCTTGACCTCAAAATGAAAATGGGTCATCTACTGGTCGATGAACCCAAACATCTACCCAAATTTAAGGTACTAGGCCCCAACGGTTCTTTTTTATCAAATTGGGGAAAACCCTTTGGGGTTAAAAAGGACCGGGCCCACAGCAAATAAACCCTCACTTCTTTGAAGGGGCATAATAAGAAGTTGTTTTTGTTCAGTATATTAACCTATCATATCCCTTCCAAAGCTTGTCTGGTTGACTCCTTCAAATTTCAAAACTAAGTGTGTGATCAAATATTGTAATTTTTACAAGCCATCAATATTTGATGTCTGCAAAATGTTTCTTACAGGTATATAAAAATAGAGAGTGGTGAAAATTGCTAGCTTCTCAAGCAAAAAATAAAACAAAAACTTGAGATAAATATCAACTGATGATTCACACACATATTCACTACACATTGGCTGCATCTTAACTGATCAAAGCAGTTGTGTAATCCTAGTTGATCAAAGAGGAAATATATTTAAAAGATGTTCTATATACAAACAATATTAACAGATAAGCAAGGTTTTGAAGGAATTTTAAAGAATATAAGATTTATTTTGTGGGAGGTGAGAAGATAATAAACTGTATCATTATTCAGGAAAACACTAGGTACCTCATCAAAGTTGTTCTTCTATCCCTTGCTTTACACCTCATGTACATGTTTTTAATGTTCTCATGCTACTTTCCAAACAAAATAAAACTAAACAAGAGTAATATTATATAATAGTTGCTCACCTAAGAACTGTTACAATGCATCAATAGGTCACTGGGTCATTATTCAAGGTTACAACCAAAAATAAATTTCCAAAAAAGCCCTGGATCAATTTTCAACATGATATACAGAAGTATTTAAATTCCAACTTTTCAAGTGACAGCTTCTTAAGTTCGAATCAAGTTCAAGGTCATCCAATGTGAAAAGTAAGTCTAAACACATTACTTCACATGACTGTGGTCTATACACTTAACAAATCTTATAAGTGTGCACCTTTTATGTCCTTATAACTTTTTTGTTCATCAATATTTCTTTACAAAATTTTGGGTTCTGACTATTGGCTGCATTTCCACACTTTTCCCGTGCTCAAACTTGTCAAATTTAATTATGCGACGCGTTCAACCGTGAACGTACAAAATTCACACAATGCACGAAAAAATTGTGTGAATGCGTGAAAGAAAATTGCACATGATATTCTCGAATACAACAGAGATCCACATATCAGAAAAACATAGCATATGGGTACATTATCTATTCAACAGCGTGGCATAGCCCTAGGATTGGTCTACGCTGGAGTACACCAATCAGAGACTGGTAAAAAATAATTTTTTTATATAATTATTTAAACTCCATTGCGTTGTAAAAGCTGAAAATTATTTAAATTCAGTTCCTTCCAAAGACGAACGTAATTGCATATCTGTTTTTTACTTTTTACATGTTTATATCATTTGGAGGTTGCGCAACGCATGGTGGTCACCGCAATGTAATACCAAGGCTTAAGAAGTCTTATCTTCATAACAGAGTAACTGGCAGCGTTTATAACATTCCTCGCCGACCCCAAAATTATCTCCAACGGTATGTTACATTGATGCGACGACGCTCCAAGGCTGTAATGCACAGTCAGAGTGGCACACACGGTTTAAGAACATCATTTTGCAACATCGACTTTCGACACGCACTCACATTTTTTTAGAAATGTATCTTAAAATTTATCTTGAATGAAAAAAGAAAACAAAATAAAATAATAGCCTGTCTCTTTTCTGTATTTATTGAAAATTTCAGCATGATCGAGCAAATATTGATACACCGATGAGACCATTTATGCATGCACACTTATAAGATTTGTTAAGTGTATGTGAGGCCATAGAATGCAGTCACAAGGTACTCTCTCTGGGTATATGAATCCAAGTTTAATGAGTGCAGCTATAAATCAACCATAATATCTCGTTGATGAGATATATACAGTAAATACAGCTTGAGTCAATTTTGACTATGAGACACATATTGAATAATCTTGACAGGGATGCCACATTAAATCCCCAGGGTGTTCAGTTCTAAACAAAATTTTCTAAATACATTTTGTATCTTACTTACCCTGTATTTTCATTTCATAAGAGCATCTTTTGTTGTGGAAGAACATTCATCAACTAGAACTCCGCAAGTCAGATGTGTCGCCTTGTGAACAATGTAGTTTAGGAGAAATAGCCCGGACAAATATGAAGTATGAAAAATAACAAAGGGCAATAACTAAAAAAAAAATAAGTGCAGAGCAGCAGTTTCTGTGCACTGCACTTCTTATCAATAAGATCTATCATTCTATGATGTTTCAAGTCCATAGCTTTCATATTTGAGGAGAAATGACCAGGACAAAAATAAAGTAAGAAAATCAACAAAGGGCAATAACTCAAAAAATAAGAAATGCAGAGTATCAGTTCTTATGCACTGCACTTTTTCTTAATGAGATTTATCATCCTATGAAGTTTCAAATCCATAACTTTTATACTTTCGGAGAAATGGCCCGGACAAAATTAAAGTATGAAAATAAACAAAGGGCAATAACTCAAAAAATAAGAAATGCAGAGTACCTGTTCTTGTTCATTGCACTTCTTCTAAATGAGACCTATCATCCTATGAAGTTTCAAGTCCATGGCTTTTATACATAAGGAGAAATGGCCTGGACAAAAATAAGGTATGAAAATTAACAAAGGGCAATAACTAAAAAATTAGGAAGTGCAGAGTACCGGTTCTTATGCACTGCACTTCTTCTTAATGAGATCTATCATCCTATGAAGTTTCAAGTCCATAGCTTTTTTAGTTGAAGAGAAATGGCCCGGACAAAATTAAAGTATGAAAATTAACAAAGGGCAATAACTCAAAAAATAAGAACTGCAGAGTACCGGTCCTTGTGCACTGCACTTCGGGTTATTGAAAGAAGCATGCATACCAAGTTTGAAGTCAATCAGATTTATAGTGACTGAGTTATGCTCCGGACAAGCTTTAGGGGACGCCGACGACGACGCCGACAACGACGCCGACAACGACACGGACGCCGCCGACGCCGCCGACAAAAGTAACCCCTATATGACACCTTTTCAAGGCGACACAAAAATTGTATTTTTGATCATTATTTTTCATTCAAATAAATTGTAAAATGCATTCACCATGCTAAATATCTTAAATTCTGACAATACCATTCATCATTATTCAGGAAAATTTAACAATGATATGGTGACTGATTTATCAATTTGCAAAAAATCATAAAAGTGCATCACATCTTGTATCCATAAATATCCTACATATTGATGTTTATACATATGTTATACATGAATATTTTTACTAAGAAACAAGAAAAACACAAAGGCAGGGAATAATACATTTAAAAACTTTTTAAAATATAATTATTACTATATTAGTCTATATATCCTAACTGACCCCAAACTGGGGTCATTTCTTTTAGGGTCATGATTTCTATAACTTTAGAAGTGGTCCACTAAGCAATGCTGAACATACCAATTATCTAAGCTTTGTGCATTGTAGTTTCATGGTCAATACCAACTCTTTTAGGGTATCCTTGAAGAGGGACACTGATATATAATTATGAGTTGAAAAAATGTAGCAATAGTTGCACATAAGTTTGTTTGTTTGTTTTGGGTTTTACGTCACATCAACACAGTAAAGGTCATATCACGACGTTCCAGCTTTAATGGTGGAGGAAGACCTCAGGTGCCCTTCCGTGCATTATTTCAGGCACGAACGGGCACCTGAGTAGAACCACTGACGTTCCGTAAGCTAGCTGGATAGCTTCCTCACATGAAAAAATCCAAAGTCCCTGTGGGGATTCGAACACACAGAGGTGCGGGTGCACATAAGTGTATAGGATGCAAAAAACAAAGGGCCATAATTCTGCCAAAAATTGCCTTATGCAAAAGCAGAGCAACAAATTTATGGTGTTTCTTTTACAATAATTTATTTAGTGGAAAATCGTTTTAATTTGAAACCTAAGTAAAGTTGAACATGGTTCATTTGTTGAAATAACAATATAGCAAAAAACAGCCATATATTGGTATATTTTTAAGTCATTCCATTTGGTAGATACGTCTATGGTATTGCTTATTATTTAAAATTTAGAGGGGTTTTAAACTGACCATGAAAATGTTTGTGTATTAAATTACAATAAAGATGAGATTTAGCAAACATAACTGTATTAAATCATAAATTAACAATATGAGGCCATCTTGTTTGATCAGTGTCTAACCATAATATCCTTTTAAATCATAGTTACAGTCTTTTATAGATAACACTTCAATATAAAGTATACAATAACTGCCATAACTGTAAATTTCACTGATATATGATATCTTCAAAGTTTATTGAAAGTTTTAACATCACATTGTGAAATGATTTAGAAATATTTGTGCTCATATACAATTATTTGATTGTGACACCTATATGCTAATTGAAATTCTAGTTTCTCAACCTTCAGTTGTTTGATCAAGTCATACAAGAAAATCACTATTTGAAATTAGCAAATTTTAATTTCAAACCTTAACTTTATATGGTTGACTTGTTCCTGTATAAATATTGATTTATGCAGCATATATCTTAAATTAACAAGAAGAAAAAGACCAAGGGGAGATACTAGTCCCTCCAAAATTAATTAAACACCTGCATGTAAGTATTTACAGATACTTATATCATTCAACTGCTTAGAAACTGCAGCAATGTAAAACTGATGATGACATAACAAATTGATAATTGTCATCTTATATCAGAAAAACCTAGTGAAATATTGGTTAGCTTAAAGCTGTACAGTAACTTGTAATTAAAGAGAGAAGTGCTATATGATGTTGATATTGGATAATTCTCATGTTCTTGTGTTGTTATATAATAACTTGATGAACATCATAAAATCATATTGATTGATTTCAAAGATAATGTAAATGTAACAATTTCGGACTTACAATTTTATCAAGTAGATGCTATATAAGTGCTGCAATGGACCATTCAAATTTTGAATATTATAGAAATACTTGTCAGCAATATCAAAATGAAAACAAACAATAGAATCTCATATTTTCAGATAGCTAATATTCATTCATTATTGTTATTTAAATCAAACATAATTTTAATTGCTAGAAATAAATAATAAAAGAAAGTATTTTTATTAATGAAAATATTTGTTTAAGTTAAATTCTCTGGTGAAAATGGAAAAATTTAACTCTGATTTATGACAACGAAATGTCCTTAAAGTCCAGGGACAAATCTGGACCAGACAGGGCCAATTTTAACCCCAGGGGTTTGATTTATATAACATTATAAAGAATTTAGTTTAGTTCAACTGTGAAAGAAGCCACACTCTGGAATACATTCCCAGAATCAACCAGTATAAAAGTAGAGTGTAAAATTTCTTGCTCAGGGAAACAATGGCTTGCCCTGACTGGGTTTGACCAAAAGTGGACAGCAATCGTTGGATCACAAGTCTGATAAGTTAACCACTAGGACATATTTATTTAATTAAATTAAATTGTTTAGCTATAGATTTTGTGAAAAGAAAATTGTTTTTTAAATAACCAGTTTGTTCATTGCAGAAGATAATGCACTTTTTATTTTATAAAATACTGGTTTTGTTAAGCTTTTTTAAATTTAAGACACCCAGTATGATTTAATGATATATGAGAGGTGCGTAAACTACTGATGAAACATATGTAACATATAACCTTAACCAGACCATGGCATGGCATAATTTCTGTAAGTGATGAAGATTATTCAATGAAAAATAAGTATACAATTATTTATAGCCTTTATCCCACTAAACCAGAAATTTTGTCAAACGCAACCTTATCTAACCTTAGTGAGGTTTCAATGTGTGGCATATTTTCACTGTAGGCCCTTTGAGATGCATTTCAATACAGATTTATTAATGCATTGTATATTAATTGTTTTATATTTTTTATATGATATATGACAATTCTGCATTGCACATACATAGTATTTGAAATGATTGTTTCATGATGAATGATAGTGGGAGATTTTTCAATTAAGTTTTTGAATACAATCAAAATAAATAGTTCAAAGACATCTGGAAAAAAAATTAAAGAGTTTTTGTATGAGTTCACATCAAAATCTTCATCATTATTTTGTTTTGTTAAATTATACTGCCTTACTTAAAGAATAGATCACTATGATAACAATGTCAAACACTGAAGCCTATCAAAGTTTGGTCTTTATGCTACAGAGTAATACAGAATAGATTTTATCCGGAACTCGCAAAGGTGGGTTTTTCCTAGCTAATCTGTTGGTACAAACAAACTTTTACCGTTATAGCTTTTAGCCTTTACAGTGTACTACCCATCAAAATAGATTAGTCAAGCTGTTTTGTTCATTTTTGAAGCTGTAACTGTAAAAGTTTATATGTACCTACAGATTAGCTAGGGAAAACCCATATATTCTAAATATTCCAGAGTTAGTCTATTCTAACAAACATAATATTATGTTATTGTATTGAAACAGATTATCATTAAGATTATCTGCTTCCAGACAGAGACAGACCAAATGTGAGATACTGTTTGCCAGTGTCAGCACCAATATATCTACTGTCTCTGTAAAAAATCACATGTTTTTAAAGACCATTGACAAGTAGGTATAAAAATATACAAACTATACACAGTATGACAGTATAATATAGCATGATGTTTAAAGAAATCAGTTTATTTAAGTTACTATTACTGAAAATTTTACAAGAGAAAAGACGCACATATTAAGACTGTCAGACTGCATGAACATTGTCTATAAGTTTCTGTTAGTACCATCCTATAATAAATCAAATTAATAAAATGGTAGGTAAACAACTTTACCAATAAGCCTGCTTTATTTGTGAAATGTGTTTGATAATGGAACTGTACTTTATTATACTAGTTTGAAGATATAATTTCTAGTTATCAAGAAATCTGCTAATTTAAAATCCTTCATGAGTTGAAGAGATGAATTTAAGTACCCCAATAAAGCTGCACCTAAATGTGTCACATACATGAAATATCTGACAATAAATTGTTTTTCATGTGATAAGGTTTTAAGACAGTCATCAACACAGTGTTAATTTGGAGGATTAGACCTAAGGCAGCCCCTCAGTGCAGTATTCAACCAGTAGAATGACAGACCTTCCAAAAACTCAGCTAGATTATCTTCCCCACATGAAACAATTTACAATTCCTGGAGGGATTCAAACCTTTAACCATAAGAGACAAATGAATATAAGTCAGTAAGGATAAAGTTAACCACTCGGTCATGAAGAGGTCAAGATGTGTAATCAGCTGTTTTTTTCTTAAATAGATCAATGGCTTCAAAGAAAATTCTTTTTGAATATTTCGAACTTTACATGACAGCAAGTCCATAATCACACCTATTACTGAAGAAATTGTATCCCTTGTGTTAATAGTGTTAATAGCAAAAACATAGCTTGACTGAGTCAGAAAGTGTCTGAAAAAAATGATAAATGTTAAACTGTTAGAGAAAAATAATGGCAGAATACAATGCAAGTTCTGAGGGAAAAAATGCACTAAATTCACAGCAAAGGTACTTGAAATTAAATGCACCATGGTGGCCCAAAATAATTAAATAAACTGATGAACATATTTAAATCTAACCAAAGATGACTTTCTTGTTTGACTTTAAAGCAGCACGCCTCAAGATTCATGTTTATTTTCATAAAAATTTTGGAAATATGTTTAAAAGTAAAATAATGTGAGTTGAACAAATAAAGTAATTTACAAATTGCAATCTGCACTTATAATTCACGAAAATTACCAAAAGTGGTAAAAAACAGCCCTTACTATGTTAGTAACGCAGTAGAAATATGGTGATGAAATAGTTAAACCGCACATAACATGTAAAATATAACTTGGATCTTGAATGTTTTTACCTTTCTTAAAAGTTTAGTGCATTTTTCTCAATATTGATTTTCTTGAAATATTTTGGCTCATCTGGAGGCGTGCAGCTTTAATGCATTAATTAAGGTAACATTCAATATGGTGTAATAAGCTGGATTTTTAACTTCCATCTTTAATCAAACATTTAATTTATTTCTGCACTAATGTCTCTACATGTTACTATAAGTCTTGTATTAATTATAAAGGGGAACTTTGATAATGTTTTTCAATTACGTTGAAGAAGTTAAGTACATTGATTGATGCCCCTCTACATTAAGACATAGATTACTCTGTTAGATCTATCATTATATCCCCTCAAACATAATACATTCTCTAAAATATTCATTATTTGTCTAGCTTGCTATAGTAACACATATGTTTCATATAATGAACTTTTTTTTAAAATTCTAAATAGTAAAAATAATGTATTGTTTAGACATTATTTTGGCACCAAGATAAATCCACTAATCTTTTATAAAGAAGATGGATAGCTTTATACATTAACAAATAAGACTTCCCTAAAGGGATTCAAACCAACAGCAGACAGATAAAGTGAGCAATGTTACAGTAACCACTGATGCCAACCTGTATGTTTATTGACAGATCAATGTATCAATATTAACTGTATTACCCTAACTTCCCCTAACATAACCCATCTGTTCAACAATTTAACACAATCTTCTTAGAATGATATAATTTAGCTCAATAATACAAACATTTTGATTGTCACTTTGACTGGTTATAGACGTAATTAATTTTCTGTCAGAAACAAAAGTCTCCTTCAAACACTTGTACATTAACTATTATTATAAAGTCTAATTATACTACACTCATTCACACACACTCCTGTTTGTATTAATATTCAGTATTTGTTGAACATTACATCATATTTTAAATCTCTCTCTCTCTAAGTATTATAAGAATAATATAATCTAGTCATCTAGTCTCTCATCTAATTAACTAACCTGCTACCAAGTAGATATAATGTACGTTAAATATTACTCTTTTTTTTTTACTTTTAACAGCATTATCATTTCACCAACTAGTAGAAATATCAAAGTTGAATTAATAACAAAAATTTTTTTTTTTTAAATTCAGTATCTCAATTTTTTGGCATTTTTGGTAATTAAACAACAAAATATATTACCAACAAAAAAGTAAAAAAAAAATCAAACCTAGTGTTATAAAGTAAACAAGACAACAATATAGGAAATCCAGAGTTATAGAACTTCAAAACAAACCAATTTTCACTAAGATCACATCACTATTTCGTGTAAAAACAATATCCTGAATTTATAATCCAATAAAAATTTGTGAATGATAATTTTTGAACAGTTTGCACAAAATAGTATCAAGAGTAGTGTACATTTGATTTTATCAGTGAACAATAACGGGTGTAGTTTATCCTCTTGATTCCAAACATCTTCCAATATTATAGAGATAATGTAAACAATTTATTCCTCTACAATCAACATTGTAAACATTACAATAACAGGTCCCTCTATGCTGCTATTATTGATGATGATTACGGTAACATGTTGATAAAAAGAAAACCTGTACATATATATCTGTCAGTGTCTGTAAAATACAGAGGTGCTAACTAACTCTGACAACTATTATACTGAGAGTTTATGTCTGAAATAAAGAGAACATTGATAGAGACAGGACTTGAAATGTTAACCTACTGAGATATGACATAAAAATAGCCAGTACCAGCTTCTAGCTTTTATCTCCATCTTCTTGTCATATAATTCATAATTCACAAAACAAAAACGTTTAAAACTGATAGTAACAGACTGATTTACACAGATATTCTAACATATTTATGATTACAAAAATACAAACAGCATAATAACAGATAAGATTCTTATTCAAGTACATAATGTAAAACTTGTTGCCGCAACAGTAGAACTTTATTATTAAAAGTCAAAGTTGACTATAATATTGTTTAATATGATTACACTAAACAAATTATCAGACTACCTGGTGGTGCAATGGGATCCACACTCTGACATCATGATTACATTGTGTGACATCACATCACATTGTGTGACATCATATCACGTTGTGTGACATCATATCACATTGTGTGACATCATATCACGTTGTGTGACATCATATCACATTGTGTGACATCATGATTATGTTGTGTGACATCATATCACATTGTGTGACATCATGATTACATTGTGTGACATCATATCATGTTGTGTGACATCATGATTACGTTGTGTGACATCATATCATGTTGTGTGACATCATGATTATGTTGTGTGACATCATATCACATTGTGTGACATAATGATTATGTTGTGTGACATCATATCACATTGTGTGACGTCATGATTACGTTGTGTGACATCAAATCATGTGTGTGACATCATGATTATGTTGTGTGACATCATATCACGTTGTGTGACATCATGATTACGTTGTGTGACATCATATCAATGTTTCTCATTTTTAAAGTATTACCTCTGTTAAGGATACACTTTTGTTGTCAAGCCACCTACTTAAAGCAGACACACAACTAGTGCTTTCACTGAAGATGATGTATACCACCACCTGGCAAATTAACTATTTGAAAAATAAGTGGCCTTTAGCAAAATTTTAACCCGACCAATTTTTTGGGAAACATATGTCAAGTGGGTGTCATTTTTTATTCTCAGTATGTACCTATATACATAAGAAAGATAATGTTCACAAATTTATTGTTTAATAAGCAAATTACCATATACAAAGATTCTACTTGTATGTAAAATTATAGAATATAAAAAATTACTGTTATGTTTTATTGCACCTTTCATACTTTGTCATCAAACAAATACTTGACATAGAAGTTTTAAATATATATTACCTATATATTCTATAAACAAGGTATCTATTTCTCCAGGACAAGTATATTTGTTTTCTGAAAATTCAGAATTTTTCCCGACTAAATTGCTATAAAACATTTTTTGGCCATCAACTTTTAAAAAAAAAAGAACAATAAAACAAACAAGAATATCACTGAAGGGGATGGATGTTACCAGAACCAGCTCATTTGTCATGTATTCAATGCACATTAGTCAATAAAGGCTGTAAGAGCACAAGAGTAAAAAGTATATTTTTTGCACCAGTGACCTGGACCCCAGTAATCCACTTCACCCAAAGTTACAGGACAACCTAAAGTATCAACGAACCTAATATGAAAGATATTAGGTCAATAAATAAAGGTTGTATGAGTAAAATTGTAAAATCTTTTTTTATTAAGCTTGATACTTTGAACTTGACCCAAGTGACCACTTTTCCTCAACCCAAAGTTAAAGTACCAACCAAGATAATTACCTACTGGATAAGATAACACTGCAATAAATTAATGATATATAAGACCTACATGTAAGTGTTGGGCTGTCCCATTTCTTCACAAAAAATATCTACAAACTAAATACAAAAAACATTAGGAAATAAACAAAACTACATGAGCAGAAGTGTAAAAAAAGATTTTAAGCACCAGTGACCTTTACCTTGACCAAAGTGACCAGTTAGAAAATATGAAAGACTTTGGTCAATAACTATAAACGGCTGTAAACTGTTACCAAAAGTGTAACAAGCATTAATTAGAATTATAAAGGGAGATAATTAAAATTAAAAAAATCAAGCAAGGTAGCATTATAGATGTTAGAGAGCACACATCCTCTCTATGCTCTCTATCACTGAGTCATATGTTATTAAAATCATTTTAATACATTTCAAATTATTCCCTGGACAAGCATTTGTAAGCATCAAAAAGGGAGACAATTCAAAAACAAAGTTAGGTAGAGTTATTGTTCTTTAACACTGCATTTCCTATGACACTTCTATAACTGTTTGAAGTTTCAATAAAATATTATTGATAGTTTAGAATTTATACTATGGACAAGCATTATTAAAAATTTGAAGCATCATAATGGGAAATAATTCAAAAAGAAGCAAGGTAGAAATTAGGGTTCTTTGACAATGAACTTTTCACTTGATATATTCACTGTGTGAAGTTTTAATCAAATTCCTTCAAAGCTTTTCAAGACATGTATTTTTTTTAATTATAAAGGAAGGTAAATCAAAAGAAAGCAATGTAGTGTTATGGTTCTTTGACATATACTGCACATTGTTTTTGTTGTCTCTACAACTGTGTGTAGTTCCAATGAGATAGTTTGGAAGTTATACTCAAAACAAAAAAAATTGACTTAAGGGAGTTAATTCCCTTTGGGGAGCATAAAAATGTGCATGAATTTATTTGTAAATTATAACAATAATCAAATTGGTCCATCTACTTGCATCAAAACCAAGTGGCAAAAATATTGCCACTCTATAGTGGCTTCTTTTGACAATACACAGAATATTTTTAAATGTTTAATAAATTTAAATATACATAAGAGAGAAGAAACCTGATATAGTCATATAAAAAATTTGATTCTGGTTCTTTTTGAGTTTTAGAAACTGATTTGGTGCTTTACTTGATAAAATTTTGTCTATAAAAACTTTAAAATATGTCAATGTAAAGTTTGTTTATGGATGAATGCTAGATAATATAGATCATATTCTGATTTTCTGCTGATTTATTTCCTAAATTCATTTTTAGCTCGTCTGTTTACTTGCTTATCATGACAAGGTGCAGTTGTTAGACAAAGAGCATAATTCTGAAAGTAATATTTTTGGAGTTTGTTTATTCAACTGGTTTTTATGCTGATGTTAACATATTTTTTGGTCATTTCTCAGCAGTCAGTTTGCCTAAACAGCTTTCCTGGACAGCTTACAAATAATTACTTATATTCTGAGTCTTCTGACTGACTACTTATCCCATAAGATTTCAGAGGTAAGAGATAAATGACCATTAGACTGACTGTGTGAGATCAATTGTCACAGAGATATTTGGCCTTGCTAAAGGATCAAACCAGCCACCCCTGGATTACTAATGTGATGCTCTCCCTATTGAGCTGAGCGGGCAGACATAATTATAATGTCTATTGTGTTTACTGTAAGATGTCCTCCTTTATAGTTTAAATCACTCAGACAGACAGACAGACGGGCCAGATTAACTATATGGCCACCTTGACACAATGACATATTTTTTACATCCTTTTACTTTATATTGACACTATCATCAGAATATCAAAACATAATCAAGACATTATTTGTAAATACTTTTGTAAATCACAAAAAAATTAAAATTAAGTAGACATATTTTGCTTGAAAGACATTCAACAATGGTCAGCCTGTGAAATGTGGATTTGATCTCTTAATTCATCTGAAGTGAGCTTTCTCCACTAGAAAAGCATTCCTATGAGATGTCTGATACTTGGTGATTTAGGTGGAGATATTGTTTACAGAAAGTGTAGAAGTACAGACAGCTGACAGATGATAAATGATTACAATAGCTCATGTCTGCCACATTATAGTGTTCAAATGAGATATAATAAAGTAAGTATTCAACATAAACAAATTATTTGTTCTGTTTATGACATTTCCATACACATTTCATATGAACTGATTCTTCATAGGAAGTATCTAATCCAGATCTACATCATGTCAACAAAGTTGTTTCAATTTCAAATTCTTCACAATAGGTCTTAACAATTACAGAAAACTGAAACATAACCATGCACACATCTTCTGTATGCTGCGCAGTTAAAGCAACAACCATGTTCACATCTTCTTTATGCTGCACAGTTTAAGCAACAGCCATGTTCACATCTTCTTTATGCTCCACAGTTAAAGCAACAGCCATGTTCACATCTTCTTTATGCTCCATAGTTAAAGCAACATCCATGTTCACATCTTCTTTATGCTCCACAGTTTAAGCAACAGCCATGTTCACATCTTCTTTATGCTCCCACAGTTAAAGCAACAGCCATGTTCACATCTTCTTTATGCTCCATAGTTTAAGCAACAACGATGTTCACATCTTCTTTATGCTGCACAGTTGAAGCAACAACCATGTTCACATCTTCTTTATGCTGCACAGTTAAAGCAACAACCATGTTCACATCTTCTTTATGCTGCACAGTTAAAGCAACAACCATGTTCACAACTTCTTAATGCTGCACAGTTTAAGCAACAACTATGTTGATATCTTCTTTATGCTCCACAGTTAAAGCAACAGCCATGTTCACATCTTCTTTATGCTCCATAGTTTAAGCAACAACGATGTTCACATCTTCTTTATGCTGCACAGTTGAAGCAACAACCATGTTCACATCTTCTTAATGCTGCACAGTTGAAGCAACAACCATGTTCACATCTTCTTAATGCTGCACAGTTAAAGCAACAACCATGTTCACAACTTCTTAATGCTGCACAGTTAAAGCAACAACTATGTTGATATCTTCTTTATGCTGCACAGTTAAAGCAACATTCATGTTCAAATCTTCACTATATTAGACAGTTAAGCAACAACCATGTTCACATCTTATCTATGTTAGACAGTAAAGCAACAACCATGTTCACATCTTCACTATGTTAGACAGTAAAGCAACATCAATGTCCACATCTTCACTATGTTAGATAGTAAAGCAACAACCATGTTCACATCTTCACTATGCTAGACAGTAAAGCAACGACCATGTTCACATCTTCACTATGTTAGACAGTAAAGCAACAATCATGATCACATCTTCACTATGCTAGACAGTAAAGCAACATCCATGTTCACATCTTCTCTATGCTAGACAGTAAAGCAACAACCATGTTCACATCTTCACTATGTAAGACAGTAAAGCAACAATCATGTTCACATCTTCTTTATGCTAGACAGTAAAGCAACATCCATGTTCACATCTTCTCTATGTTAGACAGTAAAGCAACAACCATGTTCACATCTTCTCTATGTTAGACAGTAGAGCAACAGTCATGTTCACATATTCTCTATGTTAAGACAGTTAAGCAACAACCATGTTCACATCTTGTCTATATTAGACAGTAGAGCAACAGTCATGTTCACATCTTCTCTATGTTAGACAGTTAAGCAACAGCCATGTTCACATCTTCACTATACTAGACAGTAAAGCAACAGCCATGTTCACATCTTCACTATGCTAGACAGTAAAGCAACAACCATGTTTATATCTTTACTATGTTAGACAATAAACAACAAATATGTTCACATCTTCTCTATGTTAGACAGTTCAGCAACAACCATATTCACATCTTCTCTGTGCTAGACAGTAAAGTAACATCCATGTTCATATCTTCTCTATGTTAGACAGTAAAGCAACATCAATGTTCACATCTTCTCTGTGTTAGACAGTAAAGCAACAACCATGTTCACATCTTATCTATGTTAGACAGTAAAGCAACAACCATGTTCACATCTTCACTATGTTAGACAGTAAAGCAACATCAATATCCACATCTTCTCTATGTTAGACAATAAAGTAACAAATATGTTCACATCTTCTCTATGTTAGACAGTTAAGCAACAACCATGTTCACATCTTCTCTATGTTAGACAATAAAGCAACAAATATGTTCACATCTTCTCTATGTTAGACAGTTAAGCAACAATCATGTTCACATCTTCACTATGTTAGAAAGTAAAGCAACAACCATGTTCACATCTTCTCTATGTTAGACAATAAAGCAACAAATATGTTCACATCTTCTCTATGTTAGACAGTAGAGCAACAGTCATGTTCACATCTTCACTATGCTAGACAGTAAAGCAACAACCATGTTCATATCTTTACTATGTTAGACAGTAAAGCAACAACCATGTTCATATCTTCACTATGCTAGACAGTAAAGCAACATCCATGTTCACATCTTCACTATGCTAGACAGTAAAGCAACAGCCATGTTCATATCTTCACCATACTAGACAGTAAAGCAACAGTCATGTTCAAATATTCTCAGTGCAGGATATGAAAGCAATTTAATAACAGTTTTCATATATTTTACATCCAGTACCATGATCACATTTTCTCAGTACTGAACAGTAAAGTAAAATCAATGTTTACATATCCTCAGTGCTGACCAGTTATAGAAAAACATCAATGTTCATGTTTTTTTTACTTCCATTACATTAAAATAACAAAAATGTTCACATTCTTTTAGCTGGACATTAAAGGAACAACCATGTTCCCATTTTCTCAGTGCAGGGCAGTAAAATAACAAAAAGCAAAAAACTTTCTAATGAAATGGCACTTGTGTGTGGCTAGCTTAATGTTCCTAATTTTTTCTATTAAACACATAAAACCAATTAGGCAACAAAAATCCTTTACTGAATAAACATCATTATAATGGAGCATAAACATAATTCAACAAATTGATCAGTCTCAAAAAAAAAAGTTTCTATTTTTTATTAACTTAGTTTCATTAGCACAGTGACTGATGGAAATGTATGAGTAAAGATTTTAATTTGTGTAACAGCAATTTGAGTATCTGAAAACTTTATTTATTCTTGCACCAGACATGACAGAAATATCATCATTAACGAGAGAAAACTATGCATGTTATGATGTATCTAGATACAGTGTGATACTTAACGTATCATGTATATTAACAGAAGTCAATTCACTCTTAATAAAAGCAGTAGTATATTCTAAATTGCAACCATTCTTTATTCTATTGTGTTATATTATAGGTACCAATTGAAAACATTATTTTTTCAAACAAAGAGTCCAGTACTTACTTAGAGTTGTTTCTAAATCAAACACTTATATGCTTAACCTATTGTAATAAATGTAGACCCTTTAATAAACACACTCTGCAAACATACTGTAATAAAACATTCATGTCATACAGTGTTCTAAGGAATTATGTTTAGATATTCTCCTACCTTTATCATTAAATTTGGACCTGCTTTTCTCAGCAACACTGTTTCTCTTCTTGTCAGCTGTAAAATAAATTGAAAAGTATGAGTGTTTAATCCTAGACACTTCTTGGAATTGTACTTTGATTCTATTCTGTGTACATCAGTGATATTTGATACAATTTTAACTGTGTTTGATAATGTACTTTCATTCTTTACTTTGTTTGATAATGTACTTTTATTCTTTACTGTGTTTGGTAATGTACTTTCATTCTTTATTGTAATTGGTAAAGCACTTTCATTCTTTATTTTTATTGGTAAAGTACTTTAATTCTTTATTGTAATTGGTAAAGTACTTTCATTTTTTATTGTTATTGGTAAAATACTTTCATTCTTTATTGTAATTGGTAAAATACTTTCATTCTTTATTGTAATTGGTAAAATACTTTCATTCTTTATTGTTATTGGTAAAATACTTTCATTCTTTATTGTAATTGGTAAAATACTTTCATTCTTTATTGTAATTGGTAAAGTACTTTCATTCTTTATTGCAATTGGTAAAATACTTTCATTCTTTATTGTAATTGGTAAAGTACTTTCATATTTATTGTAATTGGTAAAGTACTTTCATTCTTTATTGTAATTGGTAAAATACTTTCATTCTTTATTGTAATTGGTAAAATACTTTCATTCTTTATTGTAATTGATAAATTACTTCCATTCTTTATTATTGTAATTGGTAAAGTACTTTCATTCTTTATTGTAATTGGTAAAATACTTTCATTCTTTATTGTAATTGGTAAAATACTTTCATTCTTTATTGTAATTGGTAAAGCACTTCCATTCTTTATTGTAATTGGTAAAACACTTTCATTCTGTATTGTTATTGGTAAAATACTTTCATTCATTATTGTAATTGGTAAAATACTTTCATTCTTTATTGTAATTGGTAAAGTACTTTCATTCTTTATTGTAATTTGTAAATTACTTCCATTCTTTATTATTGTAATTGGTAAAGTACTTTCATTCTTTATTGTAATTGGTAAATTACTTCCATTCTTTATTGTAATTGGTAAAGTACTTTCATTCTTTATTGTAATTGGTAAAGTACTTTCATTCTTTATTGTAATTGGTAAAGTACTTTCATTCTTTATTGTTATTGGTAAAATACTTTCATTCTTTATTGTTATTGGTAAAGTACTTTCATTCTTTATTGTAATTGGTAAAATACTTTCATTCTTTATTGTTATTGGTAAAGTACTTTCATTCTTTATTGTTATTGGTAAAGTACTTTCATTCTTTATTGTTATTGGTAAAATACTTTCATTCTTTATTGTAATTGGTAAAATACTTTCATTCTTTATTGTAATTGGTAAAATACTTTCATTCTTTATTGTAATTGGTAAGTACTTTCATTCTTTATTGTAATTGGTAAAATAACTTCATTCTTTATTGTAATTGATAAATTACTTCCATTCTTTATTATTGTAATTGGTAAAGTACTTTCATTCTTTATTGTAATTGGTAAAATACTTTCATTCTTTTTTGTGTTTGGTAAAGTACTTTCATTCTTGAATGTGTTAGGTAATGTAATTTCATTTTTCATTGTAACACTGTTTCTCTTCTCAAGTTAAAGTACTTTGTTTCTCAACTATGGCTATGACAATACTTGCATTATTGCAGCATTTATTGTAGAATTTTGACAAACAGCTATTTATGTTAGATTTTATTTGTTTATCACCATCTGCTATGTTAAAGATCCTGTATGTTTTGTGATTGATATTGTTACTGTGTATACCACACTTGCAAAAAATTATATATGTATATAATTATGCAAATAAAACAATTTTCAAACATCGAAGAATATGCAAAATGTGTACTGCAAATATTTGTGCACATTATATTTAATCAATAAATTATATGCATTCGTTTCTTATTGGCAAATTTGACTTAGAATTTATAGAAAATAAATTTCTAATTACCTCCCTTTTTTACATAAAATGTTAAATTCGGTAAAAATCTTTATAAATAATGCTTATTGGAACTTACAATATTGACAAATCTTAATTTGAGCATCATATTTATGAAATAAGTACATGAAAAAAATGTGTTACAGGATCTTTACTTTTTAGTAATATCGGAAAAATGACGGTTTTAGAAAAGAGACATCTACGTTAAAAAAATTGTGACATTTAATTATATTTGAGTTCTACAAACCTCTTAAAGGGTTATTTTATCCCGAAACCAAGTGCCTATGAGATAAATCAAAGGAGTATCTGTCCTTAGATCATGCATACCGTATTTTTGGTTAACAGATCTGGTCCAAATTTCATCATGGGTAAGAATTCTTATCTTCATTAACTTATATTAAATCTAAAAAAGTACAGTTTTGAAAAAAAGGATTCATCAAATGTCCCTTACCACGATGCACGGACAATCGCATCTTCTCACCCTTTCCGTTAAACTTTTAATCATTGATAATAGGCGAGATGTTCCAATTGAAGCACGGGCGGTGAAGCATGATATTGTCAAACGCCAGCATCAAGCATTTGTAAACTGTTTTAACACCGCTAATTTTAGGGGCTAACGAATGCATATCTACGGAAGCGTCCTGGTACGGAAGCTCATATTGCAGAAGCTTACATTAATAAGAGTATATTTGTCATGTTTCATTTGTACGCTCAGATATCCAAATCAATATTTTATTTAATATCATGAACAGAAAAAAATAACGCTTAAAAACAAACTCATCAATTATAATGCGAAACTGTAATTTAAGGCATTTCTGAATATACATTGCATTTGTCGTTTTGTTTCCTTATAGAACTTTTTTCTTTTGCACCTTAGGTAACAACACGATGCACCTATGTTTGGTACACCAAAACCTTTAAAATCACTATGCTTTGTATTACATAACCATTATGCTATTTATTATAACCAAACTATTTGTTGAACATTTGCTTGTATATACTAAATAAATACATGTATTGCTTTCACTCTTTTTGAACAGATATATAACTATTATACCAAGAACTGCACAGATTTCTGCATTTTATTTCTAATACCAATTCTGCCAAGGAAAAGAACATCAACACAGATTGTTTTATGATAAAGCACAGTAAATGTGTTTCCTGCTTAGAAGAACTAGAAGAACGTATATTAGATTTTATTCTATTCCAATAAACTTTAAACTACATGTTGATAGCTTAAATCTTAAAACAATCATATCTAGAGTCTCTAAACTTTCACCGACCACACATAATTTAATCAAGATTGTTTGTAAGATATCAAAACATAAAGTGGAATGATATTGAGCAACAATAACCATTTTCAGTACTCGAGCGTTTTATAATATACATGTACAATAAAAATGTATTAGTAATCTGCACAACTACCAAGACATTCACATCCGATAATACTGCTTTATTAATGAATTGAATGACATGATACGTAATAATCATTTTCTACCTAAAATCAATACAGAACCCGAACAGAACAAATATGTTCTGTTCTGTTCCTAAAATCTTATCTCGAATCTTATAACAGAACCGAACAGAACAGATATGTTCTATTCTGTTCCTAAAATCTTATCTCGAGTTGTGCAGATTACTAGTAAATGTTAGTTACGCGCAAGTTGTATAATAATAATAATAATAATAATAATAATAATAATAATAATAATAATAATAATAATAATATATTACGTAAATGTTGACAGCTAGAGTACACAAAATAGAACTCATTATCATTACTTACTCTTATATTGAGACTGTGTTTGTATCTAACCAAGGGTCTCGCGATTTAATTACGTGCATTATTATTATAACACATTTTTTTATAATGTAAAAACCAGGATGAATGTCCGTTATCTTATTTTAGCGCAGCATTTTGAAATTTCAACATGGCGTCTTTTGTTTAATAATATCAGTATGACATGTGCCGGGTACGAATGTTTCCATTTTTATTAAATCAGTTTAAAGGGATTTATGTATTTCAAATCATCGAATCAGCCTTATTTCACCATTGAAAAACTTTATTCCAGTAGTAAATGTTTTGTCTGTGTTATAACATTGGTCATTATTACCTTAATGGACGAACACTTTTATTGTTCTTAGACACATTTGGTGTAAATCTTTCCAAATGAAGTTTATGCATTCACTACCTTTATTTGACAAAGAATTCCAAGATTAAATTTTCAAACGTGTTAAAGGTGCCATAACATTACAAACAGCACAAATGGAATAACAGTTACTTAGGAAGGGAAGGAAATCTTCCTAACATTATTTTTTAATTTGACGCGATTATCTTCCCAAGGATATTTTTGGCGTTTCAAGATAATAACAAGTATGATTTAGTCGGAAACGGAATATGTAACAAAGTAGTGATTATTCTAAAAATAAATTGTCTATTGGAGAACATGAACAGATATTTAAGTTTATACGAATTTATTTAAGTTCGATATGTTTTATAATGAAACACTGTCGAATCTGTTCCTGGTACCAACTAGAACCAAGTAATGAGTGTTAAGTTTCTAGCCCAGCACTTGTCCGACGCTCACGCCGCCAAATATTTGCAGTTTGAAGAGAATTCTGTCTTTAAAAAATACGTGTTTTATATAATTACTATTTTTGACATGCAGTTCAAAAGATTGTAATTTTAAAAAATAAAACAGCCAGCTTTGATGGTCGTCATCATAAAGAACAAGTAATGAAGTTTAGAGATTTATGGGGAATTGAAAACATTCTCGAAATATAGGTGCCAGATTTGTGAATCTTTACCTCAGGAGGAGGATGATATTGACAAACTATTTATAGTTTGAAGTGATCTTTTTATGTAGAGCCTAATGAAAGACCCTGATCATTCAGCAGGATAAAACAAAATACGTACATCAGATTGTGTAGTTATCTCAAAACGACAAAAAGTACGATCCGTGAAGAAAGGGACACACTCTGATAAGCCATTTAAGTAGTTTAACTTTTTTAAAGTAATAATAAAACTTCTGCTTCACGTACAACTTCACAAAGTATATGTCTGTTTGTTTTCAATGTATTATATTTTACGATTATTACTTTCTTTTTAGTTACGTACAAAATAGCTGTTAATTCTTCTTCATAAATGATACACAGCACAGCTAGATAACAACAGAATAATCGAGTCAGTCGTTATAGAAATTATTTCATTTGGTTAATGTTCACATTATACAAATACTCATTTATAATCTAAAAATCTCGTAGTACCAAATTCAACCATGTTCTTACACGGCCAGTTAATGACGTTGCTATCACAATAAAGCACGTACTGTTCTTACACGGCCAGTGAATTACGTTACTTTCACAATAAAATACATAGAGGATATTTGTTTAGTTCAGTGTAAGATCGGAATATATTTCACCGAGTGAGCACCAAAAGTTATATATCACGAGTGGCGCAGCCACGAGTGAAATATGAACTTTTGGTGTTCACAAGGTGAAATATATTTCGATCTTACACTAAACTAAACAAATTTTCTTTTTATTACATGCAAAGAAACGTTTTAAAAAGAAATTAAACATAATACTGAATGAAAAGCGCGCCAAATAATAATATAAGGTGACGTCATTTACGACGTCACGTCATTAAGTTGGTACCCAGTACTGTGCACGCTGGTATTTCACTGAAACAACGTAAGGGGCTTAAATTCAAAACAGTGAAATTATCAAAGTGGTAATTTCACTGTTTCAAACAGTGAAATTACCAGTTTTATATCACTGATATATTTCTATAAACCACCTTAAAGCATGTAATAAATAATGTTCTTACACGGCCAGTTTTTGACGTTACTATCACAATAAAACGGTAATATCCTTACCACGGCCAGTTTTGACGTTACTATCACAATAAAACACGTAACGTTCTTACACGGCCAGTGAATTACATGTGAGTTACTTTCACAATAAAATACATAATGTTCTTACACGGCCAGTTTATGACGTTACTATCACAATAAAACACGCAATGTCCTTACACGGCCAGTTAATGACGTTACTATCACAATAAAACGCGTAATGTTCTTACACGGCCAGTTTATGACGTTACTATCACAATAAAACACGCAATGTCCTTACACGGCCAGTTAATGACGTTACTATCACAATAAAACGCGTAATGTTCTTACACGGCCAGTTTATGACGTTACTATCACAATAAAACGGTAATATCCTTACACGGCCAGTTTTTGACGTTACTATCACAATAAAACACGCAATGTTCTTGCACGGCCAGTTTATGACGTCACTATCACAATAAAACGGTAATATCCTTACACGGCCAGTTTTTGACGTTGCTATCACAATAAAACACGCAATGTTCTTACACGGCCAGTTTATGACGTTACTATCACAATAAAACACGCAATGTTCTTGCACGGCCAGTTTATGACGTTACTATCACAAAAAAACGGTAATATCCTTACACGGCCAGTTTATGACGTTACTATCACAATAAAACGGTAATATCCTTACACGGCCAGTTTTTGACGTTACTATCACAATAAAACACGCAATGTTCTTGCACGGCCAGGTTGTGATGTTACTATAAAAATAATACACATTATGTTTTACACGGCCAGGTTATGATATGTTACTATCACAATAAAACACGTTATGTTCTTACACGGCCAGTGAATGACGTTACTATCACAATAAAACACGCAATGTGTTCAAATAAAGCACGGCCAGGTTATAATGTTACTATAAAAATAAATACACATTATGTTTTTACACGGCCAGGTTATGATGTTTCTATCACAATAAAACACGTTATGTTCTTACAGTGCCAGGTTATGATGTTACTATTACAACAATGAAACAGAAACTTTCTTTCAGAGCGCATCTTTGACTACACGACAGTGGATGTTTTACAGTTTGTGTGTATGATATCTAAAAATTACTTAACGTTTTACGATAAAAACACGTCTTACCTTTTTTGTTTGCTACAGTTGCCTCATCTTTTGTGGACTTTCTCATAATTTTTATTCTAAAAACCATTCCATCTTTTCCTTTTGTTGTATATATCTTTTCTTCCAGCCATCCGGGCTTTTCCTTCGTTCTACTTGTCCACAGCTTCTCATGTTTACTTTTGTTCACTTTATTTTTCTCAAGTTTCTTTTTTTCACTTGTTGCATGTTTGTTTAATGTGACCTGTTCCTTTCTTTTTGTGTCAGCATTGGGTCCATTAGATTTTTCCTTAATTTTTCCAGTAACTAAAGGCACTTCTTTCAAGTTTTCCTTCTCATTTATTGTCTGCTCCTCGTGAGCTATATTGTCCTCATTTGTACAATCTTCTATAATTTCACTTTCTACTAGTGAGACATTATCTCCACTATCTAAGTTATATTCATCAGCCTCATTAATAACTTCCAGCCATTCACCGGTACTGTCCCCCATTAAATAATTGTCACCTAAAACTTGGTTATATACATTATCTAGTTGCTCACTCATTGTTTCGGCTAAAATAAAACTATCAGGTTGTGAATATTCTATTTCTTCTAGACAATCAGTTCCAACGTCACGTTTACTATTTACCTGCAAGTTTGTGCTACTAATATTTTCCCCATCACAACTATAATCTGTTTGCTGGGATTGGTTTTCTGTTAAAATTTCTATTGTTTCTTGATTAGAAATATTTTCTTTTCTGTCGAGCTCATTCATCTCGTTGTCAATATTAACATCTATTTCCTTTGCCATCTCATGGGAATTAAGAAACTGTTTCTTAGTGTCAGAATGCTTCCTGTTGTTTCTGGATTTGAGAACATTTCCTGTAGCTGCTGTGTCGACATTAACTAAGCTGTTTTGTGATATAACATCATGTTTGCCACCACATGACCCCATACCAGTTTATGATTACTCTAAAATGTCACTTGTTACATTATACATCTTTGAAAGTAAACTCGACTCTCGAGACTTTAGACGTGTATGGTTTTCTTTGAGCTACAATACAAAATTTTTAATATTAACTAAATATAGAATAGTAAACATGTATTTCAATTTATAAATTAACAGTAAAATCTACATATTGAAACTAGTTTGTAGGTAAAGAGTTTAAAATACTTAACGTTTATAACAGTTGTAAGTGTGTTATATAAGTGTATTCAGCAACTAGTAAAGAATAATAAATGACAACAGAAACTACAGTCTGTTTTTATAGTTCAGTAATCGTGTAGTATCGACCGTTAGTCGGAGGTTCAGATCATTTGAAACAGTTATCTGGCGTGACTTAAAGCGCATGCATAATTATCAAAAAGAGAATTCTCCCCAAAAAACACCCTAAAAATATAGTTCCAGTCTTTATAGCGTTACACAAAGAAACCCCAAAGCTATCGTCGCAGTCCCTTCTTGTAGCGCTACACGAAGAAACCTCAAACCTATGGTCCCAGTCCTTACAATGTAACACAAAGAAACCTCAAAATTATGATCCCAGTCCTCATATAGCGGTACACGAATTAAACCTCAAACCTATGGTCCCAGTCCTTACAATGTTACACAAAGAAACCTCAAAATTATGATCCCATTCCTCATATAGCGGTACACGAATTAAACCTCAAACCTATGGTCCCAGTCCTTACAATGTTACACAAAGAAACCTCAAAATTATGACCCCAGTCCTCATATAGCGGTACACGAATAAACCTCAAACCTATGGTCCCAGTCCTTACAATGTTACACAAAAAAACCTCAAAATTATGATCCCAGTCCTCATATAGCGGTACACGAATAAACCTCAAACCTATGGTCCCAGTCCTTACAATGTTACACAAAGAAACCTCAAACCTATGGTCCTAGTCCTCATATAGCGGTACACCAATAAACCTCAAACCTATGGTCCCAGTCCTCATATAGCGGTACACGAATAAACCTCAAACCTATGGTCCCAGTCCTCATATAGCGGTACACAAATCAACGTCAAACCTATGGTCACAGTCCTCATATAGTGGTACACGAATAAACCTCAAAATTATGATCCCAGTCCTCATATAGCGGTACACGAATAAAACTCAAACCTATGGTCCCAGTCCTCATATAGCGGTACTCAAAGAAATCTCGAACCTATGGTCCCAGTCATAACAGTGTAACACAAAGAAACCTCAAATTTATGGTCCCAGTCCTCATATAGCGGTACACGAATAAACCTCAAACCTATGGTCCCAGTATATAGCGGTACACAAATAAACGTCAAACCTATGGTTCCAGTCCTCATAGTGCGGTACACAAAGAAATCTCAACTCAAACATAAGGTACCAGTCCTCATTTGCGGTACACAAAGAAAACCTATGGTCGAAGTCCTCAGATAGCGGTACACAAAGAAATCTCAAACCTCTAATCCCAGTCCTTATAAAGCGGTACACCAATAAACCTCAAACCTATGGTCCCAGTCCTCATATAGCGGTACACCAATAAACCTCAAACCTATGGTATCAGTCCTCATATAGCGGTACACGAATAAACCTCAAACCTATTGGACCAGTCCTCATATAGCGGTACACGAATAAATCTCAAACCTACGGTCCCATTCCTCATATAGCGGTACACAAAGAAACTTCAACCCTTTGATCCTAGTCCTCATAAAGCGGTACACGAATAAATCTCAAACCTATGCTCCCAGTCCTCATATAGCGGTACACAAAGAAACCTCAAAGCTTTGGCCCCAGTTCTTACAGTGTTATACAAAGAAACCTCAAACCTATGGTCACAGTCCTCATATAGCGTAACACCAATTAACCTCAAACCTATGGTCCCAGTCCTTATATAGCGGTACACAAAGAAATCTCGAACCTATGGTCCTA
The DNA here is from genome assembly GCF_026571515.1 of Ruditapes philippinarum. Classification (NCBI taxonomy): domain Eukaryota; kingdom Metazoa; phylum Mollusca; class Bivalvia; order Venerida; family Veneridae; genus Ruditapes; species Ruditapes philippinarum. The sequence continues at coordinate 225,251 of NW_026859675.1, forward strand.
GTCCTCATAAAGCGGTACACGAATAAATCTCTAACCTATGGTCCCAGTCCTCATATAGCGGTACACAAAGAAACCTTAAACCTTTAGCCCCAGTTCTTACAGTGTTATACAAAGAAACCTCAAACCTATGGCCACAGTCCTCATATAGCGGTACACCAATAAACCTCAAACCTATGGCCACAGTCCTCATATAGCGGTACACCAATAAACCTCAAACCTATGGCCCCAGTCCTCATATAGCGGTACACAAAGAAACCTCAAACCTTTAGCCCCAGTTCTTACAGTGTTATACAAAGAAACCTCAAACCTATGGCCACAGTCCTCATATAGCGGTACACCAATAAACCTCAAACCTATGGCCACAGTCCTCATATAGCAGTACACCAATAAACCTCAAACCTATGGTCCCAGTCCTCATATAGCGGTACACAAATAAACCTCAAACCTATGGTCCCAGTCTTCATATAGCGGTACAGGAATAATCCGCAAACCTATGGTCACAGTCCTCATATAGCGGTACACGAATAAATTTCAAACCTATGGTCACAGTCCTCATATAGCGGTACACAAAGAAATCTAGAACCTATATATGGTCCTAGTCCTCATAAAGCGGTACACGAATAAATCTCAAACCTATGGTCCCAGTCCTTATATAGCGGTACACAAAGAAACCTCAAACCTTTAGCCCCAGTTCTTACAGTGTTATACAAAGAAACCTCAAACATATGGTCCCATGCCTCATATAGCGGTACACGAATAAACCTCAAACCTATGGTCCCAGTCCTCATATAGTGGTACACGAATAAATCTCAAACCTATGGTCCCAGTCCTCATATAGTGGTACACGAATAAACCTCAAACCTATAGTCCCAGTCCTCATATAGTGGTACACGAATAAACCTCAAATCTGTGGTTCCAGTCCTCATATAGCGGTACATTTACAAAGTTGTCCAGGTAGTTTGATAACAGAATTTAACTCTTTGTGATAAATTAAGATTTCAGCGATGTATTATATAAATAAAATGGCAAATCTTATTCATTTACATTTTTAAATGCACTTAATCTGTCTTATAGAGAAACCCTTTATTTTTAAGTATATTAAATATTCATTCGATTAAATTGATGCACAGAGCTAACCTAAAATCACAAATATATCTACAGTTACTTTTATTTCTAGTTTAGCATATATAAATACCCCTTCTTATATAGTATGAACTTATCGTTTTAACGTCTACATGTACTAAAATACAATGAACGTATGCACGCCAGAGACTGTGTAATTAATCAACTTCAATGTTAGTGATTGAAGGTCTATTTGTCTTTATACAGACGTGAGTTCACCTTGACAATCAATAACATCATGATCCTTACTGTACGTACACTGGCACATCTCTTTAATTAAAACCTCATTATTCTATACACATAATCAAAACCTGTATAATACTCATTAAATAATACAGTATGTTAAAATAATTATACAGTTACTTTTTACAATAACTGCAAAAAATCGACCATCCTTAAGCTAGACTCATTCGAATAGAGATTATTTAATACCTATACGAGGGTGGATAAAAATATGTGGACTTTTGTTTTAACTTAAAAACTACTCGACGTAAATCAATGAGATATTGTACACATATTAAACAATTAAATGTTAATAGGGTAAAATGGTTTACATTAATGTTCTGAAAAAAAATAAGTTTTATTAGTTCGGGTAGGTATACCCCGAGCAACCACTGTGTAGTGTTAATATGTCTGTCGACTCCCTGTATACCAGACTTATAAAAAATTATTCTGAAGTGACAGTCATTGTTATCAATAGCTTAGATCATTAAAAACAATCAATCTATATTTTTTGTCCACCAAAATGATAAACAGAAGATATTTTTAATATGAAAACTTGGCATTAACGAAAAACAAGTTTTTATTTTTTGGGCAACTATCTGAAGATGCGCGAAAATTATTGTTTAAACAGGGAATGATAGCCTGAGTCAAATCCTTATCGGCACTTTGCGCTACCCGCACTTTCAGTACTTTGATAACTACGTAACGTCAATTACGTCATAAACGAGCTGGCGTAAAAGAATGACATATAACTTTTGAGGACATAATTATAAAGGCTTGTCATCACAAATTATTTTAAATCGACTTTTTCATTTTTGAATGAACTTATATATGTTCCAATTTAATAGAATACTTAACGATAAAACAGAGACGTATACATCACCGTTTACCTACGTCGTTTATGTGTAAATATGTCAATTAGCTAAATTGTTTTCAGGACCGTTGTTACAAGCAGATTAAATCTGTGTACATATTAATACTAAACAAAGTCAAACCGGAAGGTTAATTAGAGAAAACATACAAACACAAGTGCCTTTCACATGAAATCAATATCAGTGTCAGTGAAAGTACACAAACCTGGCTGATTGATTTACCATTAAATGATTGTCTACAGGTTAACATATTATACAGTTAAATTTTTTAAGTCAAACTTAACATTCTAAAGAACTTTTGCAAACGCGAACGAATGTTTAAGTGATAAGCATTTAGGAACTTAAAGGTTGATTAATGAAGGAGACCGCCGTTGAAAAAATACTATGTTTATCAAATATAAAATCGTCGAACTATAATGAGACTGAAATAGAGAATAAATTACATTTACGACATAAAAATATTAAAACCTAGCCTGGTTAGAAATTCGTAAAGTAACATTAATTAAAGCAAAGTAACATTAATTAAAGCACAGGTTTGACATCTTAATGTATTAAATAACTATGTTACAGGTTCGAGATCGATTGATTTTGTTTGTTTGCTTGGTTTGTACGCCGATTTTAACAAAATGTTTGGTCATATCTCGACAGTCGTTTCACCTAACCAGCTTTCCTGGATAACCAACCAGTAATTGCCAATTTCTCCACAAGCAGGTGATCTACTACTTATACCTAATGATTTCTAAATCAGCGACCATTAGACGATCAACCAACTGTCACCTCACCAGCGACCCTTGTATTATGAATCCGATGCCCTCCCTCTTGATTTAAGCGGGCAAATGAACAGTATTAGAAAGCCGATCTATGGTCAAATATGAGTTATTCCACATTAATTGAAACTAAATTGACCTATTATATCTGAACTGTCAGTCTTAAAACTAGAAACAACAACATGTTATGTTGTTTTATGACCTCATGTCTTGGTCAACTATAGTGACAAAAGTCTTAAAATTGGAAACAAGTGTAATGTTAATTTATTTCTCAGGACCGGGTCAACTGTCAATGTTAATTTGTTAATATACGGTCTTATATAAACATTTCAAATTGAGCTATAATCCCAGGTTTCAGATCTGCTATCAATGTAAATATACCGTCTTAAAACTGTATACTATAATAATAATCAGTGATATTAAATCCGGGTCAATAATCAATATTAATATACCGTCTTAAAACTGGATAAAATGTATATTAGATCCGGGTCAACTGTCAATATAAATATACCGTCTTAAAACTGGATAATGTAATGATAATCAGTGATTTTAGATCCGGGTCAACTGTCAATATAAATATACCGTCTTAAAACTGGATAATGTAATGATAATCAGTGATATTAGATCCGGGTCAACTGTCAATATAAATATACCGTCTTAAAACTGGGTAATGTAATGATAATCAGTGATGTTAGATCCGGGTCAACTGTCAATATAAATATACCGTCTTAAAACTGGGTAATGTAATGATAATTAGTGATATTAGATCCGGGTCAACTGTCAATATAAATATACCGTCTTAAAACTGGATAATGTAATGATAATCAGTGATATTAGATCCGGGTCAACTGTCAATATAAATATACCGTCTTAAAACTGGATAATGTGGAAATATTCAGAAGGACATGATAAACTAGGACGGCAACCAATGTGGAAATATTCAGGAGGACATGATAAACTAGGGTGACAACCAATGTGGAAATATTCAGGAGGACATGATAAACTAGGGTGACAACCAATGTGGAAATATTCAGAAGGACATGATAAACTAAGGCGACAACCAAAGTGGAAATATTTAGCAGGACATGATACGAAGACAGCAATGCTACATTCATGAAGAATCTAACAACAACAATCATTTAAATCATTTATAATGAAAACTATAAAGATATAATGTAGAGAACAATATACGGATAAAGATACGTAGACAACTGCAATGCCAAACAGAAATCATTTACGTAATTAGAAAGTAATAAATGTCAGTCTGTTCTTTCCCAGATTAGATCAATTAAGATACATTCATTTAGTATCATACTTATACAAGGATATTACATTATACAAGGATATTACATTATCCTATCTAAAGAAGTCAGTCAACACAGGTCTGTCAATCTATACTTTATTTTTAAATATATGATTTCAATAAAAAAAATTATTATATACTTATAAATGAAATATTGAGAAATATTGATGAAATAAAATGCGTATTTTCATTTTCCGTATTTTCAATGTAAAAATTTATTTTTCACTGCAGTGAAACATATTTTCCGTATTTTCACTGGTGTCTTGTCGGACTACTTTCTTTTAAATTCTACCAGTACACAAAATTTAAGGGAAAGTTTTTCAAATTTTATCGCAAAAAAGAGAAAAATGTACATAATAAACAGAAAATTCAAGTTTTTTTCTATAAATACATGATTTATTTTCATCTTGTGGCATGAAAATTACCATATTTCACTCGTGGCTACCGCCACTCATGAAATATTTATTTTCATACCACTCGATGAAAATAAATCATGTATTTATAGAAAAAACTTGAATATCCTCTATATATTTATGCTATAAGCTATACACACTTCTCCACGTTTGATATCAATACTACTGGCATACTTCCGCAAATTTGATATAATTGCTATTGACTAGCTTCTCCTTATTCGGTATCAATGCTCTGACAAACTTCACCACATATGATATCAATGCCCCGACAAACTTCACCAATTTTGATATCAATACTACTGACAAACTTCACCACATTTGACATTAATGCTTTGATAAATTGCACCAATATGATATTATTACTTCTGACAAATTTCACGACTTTTTACATCAATGCTCTGACAAGTTTCTCCACATTTGATATCAATGCTACTGACAAGCTTCACATTTGATATCTATGATCAGACAAACTTCTCCACATTTGATATCAATACTACTGACAAGCTTCACCACATTTGACACGGACAATCAATCAGGATCATTGTCTACACATTATATAAATGTCATTGATCAGCTTGTCTACACTTGATATTAATGTTACTGTTATTAATGTCACAAAGGGGGATATCAATGTTACTGCTATCCAGTCCACACTTGATATCTGTATCGAAAAATGTGATATTAAAATATAACAAAGCACATGATACCGGTAAAGCTTATTATTAGGTCTTTATATCATATGCTACCAATGTTACAGTTTGTACACATTTAATATCAATATTTCTGTCAACTTTTTCCATACATGATATCAATATACTGATCAACTTGACACACATGATATCGATGTAACTGACCATCCTATGTATCTTTGTACATATAACGGATCAGCCTGAATACGTATGTCATTACTAAAAATGTTTAAGGTAGTCTATATTATATTCTTCGGAGTCTGGCTAAAACAGTCAGTTTCACAGTTCAACCGATTACACACATGTATGATATCAATACACTATTTCACACCTTATAAAATATAACCAATGTACTTTCAGCATTTGCACCACGTCATGTGCCCATTGGTTTATAGTTCGATTGTATAGGAAGCTGTTAGCTTACAGACACACTTTCGAATCCGTTTCTGGAACCAACCAGTACTGAGCAATGAATGAAAAGTTTCTTGTTCAAGGAAACAACGACTTGTCCCTGACGGGGTTTGAACCCATGATAAGATTACTAGTCCGACGCGTTAACATGCCCCCACAATGCCCATTAAAATCATTATTGGATCCAATCTTATTCATTTAGCCTCTTTTACATTTACAGAATCCAAAAAGTGCGTACTAAATCCATATCACACCCTATATAGCCGTGTTTTCATTTTTTAAGAGTCTGAAATCTATATCAAGTCCTTATTAATTAAGGTAACAAAGTTTTGTCAAAATGTGAAAAAATGGTAGTGTGAAATAGAGAGGTTATTTAACATTGTTGAGAACAATACTGATTCTTTTAGAGCCTCGTCAAATAAAGATTTGACAGTCCAATAGAATTCAGAATTGTACTCAAAAATGTGTACTAACCTTATAATATGTTTATATAAATATTGATTCTTCCGATTGGTCTAACTATTTATGATATCAATAAACATGTTCATATAATATATTGATTTTGCTGATCTTGTGTTGTTGTCGGTTTGTTATTTTTCTGCATTGTTTCGAGTTAATTAATCATGTTTTTGGTGTTGTCTGTTTGTTACACGTTATTTTCTGCTTTTTGTTTTCGCTTAAATTTCTGTTTTTGATGTCATTTTCTGTTTATTTCTTCTTATTTTTCTGTACTATTTCGAGTTATTTAATCATGATTTTTGTGTTGTTAATCGTAATTTTCTCCATTATTTCGCGTCGCTTAATCATGTTTTTGTTGTTGTCGGTTTGTGTCTATTTTTTTCTGTATTGTTTCGCGTTACTTCATCATGTTTTCGGTTTTCTTATCTGTTTGTGAGTTATTATTTTCTCTATTATTTCGCGTGACTTTGTTGTTTCTAGTTATTTTCTGCATTTTTTTGCATTCTTCTACGCTACTGTATCATGCTTTTAGCTCACCTGTCACAAAGTGACAGGGTGAGCTTTTGTGATCGCTTTTCGTCCGGTGTCCGTCCGGCGTCCGTAAACTTTTACTTTAAATGACATCTCCTCATAAACCACTCAGCCAATTTCATCCAAACTTCACAGGAATGTTCCTTTGGTGGTCACCTTTAAAAATTATTCAAAGAATTTAATTCCATGCAGAACTCTGGTTGCCATGGCAACCGATAGAAAAAACTTAAAATATCTTCTTTTAAAAAACCCAAAGAGGTAGAGCTTAGATATTTGGCATGAAACATCTTCTAGTGAGTGTCTATCAAGTTTGTTCAAATAAAAGCCATGGGGTCAAAATTGGCCCCGCCGTGGGGGTCATTGTTTTTCCCTATATGCATATAGTAAAAACTTGAAAAATCTTCTTTTAAAGAACCCAAAGAGCTAGAGCTAAGATATTTAGCCATTTTTCTGCCAAATTTGTTCAAATAAGAGCCCTGGGGTCAAAATTGGCCCTGCCCCGGGGGTCATTGATTTTATTTATGTGTATAGCAAAAAATTAAAAAATCTTCTTTTAAAGAACCCAAAGAGCTAGAGCTAAGATATTTAACCATTCTACAAAATTTGTTAAAATAAGAGCCCTGGGGTCAAAATTGGCCCTGCCCCGGGGGTCATTGATTTTATTTATGTGTATAGCAAAAAATTAAAAAATCTTCTTTGAAAAAAACCAAATAGCTAGAGTTTAGATATTAAGCATGAAACATCTTCTAGTGAGTGTCTTCAAAGTTTGTTTTAAAAAAAGCCCTGGGGGCAAAATTGGCCCCGCCCTAGGGGTGTCATTGCTTTGAACTATATGTGTATAGTTAAAACTTAAAAAATCATTTTTTAAAAAACTCAACGAGCTAGACCTTAGATGTTTAGCATGAAACATTTTGTAATGGGTGGAACCAAGTTTGTTCAAATAAAAGCCCTGGGGTTTAAACTGGCCCCACTCTGGGGGCCTATATACAGGTGAGCGACTTCAGGGCCATCATGGCCCTCTTGTTGGTTTTGTTGTCGGTTGATTCCCGGTCTGTTACTCTGCATTATTTCGTGTTACTTCATTATGATGTTTGGTGTTGTTGTCGGTTGATTCCCGGTCTGTTACTCTGCATTATTTCGTGTTACTTCATTATGATGTTTGGTGTTGTTGTCGGTTGATTCCCGGTCTGTTACTCTGCATTATTTCGTGTTACTTCATTTTGATGTTTGGTGTTGTTGTCGGTTGATTCCCGGTCTGTTACTCTGCATTATTTCGTGTTACTTCATTTTGATGTTTGGTTTTGTTGTCGGTTGATTCCCGGTCTGTTACTCTGCATTATTTCGTGTTACTTCATTATGATGTTTGGTGTTGTTGTCGGTTTATTACTTTTTTCTGTATTATTACGTGTTGCTTAGTTGTTACTCGATATTTTCTCCATTTCTTGGTTCTTTAGTTCGTGTATCTGGTGCTGTTGTCAGTTTGTTACCCGATATTTTCTGTATTTGTGTGCGTAACGTAATCATGTATAGCACATCATATACGTGTGCAGTTTTGCGATAACGTAAAAACGGTACGGCACAGAGATGCATATAATTTACGTCGGATTTGTATAAAGAAATCTTATTTTGGGCATGTGATATATTATATCCGTGTTAAATGAAATAATATCATTCTGGCTAGAGGGTCAAATGATATAATCTGATTTAACACATTAAAATCAACTTCAATTAATTAAGCATGCCAACCTACACTCATTCAACAACTCCTGCATTTCACACATGATTGCTCGTTACAGTATTGTAATTCTAATGTTATCACGCTATTTTACTGTTATAACATTATGAATTGTTAGATAGTATTATTTTTAAAGTATTCTTTTTACCAAATTTTCTTTTCTTTTACATTAAATACTTTCATTTACGAATGTTTGAGAATTATGTACGACAATACAACATCAACAAAGTCAAATAAAAAAGCAAGAGAAAAAGGCATATATTTGATTTATAAGTTAAAAATATTACAAACATTACTGTAAAATATAATAACTAAACCAAAAAAACAGAATCGTTTGTTTTCCTCTTCAGGTGTTCCTATCACCATAATTATCAATCACATACCTGATTTTGATATTTATTCCAATAATCACATATTGAGAGGTTTCAGTGACGTGAAACATTCATGAACTTCATTTATTTAGCAGTATTTTAAGTGAGATATACTGGCAGCGACATTTGTTAGCATGTTTGGACGGAGGTAGTATCGATCGTTTCATTATCTAGTTCTATATCGTCTCATACAAAGTCAGCCACCTTCATCGAACTAAGCTTAATATCTAAGTTGAGAGATGAATAACAAATTACGCCATCCTCAGCCGCCTTAATTAATGCGCTTTTAATTCAGATATAATATACAGGTTACTTGGTAACATATAGATTTAAATAACACATACAGTGAGTTCGTAAAATGTTTTATATTTAATTCAAATTGCAGAAAATTACCTTACATTTGTTTTTATAAAAAGCAATTTATGACTTGTTAATGTTTGGCGGCGAACACTTTAAATTTTCAATTTCTTTTACACTAACTAATCTATATCAAATAAAACATTCAGCAAAGGTATCATTATAGAACTTGTCTCAAAATAAAAGTTATGTGAGGAAATAACTGGACTAAATACTGCATCACAATTACAGACTGTAACTGCACTTATAACTGTAAAGCAAGTATTATAAAAGGAAAACTGTATAGTCCCGACGTCTTATAACACATCACCTGAACAGTTTAGGGCTAGCATGAAAATCTACCCACAGATTAAATGTAGAATCACAAAATAAAATGTAAATAAATGGACATGCTGCAAATGACAGGCATAACATTCTGGGGACCTACCACCATGTTTAAGTGTAATGATTTGATAAAGTTTCATGCTTATTCAATTAACTTTACAAACCTTACAATATAACAACATTACTAAAAGTGAGATTAAATTGTAACAATCTTTGTAACACATTATAAGATTTCTATAATGATACTATTATATGATAACATGACGACAACTGTACAATAAGTAAATGAACCAAAGCACATCATGTATGTAGAGAGGCTGTTTATGTGAGAATATGGCATCTTTAAAAAGTTAATGGTACAGCTGTGAAAAAATAGCAAAAGATAGTATTCTACATACCAACTTAAATGTATGAAGAAAGATTCGAGAGGGTTAGTCATATAATAATTCACATAATTGTGAAATCAACACAACTGTTACAGATTGCTCTTAGACCAAGGCCTCAAGTTAGCTTTTGCTACACATGACAATTTGGTTTTTTGTTTCAAAGTCTAGCGGGTAGATGAAAATACTCTATCTGCAATGGTAGGAAAATACATTTCTGGAACTGGGAGATATGTTGAGAGCAATTGCAACAAATAAAATAGTAGAAAATTACCGAGTCTGTTCTTGAGGAACAATAATAAAAATCTGGAAACAAAAGTGATCCCTAGTAAGCATTAATCACAACAAAATAACATGAAAATTGCAGATTGCATTGGGATGATGAATAAGTGCAACATCCCTCACGGCCCCTAGCACCGGCTTGAGCGGTACTCAGTTCTCAAAACTTAATAGTGCTGGCATCAATGATCCCGAAGGACCAGAAAAATATAGCAACACTGAAGTGAAGTACGGGACAACTTTTTACAGCTGCCATACGGCACTTGTCACCTGCTGTTGTGAGGAAACAAAGTAATTCCTCGGAAGCAAAAATAACATGAAAACTGCAGACTAAAGTTGATAATCTCCCACGCCCTCTAACACGGTATTTAGAGCATAACACATGGGATATACATCACTAAGGTTTCACAAGGGTATTTTACAATCCTATGCAACACTTGTTGCTGTAAGTTTAGTAATGCTATATGTTTATAAGAAAATATGTTGATGATGTTATGAACAAAACTTTCACACCTGAAGAATTGGAACAACAGGCAAAGGCGGAACTTATCGAACTATACATTGTACTTCAAAATTGTAGGTCTGTCATATCTAGTTCTTTATAATTATAAAGCATACATGCAAGTTAATAAGGTGCGAACGCTTAAGTGGTGATTGTAAGTCCACAAATATGTACTTACTATTTTCAACATATTTACTGCACTGCAGTATGTAAGCTTTCAGGATTTTTTTTCCAGTTTATGGCTCAGTGGGATTTTTAATGCATCATACTTCCAGTAAATATCGGAGATTGTTACTTTAACATCCCTTATCGTAGGAAAGTCCACAAAAAACCTTCGGAATGCTCCCGATAAATTTCTATTCTAACATGACTTATGACTTTAGACGCAAAACTGCCAATAAACACTGTTTACGGACTTCATATATATTCGGTTTTCTTTTTATACATAACCTTTTAAAGCAGCAATAAAACGGCAATGTCATTGTCGTTTTCTGTTCTTATTATGTTTTCTTTTTATATAGGATGCAAAGTTAAAAATCGACTCTTTGTGAAAGTAATTCATTTCAATATGGAGAAACCAATGTTAATTTGATTAATGATTAATGAAATTGTAAATGACAATACTATAAACTATGACTCCAATTAGAATAGTAACTCTTGGTACACTCAAAAAGGATTGAACATACTACATCTTAACATTCACCATTTGTACCAAAAATAAGACGAACTCAAAATTATAATTTTAAAACAAAAGATTGATATACTCTGTTTATGTGAAACGTTTCTAAATGTAAATTTTCTAGACATTGAACTACAGTTGGACAATTTTACACTTTTTCGCAAGGACAGGCCTGTTTATCTTTTGTACATAGATCTGATTTAGGAAGTATTTCTATTGAATCCATTTGGCTTGAACTTAAACAGCCTAAAGTAAATCGTTATTATTGTGTTATGCATACAGACCACAACCTTCTTATGTTGAATGCCTTGATAATTTTGCTATATCCTTAGAAAAATCATACATGTATTTAGAGGGTAAAGAATGTATTGCTTTGGAGATTTTTACTATGATGTTTTGAAGCATGATAATTGTTCTAAATCTTGATTAGATCTAGTGCAGTCTGTAAATTTTTCTCAGCTTGTTGAATCTCCTACCAGAGTAACTTCAAGCTCTGCTACATTGATAGATCATGCATTTTCAAACATGCCTCAAAATATAGTCGATGTTTTGTTTTGTACCTTCCTTATCCATTAGTGACATTTTCCCATTTGTCTTACACGCAAACTTTACACCATCAGTGTTAAAAGTCCCATGTATAAGACAATAACGTTCCGGTCTCTAAAATACTTTGATGAAAATCGATTTTTAACCGAATTCAATGAAAGTTTACACGATTGATAGGCAGCTCAAGTCTTTTCCGCTTGATTCATTTTGGCTGAGTTATGGCCTTGAATAAAAGTGTTTTTTCCTGTTGACTACTCCTAGGAAACTACTAGTGCAACTTCATCAAATCTTCCTTTTTAACGCCCTGTCTTTCAGGTTGTCCAACATTTTTTTCAGTTGTTTTGCTATTCTGGAATTTAGTCCTTGAAAACTATTGAATTCTCTTTCATTTTGTTCTCACGCTTTTATTTCATTGGATGTAAATTTAATTTTTTTTGTTCAACTACATTAAGATTTTTATTAAATAATTATTTTAACAAATTTGTTTTCACTTGACTTCTGTGAAATACGCCCTTTTACACGACATGGTTACACTTTTACACGACATGATTACACTTTTACACGACATGGTTACACTTTTGCACATTGAATGTTGTTATGCAACAAAACCGATTGATCAACTTTTGAAGTCTCCCTCACGAAAGATAAGGTTGAGTAAACAAAACGAATTGTGAGTTACTTACCGTTAGTCTCCTCTAGCGTTATTTGAGGACGCCTTTCGTGAGATTGAGATTAAGTATCGTTTATCAATATGGGCCTTAGAATAGATGTTATCCGGAATTCGGGAAACATTGGGTTTTCCAAGCTAATCCAAGCCATGTAAAAGCCAGGGTTTTTAATGTAATACGGAAATATACACATATTTCCAAGAGACAACTTTATTTAAAAAAGTTTTCCTATCTTGTTGCCATAATATATTTACTTGCAAAAGACATCTCAATTATCAATATCAACTTGAAACAAAGTACTCTTAAACCTCACTAATATAAAGTAGTTTTCTCTTAAATACTAATAAATATTTGTATTATAAAAGATGGTACTTCTATTTATGTCTTGTTTATTTTAAATGAAATCAACTTCATATCAATTTTTAAAATATATATTCAATCTATGGGAAGCTGCACAATAGTATAAATACACATTAAAGGCACATTGTGCCTCAGAAATGAACAACATTTAATGTTTCGTTATTTATAAGGGGGGAAAATGTTTAAATAATGGTTTTAGAGCATGTTAGATGTTATTACCTGAATCTGAAAGGGAAATTATTTAACATAAAATGTAAATAAATTAGTATTTTGACTTCCAAACAAAACACTGAATTAAATTATCTTGCATTTCACTTTTGTCCACAATTTTGCTAATAAAATATATTTTATGTTTCATCATTGTCGATAAATGCCAAGTAATACATGGTTTGTCAGAACCAAATACTAGTATGCAATGATTTATTTCATAAAATGTTCTTTCAAAAATGAACTTTCATCTAGTTAGTTATCTTAAGGTTTTTATTTAAATATACAAAAACCTTGATGACCCCTAGCATCGGCTAGTAAAATGGTGACTGTTCGAGTCAGTTCATCATCTTTCATGTCCCTAGCACCGGCTTAAGCAGTATTCAGTCCTCAACACAATTCAGTACTGAAATCAATGATCCTGATAGACCAGAAAAATATAACATATGAGGGGCAAGTCAACAATCTAAATAAACACTTAGCCATGGATGCCCTTAACACTGAAACGAACCAAAACTTTTTAGCCAACAATCTAAATGAGTTTTTAAACTTATTTGCAAATTGAGTGTATTCTTTAAGAGCTACAACACTGTCACAGAAAGTTATGTATCATACAAATGGTAATTTTTTTCTTTTCGAAAAAAAATGTGAACAACCAAGGACATATGTTGCTCTTGTGATTTTTTTCATATGAATAAATTGTCATTATAAATGTAAGTGAACTATATCATGTGTTTTTATATGATATAACAGGTCATACATTATACATATTTTTATCTTCAGCCTTGGAAATGTTAGTATGCTTTTTCCCCAAACACGTACAATATAGGTCATATGGGACGTACCAGCTTTACTAGTGGAGGAAGACCTATTAAAAATCTTATTAAAATTTGATGTCGGTCTCCAGAAAAATCATTTTAAATATTCATAAACGACAGAAGACAAAATTGAAGAAACACATTTATTCTATGCATTTGTAAAAAATGTTAATTTGCAGTGTTAATAAAACATGGTATGAATATAATGCGTCAACAGTATACACAAAAGACATCAACGATACATATATACCACATCAACAGTATAAACAAATGCAACAACAAAATGAGCATAATGTATCAACAGTATGAACATTAAACATCAACAGCACGAACATTAAACATCACGAATATGAACATAATGCATCAACAGTATGAACATAATGTATCAACAGAATGAATATAATACATCAACAGTATGAACATAATACTTTAACAGTATGAACATAATGCTTCAATTGTATAAACATTATACATCAACAGTATGAACTTAATGCAGCAACAGTATAAACATAATGCATCAACAAAATGAGCATAATGTATCAACAGTATGAACATAATGCTTCAATAGTATGAACATAATGCTTCAATTGTATAAACATTATACATCAACAGTATGAACTTAATGTATCAACAGTATAAACATAATGCATCAACAAAATGAGCATAATGTATCAACAGTATGAACATAATGCTTCAATAGTATGAACATAATGCTTCAATTGTATAAACATTATACATCAACAGTATGAATATAATACATCAACAGTATAAACATAATACATCAACAGTATGTCCATACTGCATCAACAGTATGAACCTAATATATCAACAGAATGAACATCATGCATCAACAGTATGAGCATAATGTATCAACAGTATGAACATAATGTAATACTGAACATAATGTATAAACAGTATGAACATAACACTTCAACAGAATGAACATTAAACAATAACAGTATGAACATAATGTATCAACAGTATGAACATAATAAACAGAATGAGCATTATGTATCAACAGTATGAACATTTAACATCAACAGCATGAACATTAAACATCAACAATATGAACATAATGCATCAACAGTATGAACATAATGCATCAACAGTATGAACATAATACTTCAACAGAATAAACATAAAGCATCAACAGTATGAACATAATACTTCAGCAGAATTAATATAATGCATCAACAGTATGAACATAATGCATCAATTGTATAAACATAATGCATCAACAGTATGAACATAATGCATCAACAGTATGAGCATAATGTATCAACAGTATGAACATAATGTAATAATGAACATAATGCATCAACAGTATGAACATAATACATCAACAGAATGAAGATAATGCAATCCAACAGTATGAACATTAATGCCATCAACAGTATAAACATTAATGCAGCAACAGTAATAAACTTAATGCATCAACAGTATGAACATAATACTTCACAGAATAAGCATAATGCATCAACCATATGAGGCATAATGTATCAACAGTATGAACATTATGCATCAACAGTATGAAGCATAATGTATCAACATAATGAACATAATGTAATACTGAACATAATGTATAAACCGTATGAACATAAACACTTCAACAAATGAACATTAAACAATAAACAGTATGAACAAAATGTATCAACAGTATGAACATAATAAATAAACAGAATGAGCATTATGTATCAACAGTATGAACATTTAACATCAACAGCATGAACATTAAACAGCAACAATATGAACATAATGCATCAAACGTATGAACATAATGCATCAACAGTATGAACATAATACATCAACAGAATGAACATAATGCATCAACAGTATGAACATAATGCATCAACAGTAATGAACATAATACTTCAACAGAATATGAACATAAAGCATCACAACAGTATGAACATAATACTTCATGCAGAAGTATGATATAATGCATCAAAAGTATGAACATAATGCATCAACAGTATATGCACAACAATACTCATCAACATAATGCATCAACAGTATGAACATAATGCATCAACAGTATGAACATAATACATCAACAGTATGAACATAATGCATCAACAGTATGAACATAATGCATCAACAGTATGAACATAATACATCAACAGAATGAAGATAATGCATCCACAGTATGAACATAATGCATCAACAGTATGAACATAATGCAGCAACAGTATAAACTTAATGCATCAACAGTATGAACATAATACTTCAACAGAATGAACATAATGCATCAACAGTATGAACATAATACATCAACAGAATAAACATAATGCATCAACAGTATGAACATAATGCATCAACAGTATGAACATAATACATCAACAGTATGAACATAATGCATCAACAGTATGAACATAATGCATCAACAGTATGAACATAATACTTCAACAGAATGAACATAATGCATCAACAGTATGGACGTTATACATCAAGAGTTTGAACATAATGCATCAATTGTATAAACAACAGTATGAACATAATGCATCAACAGTATGAACATAATGCAGCAACAGTATGAACATAATGTATCAACAGAATGAACATAATACTTCAACAGAATGAACATAGTGCATCAACAGTATGAAATACTGCATCGGCAGTATGAACATAATGCAGCAACAATATGAACATAATGTATCAACAGTATGAACATAATGCATCAACAGTATGAACATAATGCAGCAACAGTATGAACATAATGTATCAACAGAATGAACATAATACTTCAACAGAATGAACATAGTGCATCAACAGTATGAAATACTGCATCGGCAGTATGAACATAATGCAGCAACAATATGAACATAATGTATTAACAGAATGAACATAATACTTCAACATAATGAACATAGTGCATCAACAGTATGAACATACTGCATCGGCAGTATGAACATAATGCAGCAACAGTATGAACATAATGTATCAACAGAATGAACATAATGCTTCAACAGAATGAACATAAAGCATCAACAGAATGAACATAATACTTCAACAGAATGAACATAAAGCATCAACAGTATGAACATACTGCATCGGCAGTATGTACATAATGCATAAACAGTATGAACATAATACTTTAACATAATTAATATAATTCATCAACAGTAAGAACATAATGCATCAGTTCAGCAGTATGAACATAATGCATCAACAGTATGAACATAATACTACAACAGAATGAACATAATGCATCAACAGTTTGAACATAATGCATCAACAGTATGAACATAATACATCAACAGTATAAACATAATGCATCAACATTATGGACATTATATATCAACAGTATGAACATAATGCATTAACAGTATAAACATAATGCATCAACATTATGGACATTATATATCAACAGTATGAACATAATACATCAACAGTATAAACATAATGCATCAACATTATGGACATTATATATCAACAGTATGAACATAATGCATTAACAGTATAAACATGATACATCAACAGAATGAACATAATTTATGCATCAACAGTATGAACATAATTGTGCAAAAGTAACGCAGGAATTGTGCAATTTAGTGGCTAAAGCGAGCACCGCGATAAGTAAATTGTCAAATTGGAAGAAATAAATTTGCGCATACGGTTGCTGAGACATTATACTTTAAAACTCTTAAATATATTTCCATTAAAATGTTTATTTCTCAAGATCATTCGTGAAAATGACGACCTGACAAGCGTATTGATCGCGGTTTTTAGTGTCGTTGATATCTTTAAATACAGTTACAAAGATATAATTTTATGATTTTTTATATTCTGTGTACCTGAGACATTTTCCGATCTACTCGTGTCATATTACACTTATTTAGCAGATAAAACATAATCGAGACCATTGTTACGAGATAACGCCGAACACTGAAGCAACTGAATCTCATTAAAAGTAGCTAAATTTTATTTAACCAGCATTTCTTCTATTGTTTTACGACACTTGTAGTTTGACAAATGTCTTAGATAAACAGAATATGAAAATATAATGTTTTAAATGCGTTTAATGTACATATTTATTTGACGAAACACAAACGTCACCTTCAAAACGGTAATCAGGTTGTCTTTCTCACGAATAATCTAAAAAGTAAACATATTCCAGATAAAAAATGTAATGCTGATTCTTTTAAAGTATAATGTCGTCGCAGACATGTGCGCTAATTCATTTCTTTAAATTTGATTTAGAATAAAATATTTTAGTTTATTTACTTACTGTGTCATTCGTTTTGGCAATTAGCATTGCACAGATTCGGCGTTACTTTTACGTTATTTGCACATTCCTGCGTTACTGGATATGCACGTTGAATGTGTTAAATATTGTGCCATGTGAAAAATGTTAAGAATACTATTTTTGTTCAATATTTTGAATAAAACAAGAATTTAAAAAATATCATCGGCATGTTTTTTATAGTATTCATGCATACATCATGAAAAATATTTATTTAATCATTTCAATAGTTAGGAAGAGCGCAACATCTTGACGTCACTTTCTTCTAGTTGACAACAACTATGTATGAATATCCTTGACTATTAATTAATTTGTCAACCATCTCCCCACCTTTAAAAACACTGAAAAGTACAGGGTATATATCCTTATATAAGGTGAGTCCCTATATATATATATTGATAATAATTTTACCACGAAGTCAGATTAAGTGTTGTCTTTTACCAAGCCTGTATGTATCCGTTGTCGGATATTAGTAACAGTTCTTAGGTCTTCTCAACATATAGGACTTCATAATATGTCAAATACTTACCATTATTGGAAAATCTACATTTTACCTCTGACACTGGCGTCATGATTCTCGTCATATATAACTGCGGCACATTATATATTTCAGTCTCTGTGAATGTCGACGGTACAATACTAGACGTAGTCAAGGTGTGTAACAGGGACGCTGGCGTGGACTACAGCTCAACTACCGATTTTGGTGAGGATAACGTTTTAAACAATTTCAAAGATATAATGATATTATAATTTTGTACACGGACTTTCAACTATTTAAAGAATGGTATGTTATTTTCTTTCTGTAATTATGATAAATATTGTCTGTAACCAGTAATATCTTTTGATTTCAATAATACTTGCGTTGTGTGTATACAAGTATTAAATTAGTTTTCGGTAAATTCAATTTAGAATGTCCATTTGTTCATGATAATAGATATGAAGCGGGTATACTTTATGACGTGTTGACAATATTACAGCACAGAATAATCTAAAACCACAGACATCTTAATTATAACAGTGCACACATATAACACATATCCTGTATAATTAAAACGCTTGCATGAACATTCTTAATGATAAAGTACACTGAACTGATAATAAATCATATATTTAGGATTAAGATTAAGGATATATTGATGATGATAATTCATTTATTTATTATAATAAAGTACTCTTAATAACTTGTCGAATTATAAACGAATTTTTTCACATCAATGCATACATATCAAACATAACTTGTTTGCTTATCACCATGCCAGCATTGAACAGAACCATCATTAACACTTTAGAATATAACATTAAAGTCATTATTTATAATAAACGAATAGCAATTTTAACGATTTTCAATATTTAAACCAATGAAAACTTAATGTTCCTCATTCATAACCAAACGACTTGTATACATTATAATGTAGTAAAATTTTAGTTAAAATTATTGTAAAATACGTGACCATTTTCTCTAAGTATTTTACAATACGGACCATTTTACCTGTAATTAAATTTATAAGAATATAACAAAATGGCATTTCTATATATTCTATCCAAAAAAAATTCGATAAAACACATTACAAGCATTTTTTAAAAAGATTTTTATTGGAATACTTCTGCATAATTGATAATAAAATAAAGAAATTTTCCTTTTTAAAACTCAATATTTGTCAATGATTATTTATGTTATTTTTATCTGTTTTATGTAAGTTGATTTTTACACCTTTCTTCACATAGCTATCAAGGATATAATTAAATTTATCACATACAATATATTGGTTGATTGAATATCAATAGCTTATTCAAAGAAATAATTTACTAGTAAATCGCTACCAGGTCAAATATCTCACAACACCGTCATAAAGTGTGATTCCTGACATAGTGATATTATTTCATGCGACAGAAAAAAACGCATTTCTTATTTCTTTTGAATTATTTTAGATTTCAGTTATATATCTAAAGTTTACACTCGAAAACACGAAATATTACTATACTGTTTTGATTAAACAATCGTCTGTTAATTATAAAAAAATCTAATATTCATATTCAGAATAGGGATAATAAGAATCAAATGACAAATGCCACCAAAAAACTAAAATTTGAAAATCCTTCAACGGCTTTGTCATTCTTATTTTCGGTTTGTAAAAAAACATAATAATAAGTGAGTGAATAATAAACAATTTTATATCTTTAAAGATTTACACTTCAACACACTATTAAAATAATGCAATAACTTTGCAAGGTTAAATTGAAATACAATATCATATCGATGTATCCATTCTTTTTTGTTTGAGTTCCTTTACGGAATGAATAAAGAAAGGGTAGAGATGCGGTTTTAAAAATGCAGCACCGTAGATCTTGTTATTATGTTTCTTTTATTATATAGATAGATAACCACCATTAACGGTATTAGAATAATTTCGCATTTTAATACAAAACAGTGCAACTTGTTTATTTAATTTCAGTCGCCGTAAATAAAAGTCCTTTGAATTTCTTGTTAAATGTTCTCTTCAAAGGATATTTTGGTAATGCACGAAATTATGATCATTACACGTATGAATTGAACAAAGAAATATTATTCCCACACATTATTTAGAATAAGTATGTAAATTTATAAACTCAAAGATAACTTTAAAAACATCACCAGCTTAGTTGTTTAACAAGAAAGAGAGTTGTGCTTTTATATGTAGCACACAACATACGTATACATACTTCTCGCGGTATCATATCATGTTTGTGATACCAACATCATTCAATATGTCCCTTTGGTGATGTCAATTACCCGGTGTCATGGAATATGTTGACAGTCTTGGATCATCCAGACTGTTTTATTTATTATGTTCAACGTCTTTGCTCTTAGATCATGTTGAACAGATTTGCTCTTTGATCACGTATGTTCTTGGATTATGTAGAACGTTTTGGTTATTGTATTTGCAAACCGGCTTGTCTCTTAAATCAATCCTGTAAGCGTGCTTTCCAGGAATAATAATAATAATAATAATAATAATAATAATAATAATAAAGTGGCCCAAATGCGGATAAAGTCAATGTAATTTGAACACCAAAAAGTGTTGAAAATATTTATATGTATCCCTAATTCTGTGACATTTTTAAAGAATTCATTTTCGAATATCTCGTTGTCTTTCTCAACATGAATTGATTAGCGGGTAACTTTATAATTCAGTAATTTTAATAATGTATGTTTTTTGCTTTAAATTGTATTTAACAGTCCTATCTTGGCAATTATCGATATTGAAGGAGAGGCTTCTTAGAGTTTAATGGATATAGTCTCTGATTGAGCATAATGTTTGTATCTTCTTTACAATTAAGTAAACGAAGGAAGCGGACATAACAAAGTTATCTGAATGCATCTTGATTACATACACGAAACCCGAGTTAAATACAATATTGATGCTCGTAATGACTAATACATTTCCGTAATAAATTGTCCCTATCTATGTACATCACCCTCTCTACGTCTCTCTCCTTCTATATTAGCACGAAACAATAACATATTGATATAAAACATTGAATGAAAGTAAACTTTGACTCTCAACCAAGACATGATACTGTGTTAAAATTACGTCTCTTACAAGTTCCACAGTTACGATGTACTTTTGACCATTTTTGAGGCCGAAATTTCATTTCTTACAAAGAATCTTAAAGAAATATACATGAACAACATATATATTTTAATGAAATGTGCACGTATTTCAAAAATGTATACTATGTAAATTGGACATACATGTATATTTTATCCATATTTAAAAATAATCGTTTGTATTGTATGACCGAGAGTGATTTTATTAGGCCTAGTTTACATACCATTAATCATCATTATAATTGACCGTAATATAATATAAAAATAAGTCCAGCACAAGAGATTATAATCAAACTGATATTTTTTCAGGCCCATATCCATGTTTGATTTGTTTTATACGCTTACTCATCTATTAATAAGATTGAACTCTATTTAAAATCGACGAGGCAATTTCAGAAAATTGTATATCGTTCTAACTTGTAGAATCACTTGCCTATTTATGTTGAAATGATGCAAAAATTATATTATATATCAGTCTAACAGTTATGAATAAAATAAAGCTAAATGAAACTTGATGTTTGTGTTAATTAAAGTTTGTAGAGAAACAATAACCGGAAATTGTACCATTTTATCAGCGTCAATATTCCGTTTCTAATGATTCTCTTATTTCCAATACTTACAGTGCTTTCATATATTATGTATAAATTATTTGATATAAAAAATACAGCAAATACATTTATTAAATTGTTGTTCCCCCATTGAATTAAGAATAATTGTGTTATTTATACCTATTTTACACTGATTTCTTTTAACTGTTCTTTTATTGTTGCGGAGTACAACTGAAGTATGTGGCTGGTCTTTCCTCGTAAGTTGTCTTCAAAAAATAGTGAACAAAAGATAGATAGATAAATACCACAGAAATATTAAAAAAAGGGTTAGAAAATTTTGAAAAATGATCATACTTTGTCAATGCTAAAAATAATAACACTTAAAATAACGGGGTGGTAGTAAACATTATTTAAAAATGGTCAAATTAGTTAAAAAAGAGAAATTAAGATTTTTTTAAAAACTTTTATAAAGGGTCCTATTATAATGAAATGTGAAAATTAGTGATGAAAACTATGTAATTTAAAAAGAAGAAACAAACACTTTTTGATGTTTTGTATTGTAATGTATTCTATATATTATCGGAAATTAATTATGCAATGATAGAGGACAACAAGTTTGTAATATTTAAGTTTTCTGTTCTATTCTGATACATGGTATTTGACAAAAAATCGGACTGATATAATTTCAAGTTTCTGTGATTTTTATGGTACACAGTGATTCATAAAAAAATTATTGTTGAAATATGACTTGAAAAAGTAAGCATGTCATTTAAGTATTATATGAAAATTACAGTGATTTCTGTTTTAAAAAATGAGAATGAAGATCAACAAGGCAAAGGCAACGTTCACAGGATGCAATGAAACAGATGCGCAAACGCAAGCATTTTTTGTGAAAAGCAGTATTACTGTATCATTTAACTAATGTGATAGAGCTATTAAATAAAGTGATAAGTTCAGTTGACGTTTATCATCTATTAACACGGTTATGATGATAACGTAAATATCAACAGTACGTGTGATTAACGTCATAATTTTCCTTGAAAACTACATGATAATGACGGTATTTTATTAATTTTTCAGTTCACGTTGACAAAAATACACACTGAAAATTCTAACATTGCTAAGGTTTGTAAAACAATACTTTCCAGAAAACATAAGGTTAAAGTTAAGGTTAAAGAGCTTTAAAGTGACGTCACATTGCAATACTTCATTATTGTTTATTTGCGTTTAACGGCACATTGACACATTACCCGTACACTTAAATTAACATTATGCTGAAAGTGAGTTAGTGAAAGTTTACAAAATGGGTAAGTAAGTTTATTCCTTTCAGTAATCTTTCAATGTTTCGGATTGAGTTGAAAGGTTCTGTAAGTGATAAAACCTTTCACGAACCTGTGCAAGATCATGGCATTTAAGAAAATGTTAGGAGGTGAAGTATTCATTACAAGGTACTGTATACAAAAATGGAGCATCATCCCCTGTTCAAAGATGGAGATCTGTAACTTAAGTGTTTTCTTGATCAAAAGAGATAGATAATGTAATACATCAAGACAATGATTGATACCGTAAAAATTGTTAAATACGGTTTTGTTCCAATTTGATTTTCATTCAGATGTTATAAGTTTAATCAGTATTTCGTAACAGTGTGTCTATTAGTTGAGTATTTAATGTTTCTTTAGCGGAAGCATCACTTTTCTTATATCGTGACTTAAGACCCAGCATAAATTTACCGGTGCCATCTTTATATAGATTGTCATTCAGTATGCATGCTTAACAGGAAGGCGAAAAAATGATGGGGGAAAGTGCAAAACACGATGATGAAAAGTGGAAAGGTCAAAATAACGAAACCACGATGGTAAATAAATAAAAGTACGAAGATTAAAACACGAACCTATATCGAATTTTCACCATTGTGGTTTCCTTATTTTGACTTTTCACCATCGTACTTTCGACTTTTCATTATCGTTTTTTTTTTTAATTTTCACCATCGTGGTTTTGTTAGTTCGACATTTCACCATTTCGTTGTTACGAGTTGTGTGTGTGTCGCAATGCCCTAACAGGACACAGTAGAAGGTCCTCCTGCTTCAGCTTAGAGACTTTCTACTTGCAATGTTCGAAATACGTGAAAGGCCATACGAAGGCGTTGCGAGTATTAATTCGGAGAATCATAAGATAATTTGAAAGAACTTCTTTACAATCTAAATAAAATAGACAGTCCGTACTGAAAAAAAACTTCAATAAATTAGATAAAATAGAGAAAAGGAAAGGATGTCAAAGGCGGTAAAATTTAAAATGCATAGACGGTGTCTAGTAGTGATTGAAACCTAGTTCAAATAAAATGAACTAAAATCAATCACCATAAACACTACACAAATGTTGTGCTTAACGATCTTCAAGGATCTGAAATACTAGTTTAACATCTCTGATTGAATGTACAGGGCGACTTTTTACGGCTTCCGCACAGCAAAAACAATGCTGATGTGACGGGGAAAAAAGAGAAAACGAAATCTGAAAAGGGAAAAAAATGTCTCAGACTCGGTTTGTGACGCTACACTGTAATACGTCATGATAATCTGTATTCTATGTTATTGTTATATCCATAAATGAAAAAAATGAAACACGTTTAATAGAATAGAATTAAAGCTGACTTCACTGTGTTTTAAAGCTATACACAGTTCAATATGATACCCTGATTTAACGGGAGTGTTGACATGTTTGTGCCGCATTAATAATTGAACTACTATTTTTAAAAAAATGGAACGTATATCATTCGACAAAATATAATTTCAACCACAAAAAAATCTCTATTGAACAAAAAGTATGTAAATCACAGATCTATTTTAAAGTGATCGTAAATAATTTTAAAATAAGCAAGGCAATATCTAACCTGTTTTAACAATTTAATTATTAAAATGACAGACAATTCAACTTGAAACGATTCAGAGCAGGAAGTTGTAAGTTACTAGAGCACACTGTGTGAATTATGGTTATGTTAAATGTATAAACGAGCTGAGTAAATCACACATAATTTATATAATTATCACTCGACTTACACGTAAAAACATTACATGTACATTAAGTTTAATTAACAAGCGATTACATAATTGCCGCTGCAGTGACATACATAGTAAGGCAACTAGATGGTACATATTAATTTATGAGGAAGTGGTATAATAACAAATATTAAGTTTGATATAAATGCCCATTGTTGGAATGGAATGTTAAAAATGGAAGGTTTTAATTGTTATTTTCTCGTTTTTCTGTGTAAATAATTGAATATATCATACCTCATTTGCATACGCCCTTCTATAATTAATATGACGACATCCATGCAGTCCATATAAGAATTATGGACCGCCCCCGGTCCTGTATGCGGTTTATGAACCGGATGACGTCATATTGAATATAGTAGGGCGTATGCAAATGAGGTATAATATAGTGCAATACGTCGTGATAATCTGAGATTCTCTAATTTTGGTATTTTGTTAATCCTTTTTCACTGTGTTCTTACTCAAACAATATCTAGTTCAAACTACTGAAATCTTTAACAGGACATACTTTATGGTAAAGTATGGCGAAGGATAAATACATGAAGCCATGTGATATCATAATAAACAAAAATTCAACAAGAGTTGTGTACATGTATTTCAATAAAAAATACAAATATTTGGTATGTTAGTTATTTACAACTGTCTCCAGTTCAACAAAATACATCTAGATAACTACTGTCAGAATATGATCGGTAACCTACTGGTTAATTATTTAATTTTCTTTTTCTATATTTCAGAAAATGTTGATTGAAACATTGTACATGATAACAATGTGTCTACTCTCGTCAACGTTACCTGCTAACTCGTTAGGGGATAAAGAGTGCACACCTAGGACATTTGAAAATGGTCCACATCAGTTTGGAATTTGTGGAAACAGAATTGACGAGTTGCTAGGGCTTCTGTGCGCCAATGGCCACAATGAGTTATACCCTTTCATTAAAAGAAAACGTGACGCATCAAATGGTAATTGTACATGTGTTTTACTACAAACAATAAACTTTGATTAACAAGTTCAGATACGAAGTGATTCAACAACGAAACATAATAAAATACTTTAAACATATTAATGATAAAGCAATGTAATATAATAGCATTAATTAAAGATAATAGTATCCTTTTTAATACTAATCTTTAATTATTCTTCTACATGAACTTTTGCAAGAAATTTAACACGACATATTAACAAGTCTTGTACGTGTATTGTATTTCAATCGGTCAAAACTATTTACTAGATATATAATATTACAAACAATTATTTATTATATTTTATTTTCAGAACTAGACAAGAAGTATCCGGATATTTTGATGAATCGTGAGGATGCCAATACTTACCTACAGAAACGAGTATCATATGTGTCGACAGGAATTGTATGTGAATGTTGTTACAACCAATGTAATATCATGGAACTATTGTCTTACTGTAGGCCAATGGATGACTCTCAGTTACCACGCTTGTTAAAACGTACACACGAAAAACTTGACACCTATAAAAATAAACCCTAACATTCATTGTAATATCCTGTCAACAATTGTCTCTATTATTTTTCACTTTCATATTACAACAGCAAAATGTACTTTAACTTACTGTCGGTGATATATTAAAATAACAACAGCACGGTGTAAAGAGACAGGCACCAAGAAACTAATTTTATTGCAATTAAGTAGGATTATAATGTACGGTGATTTTTTTTACTCCATCTGTCATTTTTCTGTTAATTAGAATAACCGTGAATGTTAATTTGTTTAGATGTATAGATGTAAGATAATGATAAATTAAATATTTCTAGAACAAAATGAAGGTTTTTTTTATCAGAGCATATTTTATCAGCCTCCTTGAAAGCTCAAGTAAATACAATAATTATAATAATGTGTTTTTTTTTGGTTCCCCCACAAAAATTAAATAATACGGAATTGTAAATAGTGTATACATTTTATACTAGTCAACGGGCATTCGACGAATTTCTTCTCTGCTTCTTAATTAATAACATTGATTATTACAATTGTACCAATAGTTTTAAAGATTTGTGGAAATGAAACTTCTTTTTCCCAAAATCTGTGACCATTAATCTTACAAGACAAAGCATTTTATAGAATTTTATAAAAATGTTGGAATATTTCTCTACAAAATAAGGTGTAGATATCATTTATGTTTTTTCTTTGCACGACACAACAAAGTGAATTAATGGTTGAACAAATCTCTCGCACGAATTAGTGCCTGAACAAATCTCTTGTACGACAAACCATGGTTAACTAAACTAATGGTTAAACAAATCTCTTGCACGACATTGCATGGTGCATTAATGGTTGAACAAATCTCTCGCACGACATAACATGGTGAATTAATGGTTTAACAAATCTCTTTTACGACACAACATGGTGAATTAATGGTTGAACAAATCTCTTGCATGACACACCATGGTGAATTAATGGTTTAACAAATTCTCTTGCACGACATTATATGGTGAATTAATGGTTGAACAAATCTCTTGCACGACATTATATGGTGAATTAATGGTTTAACAAATCTCTTGCACGACATTATATGGTGAATTTAATGGTTTAAAAAATCTCTTTTACGACAGTATGTGATGAATTTATTGTTGAACAAAGATCTTGCACGACATTATATGGTGAATTAATGGTTGAACAAATCTCTTGCACGACATTACATGGTGAATTAATGGTTTAACAGATCTCATTTAAATGACGCACCATGGGAATTGAATTTGGTTAAACAAATCTCTTTTTACGACATTAATGGTGAAATCAGTGGTTGACAAAATTCTTGCAACGACTTAATATGGGAAATTAACTGGTTTAACGAAATCCTTTTATGACCACCATGGTAATTTAATGGTTTAAAAAAATCTTTGGTTTCGACAATTAATGTTTTGAATTTAATGGTTGAAAAAAATTCTTCTTGTACGACGTTTTATGGTGAATAAATTCCTGAACAAATCTCCCTTGTACGACATTATATGGTGAAATTCTTGGTTTAAAAAATTCTTTATGACACACCATGGTGAATTAATTTAACAACAAAATCTCTTTTACGACATTATATGGTTATAACTTAATTTGAAGGCAAATCCTGGCAGACATTTTATGGTGAATTAAATGGTTTAAACAAATCTCTTGTTCGACATTTTATGGTGAATTAATGCCTGAACAAATCTCTTGCACGATATTACATGGTGAATTAATGGTTGAACAAATCTCCTGCACGACATTACATGGTGAATTAATGGTTGAACAAATTTCTTGCACGACATATATGGTGAATTAATGGTTAACAAATCTCTTGTTCGACATTACATGGTGAATATATGGTTTAAACAAATCTATTTTATGACACACCATGGTGAATAAATGGTTTAACAAATCTCTTGTTCGACATTATATGTTGAATTATTGCCTGAAACAAATTTCTTTCACGACATTATATGGTGAATTAGTGGTTTAACAAATCTCTTGTTCGACATTACATGGTGAATAATGGTTTAACAAATCTATTTTATGACACACCATGGTGAATAATGGTTTAATAAATCTCTTTTGAACATTACTATTGGTGAAGAATGGTTTTAAAAAATCTATTTTACAAAAAATTTGGGAATTTAAAGGTTTTAACACATTCTTGTTCGACAATTAATTTGGGGAACAAAGGTTTAAAATTTTAAAAATTAAAACACAACCAATGTGAATTAAAGGGTTTTAAAAATTTTCCTTTTTTTGACATTTATTTTTGTTGGAAATTAAATTGGTTAAAACAATCTCTTTAAAGAAAATTAAATGGTAAAAAAAAGCCGAAAAAATTTTTTCATTTTAAAATTTACCCCTGGTTGAAATTAATTTTTTTTAAAAAAATTCTATTTTAATGGAAAAACATGGTTTAAATTAAATTTTTTAACCAAAATCTTCCCTTTTTCCCATTAAAAATTTTTGGGGTAATTGTTGAAAAAAATCTCTTTCACGAATTATTTTTTGGTGAATCAAAAGGTTTTTAAAAACATTTTCTTTTTAAAATTAAAAATAATGGAAAACCAACTTTAATTCATGGGGGAAACCCTTTGTTTTACGAAATAAATTGTTTTGAAAAAGATTGAACATTTTTGAATATTTTACGTTAAAAGCTATCACATTACTCTTGCTCGAAACAATAAGATAAATAAATTGATCAGACGAAAAGAAGCATTGATATTTTTCTTACGGGGGATGTTTCATCGTTTAATTTAATCTTCAAAAACACCTTGACAAAATATTCTTGCACTAACATCTCAAAAGACCAACAAGGGGAGATAATACTTGAACTTTTATCTAAAACGACACAACAAGGAGAGAAAAGATAATACTTATTTTCTAATCTTAAACGACACAACAAAGTGGAGAAAAGTTTTCAACATGTATGTTACAGGTTGAAGCAAGGACAGATCATGTTTATTATGTATCTATACTAAAGATTGAAAGGCATCCAAAGATATTGTGAACGGCATTTATGAAAAAATGTTTGAATGTTTAACAAATATGACATGCACCTGAAAAAGTTTAACTTTATATTTTCTGACATTTCTATGAAGGGATTTCCACGAACTGGGTTAAACAAGGCTGAGCTTTAATATTTTAGAAAAACCTTTTAAAGTTAAAAATTTTTTAACCCCTTTACCTTGGACAACTTTTCACGATTTGGGAGTGATCCCGGGAAAATTTAAAGTAAAACATAAAACAAAATGAAGCCTGAAAAAAATAAAATTGATAACACAAAAGTATTCAAATATTGAAATAAAAAGTATGTATGTTAAAAAAAGTTTAAAATAAAAAAGGGGATATCATTGATAAAAAGGTTTATTTTTTTTTTTTATCATTAAAACAAAAAAAAATGATAAAGTTTTATATTTAAAATTTTAAGAATTTTAAATTTGGGGGTTTTTTTAATTGGTCCCTTTGGGCCCCCCGAATCATCATTTGGCTAATTGTCTGAAAACAAACACTTTGGTTTTTGGGAAATTTTAAAATAAGAATTTTTAAATTTCAGTTTATAATTTTTTTAAAAATTAAACCCTATATTGTTTTGCCCTTACTGGGAGCTTGTTGAAAAAAAGTTACAAAAATTAAATTTTGATGAAAAAGACATTTTTTCATTTTTGTTCCCGGAAAAAAAAAATTAAAAAAAAAGAAAAAAGTTAAAAAAAAAAGAAAAAACATTTAAAAACCCCCCCCCCCAAACCACAAACGAAAGTTTAAAAGGAATGAAATGTTAGAGCCCGGGAACACAAAAACAGGCACGGAAACACCAAAAAAGCAGTTTTGAAAAAAAACCCCTTTGGGGGAAAATCGCAATTTTAATATTTTAATGAACAATTGGGTTTAAAACCCAATTTTTGCGGTTTTTTTTACAAAAAAACTTGTGATGTCAAAACTGGTGAATAATTACATAAAAAATTCATGCAGCCATATTTAGAGGAGTGTGCCAATTATTCGTTACATTATAGATGCTCATAAATGTGTTCTGGTTAAACGTGGCGAAGTTATATATAAGTTATATAAGTGTGTTCTGGTTAAACGTGGCAAAGTTATGAAAACTTCTTTTCTGCATCATAGGCTTAATTTAAATGGGTTAGAAAAATGTATATTTTTAAATGGAATAAAAACTTCGAAGGGTTGAAATGAGAGGAACGTAGTTGAAGATCTATGGTGACACAATCAAATGAATTCTCTCGTACATGTAACAATATAATTATGTATTTTATAATAAGTCGGTTAATCAAAATCTGTGTACTTAAAGTCAATTTATAATTAAATTAATATATCACTGAATTAGGTCAGTTAACATATTTGAAATAAAGAACATAAATACATGTGTTTACTTTTATCGGCCTCATTCCAAATAATGTTAAATATAAATAAATGAAAGCCCATTCCGTTAAGATAAACCCAAAAATTGGTATAAAATTTCCCAACCTAAAGAGATTTCATGAGTTTTCATGAATATTTAGCTTCCCCATCCCCCACCCCAAGTAGAACCCTTTTTTTTTTTTTTTTTTTTTTTTTTTTTTTTTTTTTTTTTTTTTTTTTTTTTTTTTTTTTTTTTTTTTGGTTTTTTTTTTTTTTTTTTTTTTAGGATTTTAAGAATTTTAACCCTCAAAAAACTGGGAAACATCAATTAAACAATAAGTCCCTTATTCTTTAAAAACAATAGAAAACGGCTCCCCGAGCGGTCCAGAAAAATTTATGATCCTTTTTTGTTTTCCCTTCCCTTTTTTTCTATCTTATTTTGTAATTTTTAACCCCTAAATGCCCGTCAAACCCGAACTGCCCCATGACACTATATATTGAATTTACCTCCTCGCGCAAATTTTAAATGCAGATAACTAAAATGGCGAAATCCCTTGGCCCAAAACTTTTTTGGGTTTAAAAGTTTTTGTTATATCATATGGATCATGTAAAACAGTTGTTACATTCTGTAAATATGCCTCTAAAAACTATGTAGAAATCGTCATTAAAGACGTTTCCTATAGGTTCTTCATCTCCACATCGGCAAAGAAGGAAATTTTAAACTAGGGAACAGAATTTACTTTAACTTTGCATGATAAAAGAGAATCATAAATGACACAATTTTATCGGAATAAAATAGGGCTACGGTCCAACATCTTGAGTTACCTTGTTTTAGGCCATTTTCATGAACTATGGTGGCTGATTTACCTCATGTCGTTTTTTCGCTCCTTCGCCTCAAAATTCGAAAATGCGAAAACACGAAGGGACGACAATGGTGGAGGTGAACTTTGTCGTCTCTTCGTGTTTTCGGTTTTTCTGATTTGTATGCCAGGCAACAAAGCGAATATACGACAGAAAGAGGGCGAAAATTCGACACATAAAATATGTCGTATCTTCGCATTCCATCCGTCGTCTCTTCGCATTTTCGCTTTTTCGCAAGTTTTGTAATGTCTAAACACAATGGTATATTATTTAATAAATAGTCGTATATAAGATATGTTGTATTCACGTAGATGTATAATTTAAAAGTATCATCCCGCTTATCATCCTTACACGTGTAAAATAATTAAATAATATAACGGTAAGGCTTTCAGACTGTTATGAATGAATTCATGCAACAATTATTATAACAAATTCATACATTAATATGTTCCTACCATCTTCAGATTATCAGTTTATTTTTTCAAATATTTTACCACTGACGGGTGTGACATGAGAATTAACGATTGCTTAAGTCACTGCCCGCACACATCTTAAAATAGATATTTACTCTGAGATTGAGGTGTTTTTTACTGGACAACATTTTATAATGTTTGTTAATTCTAGTACAGGACTTTTGTAAGACATACTTCATTTGATTATGTACAGTGCATGTTGGATAAAGTTTGATTAAAAAAATTGATGGTTGAATTCATTGATAAAAGAACAAACATATGAAAACCGATCACTCAGCCTTCTTCAGTGGTTTTATTGCATTTTAAAATTTATATAATAATTTTTTAAAAATATTTTATTCATTATTACATTATGTCATGTTGACAGGCGTTCCCCAGATCTTTAAAAAAAAGCTCTCACGATGGTCATTCTGTCTGTCATCTTCCCCATATTGCACGAATATCAGTAAAAGGAGAACAATTCAAAATCATAAAAAAAAATCAATGAGTATATTGTATTTAGATCACATTGTATTATACTGTACTTCTCTTGGTTCACGGTACTAAATGCTTTCAAACAAGAAGGGAAACAATAAACTAATGGTACAAAAATGTCATTAGCTGAAAACATTTAGGTATTTTCAGATTGATGTCTCCGTGCGCATGTACAACCGGAAGGCGAAAATGTGAAAATGTAACAATGCGAAAATGCAACATTGCGAAAATGTAACAATGCGAAAAAGCGAAAATGCGAAAAGACGACAAAGTTATGCTTTGTCGTCTCTGTGTTTTCGCATTTTTGTATTTTTGAATGCGAAAATGCGAAAATACGACAGATGCAATGCGAATGTACGACATATTTTACGTGTCGTATTTCCACCCTCCTGTCGTATTTTCGCTTTGTTGCCTCGAAAATCCGAAAACACGAAAGGACGACAAATTCTAGCTTTATCGTCCCTTCGTGTTTTCGCATTTTTGCATTTTGAGGCGAAGAAGCGAAAATACAACATGGCGTAAATCACCCACCATAATGAAAGATAACTCATAACTTTTTAAAGCAAAATTTGTTTTTCAAAGCTTTTACTATGCTTTTTTTATTTGACAATAGCAAAGTTTGCGCTAACTAAATTGAAATTTATGCAATATAATTCTTCATAGCTGTATAAAGCAAAATGATACGACTTTTTCCTTCCCATTATCCTTTTTCTAAAAAAACGCTGTAAAATAAAATATCAAAGAATAATCTGAAATAAAATAAGATGTCGGACTGCATGATTTTGAGTTATCTTCTCTTGAAAATGACCTAAAAGAGTAAAAACTTTCAAAAGCACATGACTTAAAGCGTAGGACCGAAACTCAAAGATTTTTTTCCATAAATTTGTGTTAAATCATAATTTTGTATCATGCAAAGTTTGAAAAATTCTGTGCGTAAGTTTCATTTTTGTATACATTGCTTGCAATGTATACAGAGTTATAAGCTATATCTCAGAAATCGTTACAGGTTTATGTTTTACCGAACAACAGAAACTAGTTCTTCATTCTGCAGTATTCCGACTACGCATCATTAAAATAGTGTTTGCAAAGTTGTTTAAATGCTTTGAAAGTTCCAAATCGTTCATTTTCATGAAGTAATAGACTCTACATTCCTTTAAAGAAAACAAAAAATAACAGTTCATTGATAAAATCGTAGTTTATACCTACGCGTTAAACTTCGCATATACGCATGCGCTTGCTAGTATGAATGAATACATCGTAAATATAGTAAAGTCGTCAGAGTAAAATCGATACCGCTTATGCTAAAACAATACAAAATAAGCTTTTTTTTAAACCGCTAGTTTGTTGTGATTAAATGTCCGATTTTAAAATGTATTACATCAATAGAAATCTTTGGATTTTAGCTTCATCACAGTATAAACTTCAATACATCTTTTGACTCCAAAGTGTTTAAATTAACTGTTAAACCTACCATATGTCAGACCATTTTACATGCGATTTATACAGTGAGATACGCAATGATAAGAATAGCCTGTCGTCTGCTAGTTCTGAAAGTGTATATCGGTGTATTATATAAATGGGACGAAACATCTCAGCAAATAAAATTCCTGATTTACATTTATGCAATAAAATTGCCCTAATATGTTTTACAAAATTAGTATGGAGCTCCGTAACAAAATTTACCAGCGTATACCGGAAAATGTGTGTTTTTTTTTTAAACTGGCAATTATCGTGACTTCGAAAAATAGAAATTTCGTAAGCTATTCTTTTGAATACCTTTTTTACACATGATTTTCCTTTCACTTTTGTATGCCTTAGATTTTTGAGTAGAAATATGTTTCGAAATTCAGCGAAGATTGCCTGATTCAGTACGGGTAAAAATAAAGATTCGGCCGCTCGACCGTTCGACCCATAACAATTATAATTCGTCGAACTTGGGATATTGACGATTAAGCCAGAGTATGGAGCTAAATATAGGCATATGTGGCAAGATTCGACGAGAAGAAATAATCATTTGAAACTGTAAATCAGTGTAAGCATTAAGAAATAAATACATTATGTTATTTTAATCTGCTTATATTAATTGCCGAAAAACACCAAAAAATTACCGAAAAACACTTAAAATACAAAGAAATATTAATTCAGCAATATAAACAATTTTTGATGGTTATTTGATGAAATGGGTTCAATAATATCAGTTTTAAATCGATGATATATACAATTGGTATAATTCCAACAAAATAAGTTTTATCTACTTTTTTCTATCCTTTAAATGATTAAAATTTACTTTCTTTTTGCAACCAGTGTAAATTAGAGAATGATTCTATTCTGTATTAAATGCGATATGAAAGTGTTTTTCGGCAAAGTAACAGTCTAGCGTCAAAAAAAACATGGAAAAGCCGGAAAACACATTTTACGGGCATTAAAATAGTCGTAGTTAAAACAAGAGCCGCTATTTTTTTTCAATCTTTTAAATGAATAACTATTACTTTCTTTTGTAACCAATGTAAAATGTCAGTGATGTTATTTTTATAAATACAGCATGAAAGTGTTTTTCGGCTACGTAACGTTCTAGCGTCAAAAACATGGAAAAGCCCAAAATAAAAAAAACAACAACACATTTTACTTGCGATGAAATGGACATTTCAAAAATAAGAACTATTAAATAAAATTTTCAACCGTCTAAATGAATGATTATAACATTATATGTGTAAGCAATGTAAAATATCAGTAATATTTTTGTAATAAACATTGTATGAAATTGTTTATCGGCTATGATACTGCCTAGCGTCAAAAACATAGAAAAAAACAAAAACAAACAACACATTTTACTTGCAATAAAATACTAGATATATTTTTTAAAAAATGCTGCTAAATACATTTTTCAACCGTTTAAATGAATAACTATGACATAGAATTTATTACCTTTGTAAAATGTCAGTTATTTTTGTAATAAGTACAGTATGAAAAAGTCAGTGGTGAAACTTATAGGTTGGCTCAGGGTGAGGTTTTAGATTGTTGAATGTCGGCCATCCATCTTATGTCAACTCTGGTCTGTCCACATTTAGCATCGTCGGATACCCACGGCCGAACCATTTACATTTATCAGTTATGTCATGTTAAATGTTAATCAACCATGTGTATCCGACGCTGACATTACAGTTTGTTAACAATCTGCTGGTCATTTAGTTTGTTAACACTCTATACTGGTCACACTTTTGTCCCAATTGTCACACAACATCGTAAGAATGTGTGTGACAGGTTTTGCTCGAGTTTGAACATGGATCACCTTGGTTGAAAATCAGAAGTATGTCACAGTAGCCAAAAAATAGAAAAAAAATGTTTTAGCTCAATGGTTCATCTAAAGTTAAGAAGTTGGTAACACAACCTGATTATAGAAAACCCTTGTTAACTTGCTGTCCAATATAAATGGATTTCTTGGAAAGGTTGTTCATGAAGACTATATGTAACAATTATTGAATAATGAAAATATTACAGTACATTTGAATTGTTGTGATTATAGATTTCATTTTTATTAATTAACA
Source organism: Ruditapes philippinarum (assembly GCF_026571515.1). Classification (NCBI taxonomy): domain Eukaryota; kingdom Metazoa; phylum Mollusca; class Bivalvia; order Venerida; family Veneridae; genus Ruditapes; species Ruditapes philippinarum. The sequence goes on from NW_026859675.1 coordinate 261,884, forward strand.
ATAAAGTAATGCATTTGAAAATTAATGTGTAGAGATTAATACAACACACCGGAATATATTTATAAATGCATCAAAGTACAGTACATAGATGTACTATAATTTGGTAATTAAGTCTTGTAGGATGATTCAATTAATTGACTATGTATAGAGTTCAAGCCAGATCATGTATTTTATCAGATAGCATCACTGGAAACTCAATATGACTGTTTCAATATTCTATACTGCAGTCTATTTAAAAAAAAAGGATTTCTTTATTGCTCATCAGCTTGCCCTAGCAATACACAGATGGAACATTACATCTTCCTTGACTCATAAATAACTTTTGAAGAAAAAAGCCTTGGTGCATGTGAATGACTTGTTAGGGACATTGATCTTGGTCAGAAGATGACCCCTATTGTTTTCGAGGTCAGTAGGTTAAAATCAACATGGCTTTGATGACAAAAATGGATTATATTATCAAGCACACTTCAGTACTTTCAGTGCTTTGATTTTCTTTGTTAATATAAAAACTGAAGACACTATGGGAAACGTCCGTAACATCATTCGACCAGTCTATTCTATTTTATTTGAGTTTCTATTGATTGTCAATTAAAACATAATTATATTGTAGTAACGTGGTTGTTTAAAAGATTAATACATGTATATTTTAAATGCAATTAAAATAATATGGGTCGATAACGTAATTTTGTAATACCCTTATAGAAATATGATATTGTTGTTTGGCTATATTGTCCTGAGACATTTGAATATTCCTTTTTTCCGATAATTATCGGATTCCGAAGAAAGCCATGGGGATTTTAATGTATGGTGCAATGATATATGCATAATTTAGAATTACAAGCCTGGGCGACAATGTGTTAGATTTCAGTTAGTTTCAAATAGAAGATTGGAAGTTCATGTTCTTGTATGACTTTTATTATATTTTACATGTGTTATGCATGCGAATCACGATGTAAAGTCGTACATATTGAAATCGATGAAATGAAAAAAAATATATTTATCAAAATTATGAAATTTAAAAACAAATGCTAGAAATGAACATACGATTTATCAACTCTTTTTTCAAATTATTAAAAGAAATAATAAAAAATAGTGTATGAAAGCTAAAAAAAAAGGTTTGTCCAAGATTCTTACTGTTTGTCTAAGATTCTACGCGGTCATAATTTCGTTGAATTTACCACTAGGTCACGAGCAGTATTTATTGATTTAGTATAAAGATCTATCCTAAGCTTAAATCATAATAAATTACGGAAAATGACGAAAAACCTCCCGAAGATAAAAAAGTCTCAAGTCAATATTGCCAAACAATAATATGGGTGTTTCGTTAACCTAGCTATATTATGAAACAATTTTTACACAGAGCTAACGTTGTTACAGAGTTCGGACATTTATGTTCATTTTTAAATTTTAACGACTTATTGAATATAGAACATTATGTTTATGTTCATGACTGTATGAAAAAAATCATTTCAGCGTAAATTTAAAACCAGGGTCTTTTGTTATACCACACCTGCTTTTGTTTTAAAAGACACGCTCTGTTCCATAACGTGACTTTATACATAGCATTGGCATACAAAACTTTTACAAACTTCATTGCAAACGGCGTTGAAGTGCAAATGGGATATTAGAAACGTAAGTTTTGATATATTAAGATATTTCTTTTTTATACTTTTTGCCTTCAGATAATCATCTGAGTCATATATCGTATATTCAAAAAGCTTTCTATGTAAGAAACACTATTTTTTATAATTAACAAAAAGTTTGTCCCAAACGCTGAAAGTGTGTACATTACCGTCTTTTTATGTTTTTGCAAAATTGAAAATGTTCTAAACATACCTTATTGGAAATATTATGATAATTATGATATCTCAATATGTGTATATATATTGTATCATTAAGTGTTAGCATTCATGATAAATCTTTTTTTATTGTTTAAAGAATTAGACACCTTGGACTAAACAATGTATCTTAGTGATATAATTATATGATTTATATAGTTTCTTATTTTTACCATTTGAGTATATAATAAAGTTGTATGTTATACGCACTGTGTACCAATGAGTATATAGTGCCCGGATGTATTCTGGAAATAAACTCTTGAAAGTCTTGTTATGTTTTTTCAATGGCAAATTGATTTTTCAGTAGGCCTAATAATAATCAAAATGACGGCACCTCTTACGTCACCATTCACCTCTTTGAAAAGTATGACGTCAATCCATGGCTCGAGCAAAGCGATGATATCACCGAGAATGGCAAATAAGACACTGAAAGAAAGCGAGGAGACGGATGATTGCAGTTTGTGTCTGAAATCATTTACTAATCCTAAAATACTCCCGTGCTTCCACACATACTGTCTATCATGTCTACAAACATATGTTGAAGCTAATGCTCACAATCAAAAGTTCGCATGTCCACTCTGCGCTTTTGAATGCGTTATTCCATCAGGAGGTGTTGATGAATTGCAGACGAACTTCTATATAAAGGCGGCACAAACGAAATCTAGTATTGCTGCAAATAGTCCATGTGAGGTAAGATTTTAAAGTAAATAAAGAGCTGACAACATCCTTAAATTGCTTTATCTTCTTACACCTTTCATTGAGAATGACAAGTAGACAATACAACAACACTTTAGTGTATACACTTTGAGAACGTTTCTATTGGTTCTTACAAACTTTTCTATGATATCTACAGGAAAATAAATGTATAAGAATGAACGTTTGAAGAAAATTTAAAATATGTTGTGTTTAAGGTATGCGATGATGGGTCACGTGCCGAGAGAAATTGTTTAGAATGTGAGCAGAACTTGTGTCAGAATTGTAGCAGAAGTCATCTTAAAATGAAATCTTCGCGGGACCATCACCTTGTGTCTTTGAAAGAAAGGTCACACGCAGGAGAAGGTCAAGTTACCAGCAAGTCTTTTTGTGAGAAACACAAAGGTATTTTTTTACTTTCCTCCCTTGAATGAATTGTTTCACATAGAGGCAGTTTTAGCTGAATTGATACTTTATAAAAAGTAATGACGGCAAATAGCAATATCCATTCATTTTATATGTTATTGTAAATGATTGCCGGGGAGAAAAAGAAACAATTTAAGTATTTTCTACCCTCATTTTCCCCTACATTTCTGTTTTTATTATTTTCATTTATTTCTATTCTTTTTCTCAATATTATCAAAAATAAATTCTGTATTATTTTTATTGTACATTTTGTAAGTTTACATCTAAGCGCAGCATTTTTGTATCTCAATTATGTATTTAGTTAAGTGGAATGGAATTGATATAAATATTTTTTTTTTCTTGTTTTCCAATCCAGATTTATTTTGTTGAAAAATATAAATGATGCACATGCAAAATTTATTGAATAAATCAGGTTTAAAGCAACGTACTATAACCTGTATAAAATCTATGCCAGGAGACGAGTTGAGCTTCTACTGCAGAAAATGTTCCATTCCAATATGTCTCCGTTGTAAGGTGACTATTCACGAACAGCATCAGAGCGAGGACCTTTCCGATGTAGCGGCCGAGATTCGTGTTTTACTAACGGACATGTTGAAAGGAGCACAGAATGTCCTTCCTAAGTTCCATGGACAATTAAATGATGTCACGTTCTATAGTGATCATCTCGAGAAAGAACGTGATAAACTTAGAGATGAAATCCTTCAACAAGTACACCGTGCTTTATATTTATATCAATTTGTTTTATTCTTGCCTATCTGCTACCTTAGAGTATTTCCGTTAACTGTAAGGCTGTCAAAATGTACAACAACAATACTGAAGAAATTCTAAAGTAATATTCTAATACATCATAATTTGAACGTTGCATTTCGAACAAGAGTAATTAACAAAATTAATGTAAATATGTTTCAATTATCATTCTGTTCAGACAAAGAAGCTTCACGAAACAATAGATGAACTTTCCAGAAAAATGGTTGCCGATGTTGAGGACGAATATTGTGTAGAAATGGCTCGACTCGGAACAAGACGTAACATGATTAGTGATAAGACGACGTCATTCTCGTCTCAACTGCATTCAGCCAATCAGGTGAGTTGTTATTGTTGAATACATTACTGATTTTATTGGACCAATGCACAACTGCACAACCTAAACAGGTTTGACAGCCTTTGTACTCATCCAATAGAATTCAGTACAAACATATAATACTCAATTTTTGATAATTTCTTGTATAATATACATATCGATACTTCCATGCTGTGTCAAGGAACAAATACCGGTGATTTACACACGTTTTATTGTGCAGACATTTATTTTTTGATAAAACTAATTACGTAGACATATTTCAGGTGGTTTGCTATGGATCTGATGCCGATATAGCCTGGAACCGCGATAATCTTGCCGACCAACTTCAAAAAATGGCAAAATCAAGGTATACTTTCAAATATACATTTATAATAATTTGATAATGCATATTTGCTTAAAGGACAAGTTGATGTTTTTTTTCATACAAACAAGGCAAACTACAAATTCCATTTGTATGAGTCACCTTTGTGCAGAGTACATTCTTATTTCAGTACAGTTATACTGTTTGGTCAGTGGTTTTATAATAAATTCGCAATATGCTGGTCGTTAATAATACCGCATTTATAAAAACAAATTAAATAAAATTAATATTTTCAGGACACCATCGGATATGATACGGTTGCGGATGGACTTTATACCTAGCACAAATATGATGTCGCCTAGCTTCTCAGAACTGATAGGACAGTTGAAGAAAATACGGGACCCAACGGAAGTTACAGTATATATCTTAAAATTATATGATTGATATATGATCTTTCTAAAAGTAATGCTGAATGTGTTCATTCGGAAAACAGAGTGCTATGAGCCATATGGTGTTACATAACACATGTCATTTTAATGAAGTTTTAGACGCTTAGTTTTAGAAGTTTCAGATAAAGAGGACTTCAATTATACAAGCATCCATGTTTAACATAATAGTTAAAATAACTTAAATACCGATAAATATTTGAAGTTATATTTGAACTTGTATTTCATTTGTGATCGGTACATGTTTTTTAAATAAAGTTTATCCAGGTATGGTTACTTCACGTATACATGTGCAATATGACATTCCATCGTTATTGTTTAAATTCAGGTTGAGGAGTTTTCCTCATTCTCCGTTGATAGTAGTTTCAAAGCAGTAAGCAGCGTTTGCCCGACGGACGAAGGTACTGCGTGGATTGCCCTTGGTTGGACAGCAGATGTTCATCTGTTCTACAGGCACGGAGTCAAGGTTAAAACACACGTAGTCAGTAAGACAATCGATTTTATAGCAAGAGATGTAGAAAACAATTTAATAATGTCCAGTAACGAGCAGAAAATGGTTGGCAAACCTGGACCAGGCTTTAACTTAGACACGTTTGCGTCATTTCCAGGTTACCATCCTCGAGGGATGACAATCTCTACCCAAGGAGATATTTTTATCTGTCTGGCACAATCAGCTGCTTTCCAAGATTTTCGCCCAACGCATAAAAACAAAGTCGTTAAGATGGACTCGAACGGAATAATGATTTCAGAATACGGAGCAGATGGGAAATTATTCATGTATCCTCTCCGAGTGGCGATAAACGTGAACGGAGATATCTGTGTTTCTGATAGCCGCAAGCAATGCGTAGTCATTGTAAAGTCTACCGGAGAGTTTAAAACAGAGTACAGTGGAAACCCATCGGAGCAAGAACAAAAGACCACCTTTGAACCACGAGGAATTGCATGTGACAATCGTGGACACATATTCGTGGCAGATAGCGCGAGTCATTCCATACACATGCTAGAGCATACTGGAAAGTTCATGCGTATGGTAGTAACGGAAGCAGACGGTTTGTATGGTCCATACTCAGTGGCAGTTGATAAGGAAGACTATCTGTGGGTAGGATGTAGAGATGCAGATATTAAAGTGTACAAACTGAACTGGTCATAGTTTGAAATTATTGCACAAGTGTTTTATTGTGGCGATGTTCTCCAGTTACATAATGCTGGTAATATATTTGTTTTTAAGAAATTGATTTTGTGAACTGAATAACTAATTTATGATTACAACGTGTACAAAGATTTTAACTATGTAAAATACTTCACTTTCATGTAATGTCGTGGATTGTACTTGGACATATTATATTGGTTATAGCTCAATTATACCAAATGTTTGTGTTTTATCTAGTATTTTCAATAAATATATATTTATTTATTAACTCTCAAGAAATTCTATTTTTGTCGGTCATGACTTTAAGTCAGCATTTAATTTGTATGATAAATTAAAGGTGATTTTATATCAATAAGACTGAAAGTAGCTAAATCCTACAAAGATGACGGAAATTAGTGATAATCATTTTCCATCGCAATTATCCACTTGTTTCTTAATAAAAAAAGTCATATTTAAGACGAGGTAAATCAGCTAACGTAATTATTGAACGCTTGAAATTTTCTTTTGACTCGTGACCCCAAGGTAAAATATTCAGAATATAAAGAATACAAGTTTGCAAGGAGGATTATATACTACGGTAATCGTGGGCGTGTAAAATATTAAACAATTTTGAAGTTAATATGCAAGTGCAAAATATCAAGCAGCTTTTCAAAAGAATAGCGATACATGTACATGTACGAGGGTTGATCAATATATTCATGGACACTATTAATAACTTAATAATTAATCAAGATATTATAAAGATTTTTTGCTATTTAGGAGAAGAATTTAATACTATTCAAATATATTGTGATTTTTTAAAAACAAATCTCATTTTGTTCATTATATGTATCGCCATAGCAACCCTATACCGTACGAACACCGCAGCTCAAAAAAAGTTATATTTATCATTTTGAAATACTTAAAAATTGTCCTTATTTTGGCGTGCTTCTTTAAAATATGAAATTGACGGCAACGTTCCTTCATATCGTTTATAGAACATTTAAAAAAACAAGCGTCGCTACTATTTCGAGATGTTAATGGAGACAGGGGTGTGTCACCAGAGAGGAGTACGACGTTGTTGGAGCAGAGGGCAGTTATTAAGGTCTGTGTAAATCTTGGTATGACGCCAAAACACACTAAAGAAAACATGGAAATTGTATCTGGAACAAAAAAAGTGTCTTATTCCTTAGTTTATAAGTGACACATACACTTCTGTGAGGGTAGAGAAGAACTTCAGGATGATAAGAGACGCGGCAGACCAATTAAAACTTGTTGCGATGCAAACGTTATGCGAGTGAAATTGAAGGCAGAGTTAAAGGGACACAAGTTAACCGGGTTCCATGATTTGCAGTCCATAGCATTGTCTGTGTTGCCTTCATTTGATACTTCATTGTATAAGAACATTTTCAGTCGGTGGGTACACAGGCATGAACGATGTGTAGAAGTTGGTGCTGCATTGTTTTTGAGAAGATGTAACGCCGACGTCACGACGTAACGTAAGTTGCAAATGAGCTGCGGCGATCAGCTTTACATGTATTTCTGAAAACTGTCATTTCGGATAAAATATATGGATTATTTATCTGAAACTTACACATCAAATTGATAAATAATTGAATAAATGTCAAATATAATTATATTAACTTTCCTTCCCCAAAAAAACAATTTATGGAGTGTGTCCACGAATTTATTGATCAACCCTCGTATATATAAAACAGATCACATAAAAACAGCACTTCATGATCAAGAACGTCTAAAATAGATCACGACTCTACTATATTAGTAAAAAAGCATCATCTTTATTATCGTCTAAATGTATAACTATTCTAAAGAAATACGGTTATAAACAGTTCTTAAGTAATATCGCAATATGCGTATGGACACTTAAACAGCCAATGGTAATAGCGCAATATTATCGCAATCACGAGCACTTAAAATATAGCACAACACAGCTCAATGCCAGATCAAAATATGCTCACGATTACCTAAAATATGAAGCAGTTCTATAGTACTTGCGCAACGTGCTTTTGAGAGTCACAACAAACAACAGATCTACAGAAATATCGCTACAAGATCTTGACCTAAAATCAAAAACATCATGCGGTTTCCTTGTTTTCCAATCGGGTTTAAATGACAACTGCAATTTACAGTATATGACTTCAATTTGAAATATTTTTGGAAACGATTTTCTTTAAAATATACCTGAATCATCCCTTGTATTTTCATATTTGAGTTCAGCTGTTGAAAAAATCCGACCAATTGATTTTAAGTGAATTCTTACAGGCGAATTATTTGAGCTATCAATGCGGTTCTGCTTAGATTTTAAAGCTATATTTTCACGCAGAACAGGAATAATTGTCTCATTAACTCCATCTTTTATTGCGGGTGGCACTTTCCTTAGAGGAGGTGGAATTTGTTGGTTGTTTGACATTACCTGGTCGCTTGCATTTATTGTAGCCGAGTTAAAAACTTGAGCAAACATTGACGTGTTTTGAAGCGTCATATTAAGCCGATCAATTGGCATTTCTGAGAGAACATCTCCAACAAATTGTAAAACTGTTTCATTTGAATTTTCATTCATTATAGTACCAGTTTCACTTCCAAGGAACAATAAATTTGGCCTTGCTTCATCGTTTACAACTGGTTCAATTCTAAAAATAGATCTTACTTCATCTGTCATGTTTGATTGTTGTTTACCAGTCCCGTTTTCTTCATTCGCTTTTAGAGGATCCGTCTGAAAAGTGATGAATCCCAGTCGTTGTATTATCACTCTCTCTTTTGTTAGTAAGCGAACATCGCCCGATCCATGCATCTGTAACCTTTCACCAGGAACTAAGTCGGTAGATCCTACCCTTTGTAGTAACACCCTATCTTCTGCAGACGATGAGTTTACACTTACATCCATAATAAACTGTCGTCTGCGGCCAATATTTAACTCACCAACTCTCTGAATGTTAAATTCAGGTTCAGCTAATGATAAATTCATTTCACCAACGACTTGTAGTACATGATCTGTCGGATCAAGCTGTATATGGCCTACTCTCTGCAATATAAAATCATTTCTTATGTCTTGTTGAGTTGTGTTCTGCAAAATATTAAGTGGTTGGTTTATCGTATTAGGCACATTTCTACTGGTGGCAGTTTGTACAATGTCAAGTTCTCTATCATTTATGCTCGTTTTTGACAATAGCTTTTCAGTCTCATGTAGTTGTTGACCAATTTCCATTTCACTTCTAGCATTTGCGTTGACGATCTTATCATTTTGTTGTAAACGTACGGTTTCCAGAGTTTGACTGATAGGTCTCATACTTTCAGGTGTGATACTTCCCATTCTACCTGCTACAATTACACCTGCTGGCATATCTAACATGAAATTTAACTTAGACGGTCGTTTCGAAATAGCTGTTTTATTTAGTAGTGTGTCACCGGATGTTGTTGTCGGTGTTGCATTATCTGGTATATTTATCATGTTTTGCACGCTAGTATTGTGATTCTTCATTCTAGACTGTAAATCGATAGAAAATATCCTAGCGCCTCTTTGTTCGGAAGCCTCTTTTGAGAATTGTTCTCGTGACTGCATACGTACTGCTGGTGATGAAAATCTACCCCCTGCCTGAGAATTTCTTCTCGCAATGAATGTTGGTGAATCAACGTTAGAAACATTATTCATAGCTTTTGTTGCAACAGATTGAATGTTTCTATCTAAAATAGGCCTTTCTCTCTGAATAAATTGCCTTTGTCCATTACTTATCCGCTCTAAATCTGGCGTTCTTAAGTTGTTATTAACATTAAATCCACGACCAGCAACTCCTTGTAATAGTATATCTGTTCTGACTGTTGATGTGATCGGACTAGAAACAGTCAGTAGCGAAGGAGTATTAGTCTGAAATTGTCTATCATTCCTAGATAGATCATTTACTTCCCCAGAGTGCTTTTCTTCACTTCCAAGCAAATCATTTGTCAACCTATTTATCCTATTATTTATAGTTACAAATCCTTCATTTGCTGAAGTACGTATAATATTTCTTCTATTTATGTGTAGGTTTGAACTAGGTTCATTTCGTATTGAAGTTCTCTCTGTTAAAGGAGTTCTTGTGCTCGCTACCTGCTGTATGGTATCCTGTATTGGCAAACCGTCTGTTCCTATTGCTAAAGAATTCGGAAGAAGGCCTCGTGCAACAGCAAGATTGTGTAGGAGACCGAAAACACCATTCCTATGTCTTAAATCTGGCCTACTGAATACTTGAAAAAAGTTATGCAGTAAGGTCATAGGTGTGTCCACTGTTTGATGTAACTGACTCAGGCGCGTGACAGCTTCCGAATCACCTTGGCGAAGTCTGTTGAGAAAGAAGCTGTCTCCAATATTAATACGTTTGTCTACCTGTGTCTGTTCCAGGTTAGTCCTTGAGATGGTATCATTTTCCGTCCGTATCCCAAAGCGTTCATTTATACTTCTACTTTGTTCAAGTGAATCTTTTACCAACAAACATAATATGATTACAAAAATTATGCCACGTTCGTTATCAATCCAGTTTATTATCATCATTATAGGTAGATTCGTTGCGTTGTCTGAAAAAGAAGAACAATATGTCACATTAAAGAGTGATAACTGAATGTACTTATTGTTTTAATGTATGCTTTTATGTCGTATTGCTAAAAATATCAATATTAACTACATGTATCAATAAATGATACGTATGTGAATACTTACTTATTTGTATACTTTCCGTTTCTATAAACTCCAGTCGGATTCAAATAAACTTCTCTTTGATTAGCTGTCAATTACTTTCTTCTGTTGTCACACATGTATAATTGTATGAGTTGTCAAAATAAAAGTTCCGTTAATCATTTAGAGTTTACTTAACTGAATAATTTAAGGCGAAAAAATAAAATGGAAACAAAGTGTTTTTTGTTAACGTGCAGAAGATTGAGAGGAGCATACAAAAGCTATGATAGTGTATTAATTGTTGGTTTAGTGCCGATGAGGCGGGAGATAGTAAAATAACATGATAAACTACAATATTGTTGTTAGATAAACATGTTTAACATCGTCTACCTTACACTTTACTACAATTCAAAAGAACAATCCTTGTAATGTTTAGTTATTGACGTCAAAGGTTAACATGTACAAGAAAGGATTGAACACAATTAGGGAATTAAATTCTACATGAAAATTATATCTAAAATTATCAAAATACAGAAGTACAGCTATGCTGGCTATTATATCTGCTTTTTATGTTTAACACCTTAGAAAACTCTCTTGATCAGTTTCATTATGCCTGGCACTGCTTGAGACTAAAAAGGGAAGTTTTTCAAAGTTTCATTGACGTATATCATCATTTTAAATACTGAAAATCTATCAGTTTAGACTGTACAATTTGTTTTTGAAAAAAAAAAATCTTAAAAAAAATTTTTTTGGTGTCTTTTGGAAAAAGGAATATTCTCATTTCATAAATATATATTAGGCTCTACGACATTACATATACACATGTATATAGAATTGATCTTAACTTCAAACTTATTGATGAAATTGTAGCAAGTTATTTACTGAAAAAACTCACTTTCTCCTTATTGCGATCTTTATATTAACCAAGTATCAACGAAATGTTTTGAGAAGAAAATTAGTTTGCTTTATTTTAAAAGCAACATCTTTATACATTGATAAAACCACACTGAGGTTTTCCCCAGTCTTAGCAAATTGAAAATTATTCTGGCGTATTCTTAAGGCTATATAGATTGTAAAAACATTCGTAGGATACTCTGAAATACACTTGAAATATATCCCGTGAGACAGGAGAAGAAATACAAATACTTCTTTTAAATGAAAAGGAAAATACAAACCACGATTCTTGTATTTAACTTGAATGTGACAGTCTATATAATACAAGCATTTCTGATTGTTCAGGGAGAATACCTTATACATCATTTAGAACAAAAACAATACAATTAATTGGTGAAAATTGTGGCTTGCATTGTATGGACATTGATCTATGACAAGCTGACATTGGTGTAGTCAAGTGGAAACAGTAAGACCAACTGAGAGCGGGACGTTGGCAGTCTACCCTCGCAAGACTTTAGGCTTTCTCTACTATAACAAGAGCAATCAGTGATCACATGTGTCGCCTGATGATAGCCAAATTGTGTGTTGCACCTACTGTGTAGCAGGAGACACAACATTCGTTAACAAGCCAAAACACTATCTTTTATTTTTCGAGGGCTATAATTCAGTCAAAAATCATTCAACCAGAAAACCCTTTAAATATGCTAAAGTACTAGAGGCACCAATCAATCCTGCAAAGATTCACTCAAATTGCATAAGCTGTATCAGAGAAGAAGACCAGACAAAACTTTATAAAAAAAAATCATGAAAGGTTCAAATCATTGAACCAGACATTGCAAAGAATATGCAGCACTAGACTAGGTACTAATCGTTTCTGTAAAGTTTGGATGAATTGCATCAGTAGTTTTTTACGAGTAGTCTGGACAATTTTTATGACTGACAGACAGACAGACAGAGAATATTCCTATATGTTACAGCTATTCTGTAGTAGGCCAAAAAACAGTATAAGACTAAGACTTTTCTACCAGGTATGGCCACTAGGCATCGGAATATAATAAATATGATAGAAACATAAAAGAACAAAATTATTGCAATATAAATGGTCTATATAGTGCTTTTTCATGTCATACACAATCTCGATCAGTATGTTTTTCTGAACAATTTGTATTATAATAAAACTGATTTTTGTCAAGAAAAAATGTTGGGGAATAAATATGAACACATCAAAAATGTCTCTAGAGCAAAATATAAACAAGTAACTTCAATGAATTTATATATCCCAACTGCACGGTAAAAATCTCTTATATATACATTGTAATCTTCTTATATTATCAGGCTGTCAGGTGATCTCTCAAGTAGGAACACATTTCACCAGAAGTGAGGAAAATATACAAAACAAGAGGGCAATGATGGCCCTGAAATCGCTCACCTGAATATAAAATCTCTCCATGAACAAGAATAATTTTGACCCCAGGGCTTTTATTTGAACAAACTTAGTAGACACCCATTAGAAGATTTTTCATGCTAAATATCTAGTTCTTTGGGTGTTTCAAAAGAAGATTTTTTTTAAGTTTTTACGATAAACGTAAAAGGAAAATCAATGACCCCAGGGCTGGCCAATTTTGACACCCAGGGCTTTTAAATGGACAAACTTGGTAGACACCCACTAGAAGATGTTTTTTCATGCCAAATATCAAAGCTCTAGCTCTTTGTTTTTTTTTTAAAATAAGATTTTTTAAGTTTTTACTATATACATATAAGGAAAATCAATGATCCTCCAGGGCTTGCAAATTTTGACCCCAGGGCTATTAATTGAACAAACTTGGTAGACATCCACTATAAGATGTTTCATGCCAAATATCTAAGCTCTAGCTCTTTGGGTTTTTTTAAAAAGAAGATTTTTTAAGGTTTTTCTTTTGGTTGCCATGGAAACCAGAACGCATGAAATTATTAATTCTTTGAACAATATCCAAAGGTGACCACCAAAAAAACATTCCTGTGAAGTTTGTGTGAAATTGGCTTAGCAGTTTATGAGGAGATGTTGTTTAAAGTAAAAGTTAACAGCCACCAGACGGACGGACATCCAGCCAAAATGGAATAAGGGGCCAATTCTTTTGTTATTTTCTTTTGTTTAATAGAGGGAGAATGGTCCCTTACTGTATTGTAACAGAATGAACTCTATTGTTCTCTTTTGTTCTGTTTACAGTTAGATGGCCTCCTACCCCTATTTGGTAGTGCGGACAGACTGACACAGGACGAAAAGCAACCACAAAAACTCACCTTGTCACATTTTGACAGGTGAGCTAAAAAGTAGGATTACAATTACCTTATTTTTTCCCCAAGTAGCAATAACAAATCTTGCTAAATCAAAAGTTTCATTTCATAATTTTATCAATGCAAAAAAATATATGTTAGATTACATGTACTCATTATAAGAAAATAAATGATATATCTATTTCCAATAATATTTTGAATAAATCAACAGAAAACTTTATACTCCAAGTTAAAAAGGTATACTTTAGACAAACATCTATGTTTTTACTTAGTATCAAGGTTTATTATAAGTAATCATATAAATAACAAGAGCTGTCAGTAAACTTTGACCAAAGGGCAGTAATTCAGTCAAAATCCATGTCGGAGTTATGGGCCTTGGATTGTGACCTTCAATTATGATCCCAAAGATCGAGTGAAACCTTCAGTAGTTTTGAAGATAAATGTTACATGAAGAAACCAGGAATTTTCTAAGTTAACAGAGCAACATATTTCTGTCAAAATTTAAGACATGTGATGATAATTTTCAATGGTAATGGAAGAGAACATAAATACAAAACCATCAACAGGTATTTTTCAGTAAACAAGAGGCCCATCATGGCCCTAGATTGCTTACCTGAGATACATTACTAGAAAAAGTTAAAATTCCCTAAAGCAGAAAAAAGTAATAAGACTGGCTGATGCTGACACAAGGGGCAGGACGTGAAGTGGTTGCACACTTGGTTCAAGCGAGCGAATTGGTTGCAAACTTGACAAAATGGCGAACACAGCGTGATTTTTTGAAACGGGTGAACGAATTTTTGCCAGGCAAGTGGGTTTCTTTGTTATTTTGAAGTTTATTAGTATGTCTATTCCATAATGCAATATATATGCCACACTCGGTAAAAGGTTTCAGCATCCTAGATTCTGTTTTGACGGAGTTATTGAAGATATAAACTGATCATGTTGATATTTTGATATTTGACATGTGACTGTTCTGGTCGGTTTTTCTTCTAATTTATTCGAATTTGAAAGTTTTGAACTGCATTTAACAATAACAAAATATGTTTCTGTCAATGCTGTACAAATGGTTTAGTTCGCAAGTCCGAAGATAACGTTCAATACACAAAAATATCTCTTTCAAGCACATTTTGGTTGCAGACTTATACTTCAAGCATTTTTGGTTGTAGTTGCAGTTTTCTGCACTATTTAGCACACAAGAGTTCTATAAGAGTATAAGTCTATATAAACTAAGTGACCCCAGTGGCAGGGCCAATTTGACTGGTCATGATCGATATAACTCCCTACATGCCAAATATTTATACTCTGTGCAATGTGGTTTAGAGAATATTTTTAAGATAAGTTTCCTATACATGTCTGTATAAACTAAGTGTCCCCCAGGGACAATCCATTTTTTGTCACTAGAGGCATGATTTTTATATAACTTTTGTAGAGGTCTATGTGGTGTCACATGCAAAATAGCCAAGGTCTGGGCATTTTAGTTTCAACAGACTTAAATTGTTTTCCTTTATATGTTTCCTTCTTATAGTAAATTTTCAGGAGCAGATAAATGCTGCTCTACATTGATATACATTGATATGGACATATTTACCCTGCAAATTTTATTTGGCAATGCAACTAATGTCTTGTGAGATTCTAAACTCAAAGTTATTGACCCAAAACCAAATTTTCTATTTTAAGTAACAGTGACCTTGACCTTAAACCCTATGTGGCTCTAAAGCAATTACACAATTTATTTACACAAGAAATGAATTATCTAAAAACAGTACCCTGCACTGCACTAAATTCCACTGGAATGCACTTCATACGGATTTAATCCAAAGGTACAAGACTTCATCAGATCCTGTAACAATCTTTAGTAATCTAATCAAATCAAGTACCAATAATTTCTAGAATGTTTTAAGCATGTGCACTGGAAAAATGTCAAGAGATATGTCATCATAATAAGATAAAGATCAACAAGTTTTAAAATATGATGTTGGATGAAATGAGGGACCAAAGGACCTTTCACTATCCCATCTTTTTCTATTTTATTGACAAGGATAACAAAGTCTAAACATTGGCCATCTAAAATTGACACTATAAGAGGGCCATGATTAATAAGGCTTTTAATGAAACAATTATTGTTGTTAACTATGAGATAAAAGCAGATATAATGGCTTAAACTGATGTCATTATGTTCATATTAGCATCTGAAATAGTGCAAATATAAACAATCAGTATTCAATATTTGAGCTATGTCATCTAGTTTTTACCCAAGATGACTGTAATTCAAACATGAGCTAGAAATCAATTAAACAACCTTGCTGAAAAATTTCCAAGATATTTGGGCTGAAAATTTTTTCAGTATTAAAATGGTTTACCCATATTTGGGCTGTGTGACGTAGTTTTTGACCACTGCAGATGACCCATATTTGAACTTGAGCTAGAAATCACCAAAACAATCTTTCTGACCAATATCTAGGATAGTAAAGCTTAAAATGTTATCTCTGAGTGTAAACAAGGATTTTCCACATTTGGGCCCTATTTGATCCATATTTGAACATGAGTAAGGAACCATCTAAACAACCTTTCGGACCTATTTCAAGGATATTTGGACTGACACAGTAGCCTTGAGATTAGTAACAAGATTTTTCTACTTTTGGCTCCTGTGACCTAGTTTTTCATCCGAGATGGCCTATGTTTGAACTTAAGTCTGAGCAATCACTGGGACAAACATCCAGACCAAGTTTGGTGACAATTGGGGTAAAAAATAAGCAACAAAGTGTTAACAAACTAAATGTGGAAGAACAACAGATGAAGGACATTCAATGATCCTAAAAGCTCACCCTAAGCCAGCTCAGGTGAGCTCAAAATCTTCCTAACATCATAAAAGAAATTGCAGAAATCATAAAACATGATAAATTTATATAAATCCAAAGTTTTTCCTAAACCTTCAAGGAAGAAAAATAAATATATAAGGTGATTCATGTGTAATAGGCAAAACACAAGGTAAAATGATTACATAAATTTTGTATCTTAAATAAAAAAAGGAAGATGGAGGAGTCAATGCCATCCTTTTGTAACAATATTAATCTTAGAAATAAATGAAGTTACTATTAAATAAAAGAATTAATTGAAATAAATACATATCTGTATCCAAAAAAACCTAACTCATATGTCTAAATATTGCACATAACAAATAATAAACTAGAACTATCACTGAATGTAAATACCCCCTGCAAATGGTTTTTATTCCTAAAACAAGAGCCACCACAAAGCAGGCCTACATTTGACTTATCCTTACTACCATTCATGAGAAGCTTTTATTGATGGAAGTCTTCCTAAAAGGCTACAGTAATATTCAAATTACCCACTATTCAATGTTGTTTTGTCCAAGTATAAACCAAATACATTGATTAATAATAAAGTTGAAACAAAGTCACACAAACAATGTTTTAGAATAAATGAGTATCAGTCAACTGAAGCACTAAAATAAGGTATATCACAACTAAAATTTGAGCCACCATGTCCATTCCTTCAGTACATATCTGTCATCTAAGTGTTGTCCAATACGTCTGCTGTTGACTGGTTCCTTTTTCTCCCCCAGTCTGGGAACCATGAAGTGCCCATTCCATTTTCTGCATGTACATCTGGTAGTGAATTTGACCTACTTAATTTTGAGAGTTCTATTTCTGTTACTTTGTCTCTCCTTTTTTTAATATACCTTCCACTCAAAAATCCTGAATAAGAAATAAACACCATTATTTACACAAATGCCATGTGTCTTAAAGAACAAACAAAGATGATATGCTTGGCAAGGTATTATCTTCTATTTAAAAAAAAGTTCTGTGTAAGTCTTTCATCTTAACAAGACCTATTGATCACAAAGCAACTTTTAAGTCATGATGGTCTGTAACAACAGCTGGTGCTTGATTCTTTTTCTTGCATATTACATGTTAATTACGAAAACAAATATATTTATTTAGCGCTTTTTTCTTATGGTAGCGTATGAATTTACAACTTCATTCATAACGGTAAAAAAAAATGTCATTCTATTCATTCATAAAAAGACACTCGGGAATGACATCATTAACAGCATGCAGCTTGACTTAAATGGGAGATGTAAGAGAGATTTTTGTCTGATTTGCAAAAATCATCTGGTAATATCTGAATAAGACAAAAAGGTATTTGAAACTATGAGCTGATAATTTTTGCCACATGATGACCAATTTTAAGTTTAGGCATATCTTTACCATCAAATCCTTAACAAATGTCACCAGTAACAAGAACAGAACTAAATGTCTCAGTATTTGATGTATTTTACACACAACAGAATAAAATTTGATTATGAAACAATCTAATCATAACAAGATATGTTTGCAAAACATGTATGCCCCCTATCAGCAGCCAATTAGTCATGTGACCTGGTTATTATGACTGACTTTGACCTAGTGACCAAAAAATCAATAAGGGTTAACTACTGGTCATGACTAGTCACTATGTAATTTTGACTGCAAAGGTTATGTGCAGCAATTTTATGACAAAGTTATTACAAATCTTACCAAATAATATATGCATAAAATTTATGAATCATGTAGGCATCATTAATGACAGCCAAGTTGTTATATTACAAACGACCTTGAAAGGACTTTTAGTTTAATAAAAAAATATCAACCAAGGCAACTTTAGTTGTTGAGTTATTGGTCAGAAACAGTCTTTACATACAAGGTCAATATGACATTGACCTTTGACCCTTAAATCAATAGGGGTTATCTACTGGCCAAGACCAGTGCACCTGTGAAGTTTGAAGGTAAAGGGTCCATAAGTTGGGATATTGATCAGAAAGCTTTGTTACCTATAAGGTCATTGTGATCTTGACCTTTGACCCCAAATCAATAGGGAACATCTGCTGGTCGTGAACAATCATCATACCAAGTTTTAAGTTCCAAGGCCTAAACGTTCTTTAGTTATCATTCAGAAACTGCTTTTACCTACAAGGTCAATGTGACCTTTGACCCAAAAATCAATAGGGGTCATCTGCTGGTCATGAACAATCATCATACCAAGTTTGAAGTTCCAAGGCCTAAATGTTCTTTAGTTATCATTCAGAAACTGTTTTTACCTACAAGGTCAATGTGACCTTTGACCCAAAAATCAATAGGGGTCATCTGCTGGTCATGAACAATCATCATACCAAGTTTGAAGTTCCTAGGCCTTAGCGTTCTTTAGTTATCACTTGGAAACCGTTTTTACCAACAAGGTCAATGTGACCTTGACCCTTGACCCCAAAATCAATAGGGGTCATCTACTGGTCATGAACAATCATCATACGAAGTTTGAAGTTTCTAGGCCTAAGCATTCTTTAGTTATCACTCGGAAACCATCTGGTCTACGGACCAATGGACCGACCGACAGACAAATGCAAAGCATTCCTCCTTTTAAATACAAGAGGGCAGCATGTGGTGTGAATATTCTAAGTTAGAATGGGGCATAACTCAAAAAATATTGCTTAAAGGATAATGCCCCTTGTTTAACTGCTGTTGAATGTTCCTTGTCATGACCAATCCCTCTTTTTATGCAACTGTAATTAAAATTCTATTTAATTAAAAAGAGGCATATGTTCTTTCAGAAAAATGCCCCTTGTCATTCAACTATATGCAATCATAACTAGAACTGCCACTATCATGGCGTGAATTCCCCCGCATACCACTTTGTCAGAATCAACAGTGGCCATTTAGAACTCAAGGACAACCTCCCTGCCAAATCTGAGGTTACTAAGCCAGTGCATTGCTAAGTTATGTATTCTACATGCTTCAAATGTGAAAATGTCAAAATCAATACACTCTGGATAGGCATTCTGAAGCAATTGAGGGGAAAAGCTTTATTTTGACAAGGTCCCTGTGACCTTGACCTTTGACCCAGTAACCTCAAAATCAATACGGATCATCTACTAATCATGACTAACCTCCATGTCAAATATGAAGACTGTGGGTCATAGGAACCTTAAGTTATTGGGCGGACAAGCTTTTTAAAGTCAAGGCCCCTGTGACCTTGACCTTTGACCCGGTGACCTCAAAATCGATAGGGGTCATCTATTAATCATGACTAACCTCCATGCCAAATATGTAGACTGTGGGTCATAGGAATCTTAAGTTATTGGGCGGAAAAGCTTTTTGATGTCAAGGCCCCTGTGGCCTTGACCTTTGACCTTGTGACCTCAAAATTGATAGGGGTCATCTACTAATCATGACTAACCTCCATGCCAAATATGAAGACTGTAGGTCAAAGGAATCTTAAGTTATTGGGCGGACAAACTTTTTGAAGTCAAGGCCCCTGTGACCTGGACAAGCTTTTTGAAGTCAAGGCCACTGTGATCTTGACCTTTGGCCTGGTGACCTCAAAATCAATAGGGGTCATCTACTTATCATGACTAACCTCCATGCCAAATATGAAGACTGTGGGTCAAAGGAATCTTAAGTTTTTGGGCGGACAAGCTTTTTAGAAGTCAAGGCCCCTGTGACCTTTTACCTGGGTGACCTCAAAATAAATAGGGGTCATCTTCTAATCATGACTTACCTCCATGCCAAATATGAAGAATGTGGGTCAAAGGAATCTTTAGTTATTGGGCGGAGAAGCTTTTTGAAGTCAAGGCCCCTGTGACCTTGACCTTTGACCTGGTGACCTAAAAATCAATAGGGGTCATCTACTAATCATGACTAACCTCCATGCCAAATATGAAGACTGTGGGTCAAAGGAATCTTAAGTTATTGGGCGGACAAGCTTTTTGAAGTCAAGGCCCCTGTGACCTTGACCTTTGACCTGGTGACCTCAAAATCAATAGGGGTCATCTACTCATTATGACTAACCTCCATGCCAAATATGAAGACTGTTGGTCAAAGGAATCTTAAGTTATTGGGCGGACAAGCTTTTTGAAGTCAAGACCCCTGTGACCTTGACCTTTGACCTGGTGACCTCAAAATCAATAGGGGTCATCTACTCATCATGACTAACCTCCATGCCAATTATGAAGACTGTGGGTCAAAAGAATCTTAAGTTATTGGGCGGACAAGAAAAAACCGACGGACGGCCGGACAGCCGGACGAACAAGCTGATTCCAGTATACCCCCCTTACAACTTTGTTGTGCGGGGGTATAATAATTAAAGAATTCTAAGTTTGTTTATACCATTAATTGTTTTGAAATAATTCTGTTCTAAGTTAAAAAGGGACATATATGTAACTCCTAAAATATTGCTTTCAAGATTATGTCCCTTGTTTTACAACTACATCATATCATGATAATAAGGTACTCCAAGTTTTGTGTTCATACTTTTTAAATTGAGAGATGGGCTTCATTAAAGCTATTGAACAAAGACAACAACAACAATCTTATAACAGCTAAACTTTTTATTAAAACAGACAAGCTTAAAAAACACATTACTGTTTCCTTTATTTGTTTTTGTCATATTATTGCTTTCAGTAAACTATTAGTGATACTTTTTGCATATACGTACTTTCTAAAACCTTAATGTAAGTACACTGTAGCCTCGATATATCGCTCTCCGTTATAACGCTAATCTCAGTATAGCGCTCATAGACCTTGGCTCCCAAAAAAAAAACGCTTGTTCAATTTGACAGTCAAGTACAATAAACAATTGTAATTAGGACATTTATGAGCGCCAAAGGTGTGAAAAACATGCCCAGGTTAGCATTTATCCGCTCTTTTGTTGTTTTACCTGTCCATCAGTCAGGCATCAAATTGTTTCCAAAATCTCAAATTCATATCATAACTGTGACATGGGCAACCGGTGGTGAGTATAAATAAACTAAAATTCACACACATATCTGTGACATGTAAACCTCGCTGAATTAAATAACCCACACAAGCCCAAAATCAATTTAAAATCCTGCACTGTAAATTGAACGACCGTGACAGGAAGTAAATGGCGTTTGATTAACTAGGGGACACAACTAAAGCTGGACTGTAATGGCTAACTGTTTACACAACATTCATGATTTATGTTTTTCTTTCGAAAGTATTTTGTTTCTTTTAAATATATTTAGTATTATTTGTGAATATAATATATGTTTACATCATTGAATTGTTTTAGAAAAAGATAATGTCGATATTAATTAAACAGTAAGTAATCGTCAGTGTTATATATATAGAACACGGTGTTGAGACATTGGACCCCAACATGAGTGTTATAATGAGGCTGTAGTGTATCCTCATGTATCTATTATAAAATAAAAAATTTAGCCTAAATAAGTCCATACAAAGTGGTACTAATTCATTTACCCTTATCCAGCTATTGCCAATAGAATGAAATATCCTTATATAAATATACCTGCCAGTCCTCCTCCAGCCACACCCAATAATCCCCCAATTTTGGCTCCAGCAACTAACCCTACAGGTCCTGCTAACACTGTACCCACTACTGCACCAGCTATTGGCAAAACAGCTGCTTTATATTTAGCTGCCTGTAAAAAAAATAAAACTGTACATTTTAAAAGATCTCGTACTTCAGTAAAGGAAAACATTAAAAGTCAAATGAGATTTTTTTAATTATTAGCAAATGATAAAACATTTTTAAAAAAATGCAATATCAAACATCACCTGTCTAGTAACAGCTATCATGACAATTTTATAATGTTTGCCAACAAAAATAAATAATAAAATAATATCGCTCCCTTGAGATTATTTACTAGGAAAAGTCAGAAACTATTACTGTGTATAATGAGTATTGGTTAATATGGACATTACCTTGGCCAGATGTTTGGTCCCGTCTTGGACAGATATATGAGCTTGTTCTACATTATCTTCTATACTGTCTATATTCTCTTGTTGTGTCTAAAACAAATTCTCAAACAATCAGCAACATTTCCTATCTAGACACATAATTAACCAGATAAATATTATCTTAAAATATAAAATAACTGTTGCGTATGACTTTTGAGTACATTTACAAATTCGTTCATTTGTGTAAGTTAAAATCTGACACAACTTACACTTACTGACTAATACTAACCTTTTCAATACAATGTATTTAAAATTCAGACATTTTTCTATCATAATAATAAATTTAATTATCATAATTATTTGTTAATTATTAATTTAATTATTATAAAATAAAAAAAATAATTTTAAGCTCACCTTAACAGCTGAAGCAAACTGATGTATCATTACATTTAATTCTTCTAAATTCTGAAACAATAAAATAACGTTACTGAATCATGAAAATTCGAAAAATTTAGACAAGAAAAGTGTGACTGGAAATTTCTTTTGACAGCAATGAAGGGATGCTAATATACTTATACTTAAATAAATATTTAATACCAAAGGTTAACATTAGTACACAGAATAATAATACAACCAAACATTCAAAAACCTCCTTGATACATTCAAATAGTTCTCAAAAGCTCCCTTTTACATTCTTAGAGATCCCTGATACATTCTTAGAGGTCCCTGATACATTCTAGGTGCTCCCTGATACATTCTAGGTGCTCCCTGATACATTCAAAGAGCTCCCTTTTACATTCCTAGATATCCCTGATACATTCTTAGAGATCCCTGATACATTCTTAGAGGTCCCTGATACATTCTTAGAGCTCCCTGATACATTCTAGGTGCTCCCTGATACATTCTAGGTGCTCCCTGATACATTCAAAGAGCTCCCTTTTACATTCCTAGATATCCCTGATACATTCTTAGAGGTCCCTGATACATTCTAGGTGCTCCCTGATACATTCTAGGTGCTCCCTGTTACATTCAAAGAGCTCCCTTTTACATTCCTAGATATCCCTGATACATTCTTAGAGATCCCTGATACATTCAGAAAGCTCCCTTATACATTCTAGGTGCTCACGTGTACATTCTAAGATTTTATATCTTTCGTTCTAATCCATTTCATCATTGTATATATTGAATGATTGTATATTATGTACTATGAATAAAATATGTTTAAACTAGGTGCTCCCTTATATATTCTAGGTGCTCCCTGATACATTCTAGGTGCTCCCTGATACATTCAGAAAGCTCCCTTATACATTCTAAGAGCTCCCTTATACATTCTTGGTGCGCACTGAAACATTCAAAAAGCTCCTTTATATATTCTAAGAGCTCTCTAAAACATATCAAGAGCTCCCTGAGTCAATCAAAAAGCTCCCTGATACATCCAAAGTGCTCCCTTGTGCATCCAAAGAGCTCCCTGACTCAATCAAAAAGAAAATAAGTGACCCCTAGGTCCGGCCATTGTTAATCGGCAACTACAACAGTATCTTTTTGGCTTAAAATGAACTTATACCTCTTGCAGATTTTCCCATGACTCAGCTACCTGAGTATTTTCAGGTGGTTCATTCAACTGCACTTGATTTTGGTAAAGTTCATCTGAGGAACCAATGGATAATAATTTGTTTTCATCACATGGTGAACTATCAGAGCTGGAATTTCTACCATCACCTGAAAAAATCATGTTCCTTTCACTGTTTCCATACATGAACTAGTTTATAACTTTAAAACATAACAGTATTACTTATAGCATTATTAATTTAAAACAGGGGGAGGATAACAAGCAATTACTCCATACAGAGCTGTGTTTATTTTGTTAGAGAATTACTTTAACAAAAACAGCAAAAAAGGACAATTTTGACCATACAAAACTTCTATTATCCGACTAGAAAATAATAACATCATATGGTAAAATCATTGAGCTATTTACACTTGGAGTCTAAGATATTTAAACTCATCTATAGACTGTGCTTGTCATTTAGTCTACAGCTTTATTTACAGAACCATGTCTCAACAGCCAATTAATGTTACTCCTTGCAATGATACTGAACATTACACCCTGCTGTCGATTACAAGATAAATCTGCTTTATTTGTATTTAACATATTAGAACCAGCTATATTAGTACACTTCAATACAACCTAAATGTTTGTACATTCCATAACAACCTATAATGTATGATATTCCATTACAACCTACAATGTATGTACATTCTATAACAACCTACAATGTGTGTACATTCCATAACAACCTACAATGTTTGTACATTCTATAACAACCTACAATGTATGTACATTCCATAACAACCTACAATGTATGTACATTCCATAACAACCTACAATGTACGTACCTTAAAATTCCTATTAAACGCCCCCGGGGGTTAAACATATTCCAATATATTTATACATATTTGTGTTTACTATAAAATAAAATGGATTCTAAATGATTTGAATAAAATTATGGCTTTAATTATGAGTTCAGCACTGATGAGTAGATTGTTTTCCTTATCAAAAGGCCTGGGGGGCCTTTATTAGGGAAAGGGCGTTTATTACAAATTTTACGGTACATTCTTTAACAACCTAAAATATGTGTACACTTAAACTACTACATTACACTGAAGTACAATTACGATATTTGTACACTTAAATCATTACAATTCACTTACATTTAAATCCTTTTGCCAGACTCACAAATTCATCAACTGACTTGATTGCACCATGTTTCATGTCATTTATTCTGTTGTCAAACTTTTCCAAATCTTCCTCATTAACTTGAAGCCTTGATTTTTCTATTTCATGAATGTTTGCTTTGATTTGTTGAATGGTTCTTGTTGCATTTATCTGTTCTGTGTGCAAGTCACTCCAGTCCTGTAGCCTGTTATACTGAAACATAATTCCAAATTACAACAACATTCCTTGAAATAAAGTTTTAATGTTGTCTTCTCATTTATATTATTAGTTATAAAGATCGTTGACAGGTTATATGGCCCTATATAAATGGCTATTTGTAAATATAACCCGAGCCGTTAGGCAAGGATTATTTTGCAAACAGCCATTTATATCCGGACATATAACCTGTCAACAATCTTTATAACGAATTTATAATGCAGCAAGCATCATTTTTAGAGAAAAAAGTAAGATTTCTTCATGAATCGACAGCAACAGTGTATATAAAACTATATAAACGTCACGATTATTCAATGAAAAATGATGTTACAAACATGCAGTGTTATAATATGTTGTTTTTTTTTTGTTCTTAGTTGATCACAGTAAATATCATATCAGTTATTAAAATCTGTGAGGCAATTATAGTTATCATGTTTATTTCTTTTCTTCAGTTATTTAATGACAGTGTAAATAATTGTCACCTTCTCCACATTAAGTCTATGCCTATGCAGTCTTGCCAAGTCAATCTGTATAACTTTGAGGAATTTCTTTATGGATGGTTCCAGACGTATCAGCGGATATTTTCTGTGCTGGACACCATCACTAGTAGACTGGTTATCTGTACATCGCTCAAATGTTGCCATCTTTAAGAACTATTCCAAACAAAAACAAGAATGTATTTGTTAAACACAAATACACCCGGCTCAGATTCTTGTCAGTAACAATATTTCAACAAAAAAAATTTACCCATTCATTCAGTTAAGGCCAGAAAATAGTGCCAAGAAAATGTAAACAGAGTTATATATCTTGACAGGAATTACAGTCAACCCGGCCCCAAGTTTACCCGGCCTCAAGTCAATCCGGCCCCAAAATTATTTTTGTTTGGTCAATTCAGCCCCAAAATCAGTTAACCCGGCCCCAAAATTGGTCAATCCTGCCCAAAAAAATTGGTCAATCCGGCCCCAAAATTGATTTTCAGAGAATATTTTATAAAATTAAATTATTATTACTATTAGACAATATTTTGCTTCTTTTATTTTCCCTTTTGTCTATAAATGATATATTTATTACACACATTAAAAAAAGATTTTCAAAAAAAGTATAAATAATTAGTTATTTCATATTTACAAATTAATAAAACTTTACCCAAATAATGAAGACTATGAACCATATAATAAAGTTTGATGAAAACATTATTAGGCTAAAATTAGTCGGTAATTTAATTGCCCCAGTTAAGGCTTTTATACATAATAGTGATAATGAATGATTATATAAACATCAATAATTATGTGTGAACGTATTTATTACATTTATTCAAACATGATGAACAAATAAGTTAGAGCAATTAATAAACAAAGAAATATTAATTGTGAAAAAACCTTGGTCTATTTCATGTCTTTATTTGATGTATATTCGAAAATATATTTTCCTAAAGATGAAAATGCTTTAACTTATGATGTCTATTTTGGTACCGTTACTATGCTAGTAAATCAGGAGAAACAAGAGCCATGTCAACATGGCCATCCCCCGCCAAATGTGTTTGCTCAGTGGAAGAATGTATATGTAGTAGAGCAGAATAATTCAATTTTAAGAGGTCTTTTGGTAATGAAAACTGATGGCTGAGGTGATAACAGATTTGAAACCCATGTGAATACCGACGGCTGAAAATAACAAAGGGCAATAACTGAAAAATAATGCAGGGTAGGTTTCAACAATTTTTGAGTTAAGCTCCACTCAGGTGAAAAATTAAGTATGAAAAATAACAAAGGGCAATAACTCAAAAATTATGAAAGGTAGAGTTATCATTCTTGTGCACTGCATACCTCCTGAGTGAGATCTATGCACCTATGAAGTTTCATGTTAATATCTCAAAGGCTTTTTGAGTTATGCTCTGGACAAAAATTAATTTTGAAAAATAACAAAAGGCAATAACTCAAAAATTATGCAGGGTAGAGTTATCATTCTTGTGCACTGCACTCCTCCTCAAAGAGGTCTATCCACCTATGAAGTTTAAAGTTGATACCTCAAATACTTTTTGAGATATGCTGCGGACAAAAATTCAGACAGAAAGACGGACGGACGTATGGACGGACGGACGAAGACTATTTCTTTATCCCCTACTGCCTTTCAGCCACAGGCACGAGTATCGGACCTGGGAAGAAAAAATATGACAAGATTGATAAAAAACCTGTGTTCATCTTAAAGTGTAAAAAAAAAAACAAAAAAAAATGTAAATAATAATGACCCCCTTTAAAAATATACTATAAGTTAAGACTAATACATGTATGTCAGCTGAGTACGGGTTAAAATCACTTGAATTTACTAAATGATATTACTAAATACATTAAGTTGGACCACTCGAATCTGGAGTTTCCGGCCTTCTCTTAACTTATAGTATATATATTTTTGCTTTGCCCAGAAGCAAAAATATCTCAAAGCGATGTCATATTTATAGGACTATCACAACCTAAATTCAAAATAAGTTAAAAATTAAGAATTTAGAGCAAAAATAACAATTTTAATAAAAAAAATGCAAGTTCAAGAGGGGAATAATTCTTGAACAAAAAAACCAAAGATATGTTACGAAAAATATTTGATGCTTGTGTTTATTTTATTTTGTTTGAAGTGTGAACCAATATTTATCGTGGACTAACCAGTTCTCAAACCTCTAAGCATTCAAGAGGTCTTTTAATGTAAATAAAAATATATCTTTATAAAAATTCTTTACATATGTACACTTTAATCTTTATGTAACATTTCTGTAAAATTTGACTGAAATTCAACAATTAAAAAAGCTCTATTTCCATCTTGGAAAAGCACAACCCTCTGTTTTAAAACTAACATGGCCTCTTAAAATAAAGAACCTAATCCCAAACCCGTTCAAGTATCTCTAAAATTATACTGTTTAGTTTAGCCAACGAAGGGATTGTTATATGACTATCACATGACAATGAAGTACCCTACACGATGCAGTTACCTGCTTTAAGATATATTTTCTATAATATTCATTTTCACAAATAGTTCATGTTGTATTTATGGGACTTACAAAGGTAATAGCAATTTGTATGAAATTACGCTAAGTAATAAAATATGTTATGTAAATATTTGTTCCTATGCACTGTTTTCATTTGACATCAGCAGACATGTCTGTCAGAAACTAAGCTTGTATGCACACAAGTTCAGGACATCACTTCTAGTAAAAAAATAACAGCACATGAAAGGTTTGAGAATAGGTTGGGTGTGAGATTAGGTACTTATACGATACATACAGTATCCAAAATAAAGTTTATCCGAAATTTCACACAATTTCATAAATAAAATCAGCGATTTTTGAACACTCATAGATCTAGTAATATATTTCTAATTGTTTTTGCAACAAGATCACTAATACAAATTAATTCTGTACTTTCTGAACTCGCATAAGCCAAATCTTACCGTCTAAATTGAACGCCTAAATATATCAAAAATCAAAAAAAATCCTACTTTCGTTTTTCCCGGAAGTTAATTAGAACAGGCACAGTCTAAAACGCGGACGCCTTAAGCGGACAATATAAACATATAGGGAAAACGCTGACGATATAGATATAAAGTGTAGATTGACATTCTTTCAAAATACATGTATACAATTTACTATGATTTGTAATTTACTTTTGTTTCTATATTGCACATTAATTGACATATTAGCCGAATTTTCTTTTTGTGTACATTGTATTCTTTATCAACCTGAATAAGATATGAATTTTCTTGAACAATCATGTTATGTTCTACCAGACAATAAAACAGTAAGAAATGTATATATTTATGTATATACTGATTCAATTTTTTTTTAAATAAATTGTCCACGTGTCACTTGTATATTTGATATAATCCTGCACGTGGCACTTTCGTGTTTAATTTAATCATACACATGATACTTTATACCATATTTCATCAAGTCGAAATTGAAAACGCGGACAATATAGACATAGAGTGAAAAAGCGGACGATATAGATATAGAGGGAAAACGCTGACGAAATAAATGTATAAAACGGGAGAATAGAAAACTGTTATAAATAAAAACATATCTGGCTTCTACCATGTATATAATTAAGTTATATCAATTAACTTTTTTAATTCATAATATTTTTAGTTTTATTTATATGTTATCCATTAAGTAAATAAAAGAAACTTTCTGCTATAAATACCAATCAACTAATTAAAGTATCCACGTATCACCTGTGTATTTGACTTAATCACGCACCGACACTTGTATATTTCAAGTAATCATACACCTCACCCTTGTAAAATTAATAAAGTGGCTACAGAAAATGCGGACAATATAGACATATAGTGAAAAAGCGGACGATATATAGATATAGAGGGAAAACGCTGACGAAATAAATGTATAAAACGGGAGAATAGAAAACTGTTATAAATAAAAAAATATCTGGCTTCTACCATGTATATAATTAAGTTATATCAATTATCTTTCTTTAATTCATAATATTTTTTAGTTTTATTTATATTTTATCCATTAAGTAAATAAAAGAAACTTTCTGCTATAAATACCAATCAACTAATTAAAGTATCCACGTGTCACCTGTGTATTTGACTTAATCATGCACCGACACTTGTATATTTCAAGTAATCATACACCTCACCCTTGTAAAATTAATAAAGTGGCTACAGAAAATGCGGACAATATAGACATATAGTGAAAAAGCGGACGATATAGATATAGAGGGAAAACGCTGACGAAATAAATGTATAAAACGGGAGAATAGAAAACTGTTATAAATAAAAAAATATCTGGCTTCTACCATGTATATAATTAAGTTATATCAATTATCTTTCTTTAATTCATAATATTTTTTAGTTTTATTTATATTTTATCCATTAAGTAAATAAAAGAAACTTTCTGCTATAAATACCAATCAACTAATTAAAGTATCCACGTGTCACCTGTGTATTTGACTTAATCACGCACCGACACTTGTATATTTCAAGTAATCATACACCTCACCCTTGTAAAATTAATAAAGAGGCTACAGAAAATGCGGACAATATAGACATAATTATAGTGAAAAAGCGGACGATATAGATATAGAGGGAAAACGCTGACGAAATAAATGTATAAAACGGGAGAATAGAAAACTGTTATAAATAAAAAAATATCTGGCTTCTACCATGTATATAATTAAGTTATATCAATTATCTTTCTTTAATTCATAATATTTTTTAGTTTTATTTATATTTTATCCATTAAGTAAATAAAAGAAACTTTCTGCTATAAATACCAATCAACTAATTAAAGTATCCACGTGTCACCTGTGTATTTGACTTAATCACGCACCGACACTTGTATATTTCAAGTAATCATACACCTCACCCTTGTAAAATTAATAAAGTGGCTACAGAAAATGCGGACAATATAGACATATAGTGAAAAAGCGGACGATATAGATATAGAGGGAAAACGCTGACGAAATAAATGTATAAAACGGGAGAATAGAAAACTGTTATTGTGGTTTATGTTCTTAAAGGAAAAACGAACTTTTTGATAATATATTTTACATTTATTAAGATACACTTTAAGATCAATGTTATTTGCAGTTTGAAAATACAATTTTTGATTTTATAATTTTTAATTAAAAAAAAATTAATTTAATTATTGTTATTATTTTAAAACAATACTTATTATAAATTAAATGTAATCTATTTTTGGACAGCATTTTTTCCGCTTTGTATATATTGTCATCGTTTTTCCTATAAAATTGTATTACATTGTCTATTTAATATTGTTGTCTTAAGTAAGGGATTTTGTTAAAATAATATGTGATTGTTATATTCTTTATAGTTATATACATATATTAAGTTGTTACATTGATATTATTATTTGTATGTGTAAAATAAATTCATGTACCGAATGTGTTATATATTGCTTAAATAAAATTGCAATGAAGTTCATTCTTTATCTTCGTTTTTATTACTGCACAATATTACTATACACTATCATTATCTATTTTATCACACATCATTCTACACTATATATATAGCGCCCGCTTTTTTCCTCTATATCTATGTCGTCCGCTTTTTCTCTATATATTTATATTGTCCGCAAAAATAGGGCAAAGAGCGGACAGGTTCAATCAGGTAGCATGTTGTTGTCACTTAATTGTCGTTAATTTGCAACACGTGTTCGTCACAACAGTATACGTGCATGCCTTTTTCTTTTTAGTTTAAACATATCTATTTCAATATTTTACATATATTACATTTTATATGTGAATAATTGTTACATATATATATATTGAAAGGGATTAGAACGAAAGAAAACTTATATAGTTCCTCTCCTTCCTTTTTTCCTTTTCTTTTTATCAACGACCATTAAACTTTAAAATTACCTTAAAAACATGAATTTATAAATAAGCGTGTTTTTGTCCAAAAATCATTGTACAAATGTGAATGAAAGTTTTTATTCCCACCTCATCATCAATAAGTCTACTCTAAATTTCTATATCGTCCGCTTTTTTCCTCTATATCTATATCGTCAGCGTTTTCCCTATATATTTATATTGTCCGCAAAATGCGTATCATGTTATCTCTAGCTAAGTGCCGACACGATTAATCAGTATATAGCGTGTTGTTCACACTTATATATAATTACCGATAATTTGCAGCACGCTTCTGCTTATATTGTATCAATAAAAAACAACGGCCTGTCTTTACTTATTGATATCAATAATTTTATGATTAAAAATTACTCTTACAAAATTTTGATTTTGAAAAATCAAGGCTTTTTTTTATTTTGCGAATAAAAAGTTTGTCCGCCTACTGCACATAAAGACAGACAAAAACAATGCCAAAATGAAATACATATCCTTAATTACATATCAGCTGTTGCCAATTTAGTACCATCATTGTAATTCTAAAGACATTCATTTGATCCATTTGTTTCATATATTAGTTTTCAATATTTAGAATTTCCGAAAATGTGTCATATAAATATAATATAAAATTCATTGACATTCAATCATAAATTACTTTAATATTTCTCCCAATTTGCTAATTTATAATACTTTTTTATATATTAAAGTATAAATCCAATTACACATCATTTTTATAAACTTCATCAATGCCCAAAATAATCACCAATTAGTCTACACTATATATCTATATCGTCCGCTTTTTGGCTTGCAGCCACGGCTGCAAGCCATTTCATCTGGAAAACTTGTTCCGGTTAGGTGGTTTCCTGCTTACATCTGTTGGTGCATGATTGAACAGGAAACCAGCTGCAATCGTGCCAATCGCAACTTTTCGGCCTTTTCCGCCAGTCTTCGGATTAATGATAATAGCCGTTTTAGTTCCGATTGCAATCGTGACAATTCTGGGGATTCCGTCATACTGCGGAGTAATATTACGGAAATCTAAGCTAATTTAGTTACTTTGGTAATCCCAGTTTGTGTATATAAATAGGATTTCTATTTTTACTTGGTTTAAACCGTAATAAATTATAAACGAACTTGTTCCGTTTCAATTGTTTTTCAAGACGCAAAAGTTAGTTTCTTTTATAATTGTTTTTTTGTCTGTATAGAGAATGGTGACTGTAGTATTATTCAGTCTTCAAAGGGTGGTCCTGCTTACCAAATCTCGCATGATCGAGTTATATTTAGATCTATTGAACGCAATTCAACTCCTTGGTGAGGTAATCTAAAATAGCCAATGCATATCATTAACCTTGCCACTATCATAGTTGATACATGCTTATTAATTGGTACCACGTAACGAAGTATTTTAGTGCATTTACTTGTCTATAAATCAAAGGAATGATTTCGCTGCGAAAAAGGGGAAATGAGATGTGCACACTTGTTTTCCTTCAGTATCACGTTAATATTTTTACGATTGATCATTTTCTTTATTAGTTTTATACAATAGAGAATAGATCTAAATCGTTTTGACAAAAACATATTCGGTTTTCAAAAAAAAACCCTAAAAAAACCAACTAAATAATCCCTTTATGATATACAAATACCGTAATTCAAAAAAAAAAAGTGATAATAAATTGAACCCCCCCCCCCCCCCCAAAAAAGAACAATTTTAAAGGGTTGGGATGAAGCACAACTGTGCAAGCCTTTCCTTTTAAAAGGAAACTTTATTTCCTCTTTGTCTATATTGTCAGCGTTTTCCCTATATGTTTATATTGTCCGCTTAAGGCGTCCGCGTTTTAGACAGGCCCATTAGAACAGCGAAAGTCTTTTAAAAACGGAAGGGACAATCGCATCTTCTGGACCCTGTATAAGCTTATCAAGATGGTCCATTCGTTTTTCAAAGATTTTCGTTGTGTACAGTAGAACAATTATTTATTTCATCAATTATTTGATTAATTACAAATCATTTAAACGATAAATCGTACAATATAAAATTATACTATTAAAACAATTTTTCTAACGTCATTTGATTTTTTGACTTCATATAGGCTACTTATTATATGACGTCATATGACGTGTAAGGATTTTTTATTTTATGCTTTGTATATATCGTGTAATATAATGCACTTGATTACCCTATATGTTTGATAAATCAAGGTAAGTATATCCTTCTTAATCGAAGTCTGGACCCCTGGTAAATTAGAAATTGCCTATTGAATGTGATGATTATAATCTAACCCTATGTTCGGCTAGTGCTCTTTTATTTACATAATATATAAGGTTTTTAAGACATTATTTCATACACAATCAGTGTCTTCTTCCTTCTATTATAGCACATATAAGCCTTTCCTTCTGACAATTTATTTATTCATACAGTTTTCCACTAGAATAAGTTTCAATCAAGTTATCTCTTTTGCAAAAATACCATGTTATTTTCCCCCAAATGGAAAGGGACACAATCCCATGTTTGTTAAAAAGATTTGATTATGCAGCTTATTGTACATTATTCATATAAGTTTGATGTGAACGTTTCTAAGAAAGGTAAACTTGTATTTGCACCTTTGCATGTCTTAAGATTTCTGGGAAATGTAGAAACGTGTATTTTAAAATGTGCATAAAAAACCCATCAAAATAGAGAGAGAAAAAAAAACAGGATCCCTATTGAAAGCCAAGCACGGCAAAATTGAAAATGTTGCACACCCGGTTTGATCGAGACTGTTCATGGAAAGTATTGGAAATTGCAATATTCAAAGAAAGACTAGTATTTAACGCATTTAAAGAAATGGGAATTTGAAAATGTGTACGGGATAATGCATCAGAAATCTCTTTCTTTTTCAGAGGTCGACAAGAATTCAAAACCCAAGCTTACGTGATCTTAAGCCTGAAATTTTGTTATAAATTATAGACGCTTTGTTGACATTGGCACTTATAATGTACCATAAGCCATCATTTTACATGCAGATTTCATTTTTTTACCGGGGGTGGGGAGAGAGAGAGAGAATCGGGCAGTTTTAATATTTCAATTTTTAATATTTCGTGCCTGTTCCCAGGTCATTTTTTTTTTTTGAAAAATTGAAATTGAAAATATTGCAGGCACGTTCATGGACTGTAGTGGTGATTGCAAGCTATCGTCCATGCCCCCTAGCACCGGCTTAAGCAGATGTCAACATTTAAAAAACGAATGATATTTTTAGGGTTATATGACCTTTACACTGTTGATGCGACGTCAAACCCAACTAAATACAAAAGAGTACAATTTATTGTTTTTTTTTTTCTTTTTTTACTAAGATAATAAACAGAATGTACGGAATGAAGCTCTTAAAATATGATGAACAAGATTAACAAAGAAAGACGGCGTTCAATGAACGCAATCCTCAAACGACCTAGCAAAAAGAACCAGCGGCGAGGAGCCCTGGAGGACCATAAACCATTGGACATTGTCTGGAAGGAAAATCGCACGAAAGGACAACGCTAAATAAAGTTTTCGCAGAAGATGTTTAAAAATGCAGTGGTGTCGTCAGAAGCATATTCTGTTTATTCTGTTTCTGGATATCTTCGTTCTGATATTCATAGAAAAGATATTGAAGCTCTTGTAAGGTTTTTCATATTAATGAAATTACATAATTATAGGTAAAAATAGGTAAACAGGAAAATGTATCACTATGTGAAGAATATGTTCTGATTGTCTGAACCAAAGCAGTGTATCTGTTACGACAGTGTCTTCCAAACTGAAAAATCCGGTCTAGTTATTTCTGTAATTGGTATACGAATGGAACAACAATTAACGATTTTTGTTCTTTGATAAAGAATTTTGAATATCCTGTCAATATTGTTTTTCCGGTTGTTAAATAGTATAAATTGTTGACCGTGATTATCGACGTGCGTGTAAAACAACTTTTCTTTCTATTTGAATATATCATTGCATTGATATTGATGTGTATGTGGGCCGGAGGCCTTTTTATAAGTCAAGTACCTTTCAAGACCTATATTTTCCAATTCCTCTTGTCCTTATAAGACTGCTAATAATAATAAATGCTTATTACTACATGGTACTCCCGAGCAATCAAATATGACAAACAATTTTAAGATCAACAAATATTCAATTAATGCATGACACATGACTACCGGCAGTAGGACACACAAACACACACAAAAAAAAACATGACAGGGCACAAAGAAAAGCAAGGACGTGGTGTTCATTTGAATAATTCAGAATAGGAAATGATAAAAACTGACAAGGAAATTAAAGAAGACGATTAATTAATAGGCTTCTAAAGTAAAAAAAGTTGTAGCGGAAGGGGCTTGAGGGCCTCGGAAGTGTGGGGGCGCAAATTAAAAAAAAAACTAGAAGGAAATGGAAGATACTCATCGTACACGTGAAAAAACTAGAAAGGACGAAAAGGTGTCACCATAATAGCATGCAGCGATAAACAAGACATACATCTGAGGGACATAGAGGGGCGCCGCCTTGGAACGGTCAGCATCATATGCACTAGTTGTGAGTTTAAAGCGGTTATTAACTGAGAGGTGTTTGTCAGCAAAACTATGTAAGAAGTAGTTAAGTGCTTTGTTAATAAAGATAAAAGTTTACAGATATTATAGTGCAAGGTTAAAAGATAAAATCATACTTGTGGGGACTTGAAAGGGGTTGTTATCACCAGTCTATCCTTAAATATATTTAGGACTGGGACTGGATTTAACCTGGTATGGGAGATTATTCCTGTACCTACAGTTCAGGGAAGTGTAGGAGCTTATAGGTGATACTGAGCACGGGACTGGAGGATCAGGATGTTCAAATTTCTAGTTGGGATGAATTAGTTATCAACATTTACAAGATTTACTGTATTTGGTAAAGGAATATGATAGAAGATTGGAATCTACGGCTTTTTAGGGAGGGCCATTTAAGATTTCCTAACATCTGAGTCATACTGATTTGAAATTCATAGTTGTTACATACATGTACATATCTTGTCGCAGCTCTTTTCACACTTTCAGCTATGTAAGTTAAATGTTTCTGCCACGGGTGCCATATAAAAATCTAGAAAATTTACTTTAAAAATACTCTAGTTGAGGTCTTACATAGGAAACAAAGGTTGAGGTTTTGATTTGTCTGTTTTGAGAGGACGAATCTTAAAGAGTTCTTTGTCTTGGAGGTGATGTTATTTATGTGTGATCCAGTTTATATCTTAAGAGATGGTAAAAAAAAATCTGGAAAAAAGTGATCCCTCAGAAGCATTAATCACAACAAAATTACAAGAGAATTGCAGACTCGGTTTGATTGAGTCTGTACATGAGGGATACTGAATAAGTGCAACATCCCTCACGCCCCCTATCACCGGCTTGAGCGGTACTCAATTCTCAACACTTAATAGTGCTGGCATCAATGATTATGTTCATGTAATTTTGTTGTGATTGATAATTCTGAGGAATCACTTTGTTTCCAGATTTTTATTTTTTTATAACAGTGACATAATAATTTCCTTTAGGGTTATTAATCTTGAAAAATGAAAACTTTAAGATATTAATAATGCGTTATTAAAATTTTACGAACATGTCGTGTTTAGGTAAGTGAACTCAATTTCTAACACCAACATCTACGTAGTCGGTAGGCAATTATTTTTTATAAATACTTGATTAATATGCAAAAATAATCAAATAATATATTAGACACTGACTGAACATTATAAACTTTGCGTACTTTCTGATATTATTCTCGTTATTTTGGACAAATTTAAAACTCAGTTCATGTGTAAAAAAAGCTTAGTAAGTTCTTAGGTAAAATAAACTTCGCACTAGAAAATGTAATGAGATCTGCATGAATGCAGTGTAAAATGTTTTGTGGAAAGAAGTAGTGTTAAACAGAACTTAAATATCTGATCAATTTAACTAGAAAGTTAAAGAACTATTCTGTACATTTTATTTTAGAACTATCCTTTTATTTTGATAATGGCAAGAACTATCCTTTACATTTTATTTTAGAATGGCCAATGAGATTTTTAATTTTAAAATGACCAATAAAAACTCTTCTTATATTCAGTAAGTGTTCTTTCCTATGAATGTTACAGGAAGACCGGCCTTCTGTCGAAAAAAGTATAGGTCAGTCCTGTTAACATTGAAAAGGGAAGTAATCATCGTTGGAGGCATTTTGCGAAAAAATCTGTCAACCCTACTTTATTAAAAGATTATTTTTAATGTGTAAGGCATGTCATTCTCCTAGAAAAAAAAATCACATTTTTAGCATGAATACTCGATTTTAAGATAGGTTTATGTGTTATTTCTTATAATGTGTCTATGGGAAAATTACTACAATCGTTTAAAATTTGGTGGTGGTAAACCTGATTAATTTCGGAAAATCCACTTTTACACTAACCTAAATTTTGATTGGTTAACAGAAATGAATCTATCCAATGAAAAGGGGTATTCTTTAACATCGCCGCCGTGGAAGGCATTGTTCTTGGCGAAAATGTAAATAATCGCCACTTTGTCGGAAGAAAATTTATATATGAATTACTGAAATCAACAAATATTTTGTGGAACTATATATTAGAGTTAGTTCACTTTGATTATTTATAGCAGAAGTGGAGGGAATATAATAAATGATCAAGATTTTTTCATGTTAGTTCATAAAACGAGTTTTTATGTTTGATTTTTAAGATTAACTAATAACTAAGTGTTGTTTTAACAATCTGGAATACACATACATAGGATGATGGCACAACAAGCTGTGGATTCCATGAAATCTGCTGTAAGTGACAGGAAATTGTTGTCTGAAACAATTTAAAGATAATTTATGTTTATAAGTAAAAGGTTGTGACCTCATTTTCGTCACGTGGTTTTTGTGTCGCATGATTTCGGTATAGATGGATACCGAAAATAAGCTATTTTCGCGAAAATAAGATCGCGGCTACGAAAATAAGATTCATTTTTGAAATAGTGCATTTATCTGTTGAAATAATTATATTATTTTTGATAAATTGTATTGAAAACGTATTGTTGTTATCAAATGATTTGTATGAATGAAATAATAAAGAATGAAATGTTTTGTAATGAAATATAAGACGTTTGTTCGCTACATAGGTAAATATCCCAAATAGTATAGTGGGAAGGCATGCGAAAATTCACTATTTTAAATTATTTTTTTGGTTCTGAAATTTATTATTTCATTCATACAAATCAACTATTAACAACAGAAATACGTTTTTAATACATTATATCAAAATTAAATCTTATTTTCGTAGACCCGATCTTATTTTCGCTTTACACGGCAATTTGAGCTATTTTCGTATGATAGTATTTTTCGGCTCAAACTTCACTTTTTAAAAAATTTTTTTTACTCTGAAATTTTAATTTGCTGTAAAATCATTCAATGAATGCATAAATATATAACTAACATAATTATTTCAACAGACAAACGCACTATTTCATAAATAAATCTTATTTTCGTAGCCGCAATCTTATTTTCGCGAAAACAGCTTATTTTCGGTATCCATCTATACCCGCATGATTTGATTGGTTTGATGATTTCTTGAAAGAACCGCCACAAACAAAAATGGTAGTTTTCAGAAGAAAATGTTGAAAATGTTAGGATATTTTTAAGCTAATACTAAGGAAAATCTGGTTTTAGTATTCACTTCTTCAAGATTGCACTTAAGACTTTATTCAGTCGTCGTAAGATGTCATCATCAGCTCCATTAAAGGTATAATAATGATAATTTAATACCCAGAGCACATTTAAATATGGCTAACATTATGTTAGCAGTCATTAGAGTGATTTTGTAGAGAAATAATATTGGGTAAAATCATAATTTATGTTAAAACAGGGTCTTCCAAATCTATTTGAAAGACCAAATGTATTTGAAAGACCCAGGTTTAGCTGCAGACGGATAAAGTCTAGCAAGAATCCGGGTCAGCTCGGCCCTAAAACATACTCGGCCCCGAGTCAGCTCGGCCCTATTCCAACTCGGCACGGGTCGACTCGGCCCACTTTTAAAAATGGGTAAAAGACATCAAAGGACTCCTATTGTCACGGGCTATTATTATCAATCAATATGTATGTTAAGGATACCGATTAATTAGGTGATAATTATGATTCATTCAAATTTGATAAGTGACCACCTGCAATTAATTAGAAGCTTATGCTATAAAGTAAACATGTTTTTGTTTCATGTTTTTGAAAATTACTGTACAAACAAAATGCATCTAAGGAAAAACATTTTTATTATATCTATATTCACAGGCACAAGTATCGGACCTGGAAAAAAAAAATATGAAGTTATTTTATCAATCTGTTTTATTTTTATATTTTTTCTTCCCAGGTCTGATAATCGTGCCTGTGTCTATATTAATTTTATCGAATCTGCAAGACAAATAAATAACTTTTTTTCTAAATATACTTTATTTCGGCA
Source organism: Ruditapes philippinarum (assembly GCF_026571515.1). Classification (NCBI taxonomy): domain Eukaryota; kingdom Metazoa; phylum Mollusca; class Bivalvia; order Venerida; family Veneridae; genus Ruditapes; species Ruditapes philippinarum. The sequence continues at coordinate 302,093 of NW_026859675.1, forward strand.
GAGGTACAATGTATAATTACATAATAATAATAAGATATTTCTTATTATTCATTTACCTTAACAACATGCAAGGCAAAGTAAATATGTTATAGGCCTATATATTTTTGTAAAGTGGGCCGAGTTGACTCTTTTCCGTCTAGCAATATCAGTTTGTGCATGCCTTTCACTGTTCACATAACAAAATGGCAATCTGGATTAGACCCCTATGTATTTTTCAGGCGTAAAACTAGTATATAATACACTAAAGAAAACGGAATGAACCTAATATATACTCCTGGTTTAGACCCCGGGGTCTAATCCAGGATATAGCCAACAAAATCATATCAGTTTTTTTTAAGTTATCATCACACAAAAATGTAAACTAATATAACATATATATCCATGTTTCTTGTAATATCTTGTATCTGTCATTGTTCATTAGATCAGGGTCTTTAAATAGAATGGTCCGGAAATGCGCTATGTAAACTAAACCCTTCTCCATACAATAATTAAACATGTCTCGGTATAGTTTGCCTTATGCAAATTAGGTAATTGTTCAAGAAAAGGGCGAAAATTAAATACAAGAGCAAAAATGAAAATTCTAACGCCATGATGTTCTTTAAAAATCTTTAAACTTTTAAAAAAGGGATAAATATTTCAGAAAATAATGTTTTTAAAGCCATATCTGTTGAGAAACATAGCTTGCTTGTTCAGAAAATTTGCAAATAAACGGGGCCATTTTGAAAATGCACCAAATTAAACAACAAATATTTGTAAATAACATCATGAAATAGTATAAACTTTTTACATGATATGATTAAATAACATTTTTTCCCTGTAAAAATTAAAATCAATTTTTATTTTCCCATTGAGCAATTCATGAATTTAAAAAAAGCTCATAAAACTCAGACCTACTTTCAAATATGAGCAGTAAATTTTTACCTAGACACCGGGAACGAAAAAATCCTAATGTTATTGCAAATCTATAAAATTGTTACTTTTAAAGAAAAAACTAATACTGTAATGTAGCCAGTATTAGTTTTTAGTATTTTTTTGATTGATTTAACAAAACATTATCTTATATTAATTTGATTTTTGAAGGGTGATGTACTATGCTAGATCACGGTCAGTTGATAACCTAATCACGTGATTCAACTGAGACATCTTTTTTCGTAGACCATTCTATTTGAAAGACCCTGGTTAGATCTATATCTTAAAGAGGTATTATTTGTCTGTAGGACAGGCACAGAAATGTAGGGTGGTGCTAGCTAGAGACTTAAGCAAAAAACTTTTATAGATATACTGTGCTCCTCTTAGTTCATGGTACTTAAAAATTTGAAACAAGAAGTAAAAGTAAAACAAACAATAAACATAAGCAAGGCTCACACGGGCTCAAATAAAATAATAGCCAAATGTTCAGTGGACTATTCACGATTTAGCAATTAACAACATAAGCAGTTGATTAAATAAACATTAGATCTACTTGTCAAACTTTTTCCAGTTTTAAAACTTTTGTAAGGATTTTCAAATATATATATGATGATTTGTAATCATATCTAAGAATCTTGTAGATGAAATCCAAACTGTTAGTGTTTTTTTTACACTGTATAAATGCAAGTCATTTTTTTTCTTCTCTATTTTAGGCTCTCTTTGACAAAATGAATCAAAATGGAGGGGAAACACTTGGTGCACCACCACCCAAGCAAAAGAAGAAAGCAGCTGTTGCTAAAGAAAATGAAAATATGGACGAGTTTTTTATTCCTGAAAGTGGTGCTGGTGAAGGAAAGGCATCAAAGAAAAGATTGTCCATAGAAAGAATATATCAGAAAAAGACCCAGCTGGAGCATATCTTGTTACGTCCTGACACCTACATTGGATCTGTGGAGAGTGTTACTCAGGTAATATTGCAATGATGAAAGGTATAATATATAGGAAACAAAGTAAGAGTGAAAATTATTTTCCTGAAAAAAATTCAGGGAGTATATACAAACTTATGTACTTGTACTACATATTGAAAATGGGTTTAACAATTTGTTTTGAAATGAGCATGGACAATTCTTACACTTCGAAATTTATTGCCAGTGTTATCCAAATAAAGGTGACTATGTTTTTCCTTACCAAGCAAACTGAGTAAAATGGAGAGAGACAAGGTGACTATTTTGCCCAAGTCACTTACAAAAAAATGTTCCCTGTTACGTATTTTGCAATGTACTATTAAATTAATAAGTGTAGTATATTGAAAAGGTGAAGTTTTGGGGAGCATTCCAGTGTTTCTGCCAGCTCTGATTTTCTGAGGGTCTTTTATGACCCCCTGTATGATATTTTAGGGGTCATTTCAAATTCATAAGGGTCATGCCAATAAATTTAACAAAAATGTAAAAAAAAAACAGGTAACACTTTATAAGTTTTATTTACAATATTTTGTATATTTTTCGTGAAGAAATTGGTCAATCTCTGCTATTTTGGATTATTTGTCATCCAATAATAACGCTGTATTTCTTAAAAATTATGTGTGTTAATTTTCATAGAAGAAAGAAAGTCGATACTATATTGAAATTCGTTCATAGTCGCCTTCTATTTTTCATAGTGCTTCATAGTACCGCCTAGTGACGTAATCAAAGGCCAAATAAAGCTTGACACTAAATATGTTAGTGTTCATCCTTAGCTGTTTTACAGAAATTAGAAACATTCTCCTGTCGCTATCGCTCCCTTCGAAGTTTCTAATTTCTGTAGAACAGCACAGATTAACACTAACATATACGCAGACTGCATTTTCCAGCAGACAGTTATTCGTTCGCAGAATATGACGACAACAAAATAAATAATTTTGTCTGGGCGCTTTCAATATATGCAGTAACGTATAAATGCAAGCGTTTATTAACTAGTTGAAATTGGCTAAATGCCGGACCACGGACCCGGTAAATTTCATTTCTCATTAAAATTATAGTGGAGCCCACGGTAAACATTCCGTACATTTTTATACTGAATTGACGGTTTATAGTCTGTATATCTGACTTGTGTTGAAATCAGCGACGGTGAAATTCTTGCGTCACAAAATACGCACTAACTAAATTTCATTGCGTCATGGCTGAAAATAGTGCGCCAAAAACGCAAAAACGCGCCCTGGCAGAAACACTGGCATTCATTGCCTTTGGCAATATGAAAGTCTGAATTTAAGCTTTCATAATTTATATGCTATGAATGTATGAAATGAATCAAGACTTATTGGAAATGGCAAAAATGAAAATTTGTTGAACTAAATAGCAATTTTTATATACCTGATTTGATCGGCTAAAATAAACAAATTTTGATAGATTTCTTAAAATACTGGTTCATAAAAAGTATAAGTATCTTTTTGCATATAATATGAGTTGTTTTCTCATTTTGACTTCCAGCCAATGTGGGTATTGAATGAAGATATGGACCTTATGATACAAAGGGATATAACATATGTTCCAGGATTATACAAAATATTTGATGAAATATTAGGTAAATTGTCTTATATATGTGCAAGTAAGTTTTAAACAGGTAAAATATTAAAATGAGGGCTATCTCAAAAGTTTGCGATAATTTTTATAGATGGACTTTTTTAATGCCAGTACATCATACCGGTAATTCAATCACTGTATTAAACAATTAGTATGTTATGTAATATGTTGTTTCAGTTTCAAAATATATAAACAATAATTGATGATGTATATTTTAGTAAATGCTGCTGATAATAAGCAACGAGATCCAAAGATGAACTGCATTAAAATTGATATTGACCCGTAAGTACTTGATATCTTTCAATGATAATATTAACTTGAGTTGCATACCCATAACCTGTACTTTGACACTATACATTAACTTTTTATATTACAGGTACATACCTTTTCAAAAAGTGCCTGTATTTTTAACAGTACTGTCAATTTAAAGAACAAAAACAAGAAACAGAAAAACAAAAGAAAACACAAGCTGAATGTAAATTTCAGCTCATTAGAAATACATTGACAAAGATGTTGGTTTTCCTGAGCAAAATTGTTCCGTTGAATTTGGCCGTTTAAACTTAACATTCCAAATTATGATATTATTTGTTATATCTTTGTCCAACTTCAGATTATGAAAATTTGTTTGTTGATTTCAGGGCAGCAAATAAGATACGAGTATGGAATAATGGAAGGGGTATCCCAGTGGTAGAACATAAGGAACACAATATGTTTGTACCAACAATGATCTTTGGACATCTTCTTACATCTAGCAACTATGATGACTCAGAGAAGAAAGTGACAGGTGTGTTTTAGTTCATCTGAGCACAACGTGTTCATGGTGAGCTATTGTGATCCCCCAACGTCCATCGTCGTGCGTCGTCAGCAATTTCTTTAAACAACATCTCAAAAACCAATGACTGCACAGTAACCAAACTTTACAGGAATGAGCCTTGGGTGGTCCCCTGCCAAAGTTGTTCAAATGGTTCCTGTCTGTTGCAGAAGTAGGTCATGGGGCTAGGAAAGGAGTTTAAAAAATGCTAACTTAAAAAATCTTCTTGTCTGAAAGTAAAAGGCCTAGAGCTTTGATATCTGGTATATGATATCATTATAGGTCCTCTACCAAAGTTGTTCACATTATAGCCCTGGGGTCAAAATTGGTCCCACCCAGGGGGTCATATGTTTTCCTTATATATATGTATATAGTAAAAACTGAAAAAATCCTCTTGTTTGAAGGTACAAGGCTTAGAGCTTAGATATTTGGTAAAAACTTAAAAAACCTCTGAATTGACAAAGGCATGAGGTTAGATATTTGACATGAAGCATTGTGTAGTGGAACTCTACCTAGATTGTTCAAATTATAGCCCCCCTAGGGTCAAAATTGGCCCCGCCCTGGGTCAAAGGTTTTCCTTATATGTATATAGTAAAAACTGTTCCTATCCACAAACTTTTACCTTGATCATAACTTTAAAATTCTTGGTGTATTGTCTTAAAACATCAACTTCTTACCTACACAAAAAAATTAACCATATTTTGTACATTTTTAAGACCTGGTAACTTCACTTTTGTATATCAATCGCATTTAATAATCAGGTGAGCGCATTGGGGCCAATGGCCCCCTTGTAATCAAACACTTCAAAATGAGGCCCTTTTATTTTTAGTTTAATATGTCTCCAAACTTAGTTGCTATTATTGTGTGAATTTTGTCATTGAACCGTTTTCATATTATTAGATGATTATAGCTCAAAAGTTTATATATTTATCTAAGCACAAATTTTCTAATACTAAATGTGTTTTGTCTTAGAAGATAAATATGCAATACTTGTATGCTGTGAAGTAGGAAAGATATAATTTTGTTGAATTTAGGTGGCAGAAATGGCTATGGAGCTAAGTTGTGTAATATATTTAGCAAGAAATTTGTAGTGGAGACTTCATACAAAGAATACAAAAAAGGATTTAGACAGGTAAATATATAACCATTTAATTTATTAACAGTCAGTGGTTACTTTCAGAGATTTTTTGTCAACCTTTTTGAAATGGATGTGGGTCTTGCATGTCTATACAAATTAATATGGTGAGCTATTTTACTCAACCCAGCTTTCATATTCCTTATGAAAGTTTATGTGCAGCGATAATATTTTGTCTCCACTTTCAAGAAATCAAGGAAACTATTGTCATTAATCTATGTTGGCATAAGTGTTGATTTAATTTGTTTTGTTAACTATCACAAAGATATTCACTCTAAAGGGCATTTGTGGCCTAATGATTATGGTTGTTAACTTCGAACAAGATTCCCCGCACCAATTAGGGATAGAATCCTGCTGGAGGCTTGGATATTTTTATGTGAAGAAGCTAGCTTACAAAGATTGAACTTCCTCTAATAGTAAAGCTGGAAAGTCACTTAATGACCTTTGGAGTGTTAGTTTGACTTTTTACATGACCCAGCACAACAAACAATTGTCTTTAAACTTGAAATACCTGTTAACTATCAAAAATGGGAATGTATATCTAAAGGTCAATTGCTGCTATACTGATACTCTAAAACCAATAATTTTATGATATAATACATTCTTACATTGTTGATTTTTGATAAGCTATATGAAATGGTAGAATACGTTTTAGAAAAGAAATTGTGTCCATGACAAGTGATTTTTATACTTTTTTCGCAACAGCCCATACCCCTGAAATTGTGAATTTTTAGTGCACTAATCTGTCAAATTGTGGAAAAAATAAACAAAAAGAAATTATCACCTGTTTTCACTTTATTCATACATTTAGTAATGATGTTTATAGTGCAATCTTTATTTTTATTTTATTTTTATTCCCTTAAATATTTCAACCAAATTCACAAGATTGTCATTTGTCCGTTCATCATTTTTGAGGTACCAAACAACAAGCGCGCTAATTGTGAATTTTCTTCACATTTTTGTGAATTTTTTTTTATTATTATTTTTTTTGCATTTGTGAAGAAGTTAAAATTTTGGGGTCAATATCAAGCAAAGAAACGATCATTGCATGATATTGATTATGCTCTTGATAATAATAATGCCTGGTTTAATTATAGTTTGAATCCTGTTGTGATTTATAGAAGAGATGTAAAGTTGATTCACACAATTGAAACACTAGCACTATGGAACATTATTTTGTAGACATGGCAAGATAACATGGGAAAAACAAAGGAGCCAAGTATAACTGATGCAAAAGAGGAAGACTTTACAGCTATCACATTTTATCCTGATCTTGAAAAGTTTCGAATGGAAACACTTGACAAAGATACAGTAGATCTTTTCACAAGGAGAGCCTATGATATTGCTGCAGCCTCAAGAGATGTGAAAGTTATTTTAAATGGCAAGAGAATACCAGTAAGAATATTGATTTTGTTATTAGTTTTTTAACCTTACTATATATGAAATACATAGAGCTGTCCTACCTGCCCTAAAATTTGTGTCCAGATTTTGAAGTTTTTTTTTGCAGTAAAATATTATTTTTTTCATTTTTTTTCTATAACCACATTATTTATTGGGTGATTTAAACATAAAAATGCATGTTTCTATCATCATCCACATTATAATATAGCAATGTTCATAACTAGCTCACTAAAATTTTCTTCCCTTTAAACTTAAAATTTTCATGAAGATTATTATATCAAATTATAACTTCTATATATCTAGAAGGATATTCTTCAAACATAAGTTATGTATCATCACACTTAAAGATATACTTTGTTCATCCTTGAGTAAAATATTTATCAAAGAAATTTATTAAAATCAATAAATTCTTACTGAATAAGAATTTGCCGATTAAATAAACTATGTATGGGAACTGAACTGCCAGTTTTTTTTTTTTAATCACACTATACATTCATATTTGACTACGTATATTGTGTAGAGTTTAAAACATAACATAGATCTACTTTGTGTAAAGTCAAAACATGTTTATTTTATATTTATAAAGACACTGTGAAGCAATTTTCAATATTTTCTAATATCAAATTTGAGCATAGTATATCACTGATATAAATTATTTGTGCTCAAGGACTGATGTGTTATTGTAGACCACTGAAATAGTCCATGGGTTACCCGTTACTAGTCTTATGAATACAATGGGGGAAAAAGATGTTGAATTATTGAAATGCATTTGGCACTTTTTTCCTGATTAAATTTTCTCCCCCTATATCAGAAGCTGAAGTAGGAATTCAATATTATGAGGAGCTGGTATAATGGGATTATTATCATAATCATTGTAATCAGTTAAAGGATTTATGACTTTCCTATTATAATATAATATTTACATGTCAAAAATTATTTTTCTTGGCTTTATGTCTGAATTTCTCATATATTTTTTTGTTTACAGGTTAAAAACTTTCGAGATTATGTGAGCTTGTTTATAAAGGACAAAGTTGATGAAGCTGGTGCCCCAATAAAACTTGTACATGAGATAGTTAGTCCTAGATGGGAAGTGGCCGTCACAATGAGTGATAAAGGTTTTCAACAAGCTAGCTTTGTTAATAGCATTGCTACAACAAAGGTATGATATAAACTTGAATCTATATCCGCTTTTCCAAGAAACTAAAATTAAGGTGCAGTGTGTGTGTAGATATTCTATTTTTATGCAAATAACAATGTAATGTGTGTTTGCCAGGACAGAATATGTACTAATAGGACTATTTCAAGATGATAAATGCTATCGTAATGTTTAAACTTCGGACATAATTTGTTTCTGTGAAATTGCAAACTCCTATTTGTTAGCTTTTTGACTGAATCCACTGAAGAGTATACAATGTAACTTGATTTGATTTTATAATAGAGAATTTTCACTTATGAATGTTATTTTTTATTGAAAATTTGTGGATATAATTAGATATTTCCTTAAGGCTGCACTCAATTTTATTTCAACCACACATTCAAGGATAAGTTTCCATAGTGAGAGAGGCATTGTTTGCAAAGTCAACATGGTATTTGTATCACAAACTTAAATTTCATTAACTATTACATATCTAAAATGATTGAAAATAAGCAGTGATATATAGGTAGGGCCATCATGGGAATTCGCGTTATTGATGTATTATCAAGTCTCAAGACTCAACAGTCAATTTGATATTGATGCATAATTTCGATAATTGATTCAAATAAGGTGTCAAATAGCAATGACTAAAATATACAATCATTTCAAATTAATATCCTTACAAGTTTGTCATTTACAATTGAAATTTTAATCTCCTACCTAAAGCAAAACATGCAGCCATTACTGTTTACACTTTTATCGCATGTGTCAATCTAATGACATCAGGCCAAGAAGTACCAAATTTAGAAATTGAAAATTCTGGGAATAAATGCTAGATTCGCAGTGTGGTATGTTTATTTACCCGAATTTAGTGTTCTATCATTTGTAAATGACAACAGTAACAATTAATTAATAGGCTTTATAACTTGCATAGCAACACGGCAGCTACTTCACCAGAAATTGCCAAACTGAAACTGACTTCTAAATAATTCAGTCAAAAAACTTATTACGTACAGATGTTTAAATTTCATTATTTTGTCATGCTTCAAAAATAAAATTTAGGTTTTTACTTAAATTTGATAATAATAGATAGTTTTTTCATTTGCATTGGCCTACATCAAAACAAGAGAAAAAACAAAACAATAAAAAATGTACATGCACCCATTACGAATGTGAACGCTTGTAAAACTTGGTTTCGGTAGGTGTAAATATTGGTTTTTGGTACGGATTAGTGATTCTCACAACATGAATCATTTCTTGAATGATCACGCATGACACAATAAAAACAAGATGAGTGGTCCTAAAGACAAAGATAAGTGTATTTTCGCCAGTAAAGGGCTAACAGACGATAAATATTCACTTTGGCTTAAGGAGTTAAGTCAGACAAGCATAAGTGTTTATGTACGTTCTGTTATCTACGTTCAGTGCAGGCAGTTTGTATGAAATTGAATTTGTTAGCCAAGCAAATGTAGAGATCTGAAAGGAATTGCAATCTAAATGTATATAGGCAGATAAATCTATCGACATTTCAAGTGACTGGAAACTGTTTTGTTCTGTGTAAATGCAAATAAGTCTTGTTAAAGGTAGTTTTTCAGAAATATAACTGTTTTAAAACTTTTGTACCATCATTATGAAGAGCCTGAATGGTCATCAAGACTTGAATAGTCCTTGAAAATTGATAAAAGGCCTTGAAAAGTCATATGAACCATGTATCAATGACAGCCCTATATATAGGTGAGAAATTAAGGCCATTAGGACCCTGTTGTTCCTGTTAATTGAATACATTCATTACATTGTTATCAGAATAAATATCTGTGTTGCAGGGAGGAAGACATGTTGATCATGTAGCTGACCAAGTTGTTAAGAAGTTAATTGAGGTTGTGAGTAAGAAAAACAAGGGAGGAATTCAGATTAAACCATTCCAGGTAATTTTAACATGATTATTTAAAATGAGCTAATATTTTCCATTTAAAAAAAGGCCCAGGAATCAGATTGGTATCTCATAGGACATGGTTACATAATGGTCAAAGACCAAATAGAATTTTTTTCATTTGTGGTCTAAATTTGTCATTCTTTTATTGTTTAAATTACTTGGCACAAATGCTCAGCGTTATTGTCCAACATAACCTTTTTGGACATATGTGACCTAAAGTGTTCATATTCTAAAAGCACTGACACTTCACAAATTTTATGACCAGTTTAAAAGGTCATAATGCTTAGTTACCATTTTCAGAGTTTATTACCTCAGCAAGTCAAATGATGTAGTAAAATTATGTTTGGTTTAGTTTTTGGATAGGCACTGTTAGTGCCTGATGTGAAGTCTCCAGCTAAAATATAGGCTCTTGTGTCATCATTGATTAGGAATAATAATGGCTAGCTATGTTGTTTTGTTTTTTTTTTCAGGTGAAGAATCATTTATGGTTATTTGTCAACTGTCTTATTGAGAATCCAACATTTGACTCTCAGACCAAGGAGAATATGACATTGCAGGCAAAATCATTTGGCTCAAAGTGTCAATTGTCAGAGAAATTTATCACACAGGTAAGCTGCTAGTATCGAATTCTGTAGTGTAATGTGAAATTATTACATTATATGTATTGATGATATGATAAGTTTAGGGAGAACTGCTTTAGACACACCTTTTACATTAAAAGTTGCATGAAAAATATTTTCAAGATGTGAATGCCACATGGGAAATATTGAATAAGTTAGAAAAGAAATTACAGATTTTTTTATGAATACAGTATTATCGTCCACAATACAGTGAATTATTTCATTATCTTATGACAGGTTAGTAAGTGTGGTATTGTTGAAAGTATACAAAGTTGGATGAAGTTTAAGGCCCAATCACAGCTTAAGAAAGTTAGTGGTAACAAACAGAACAAGTTGAAGGGTATACCAAAACTTGATGATGCTAATGACGCTGGAACAAAACACTCGCTTGATTGTACTCTAATCTTGACAGAAGGAGATTCAGCCAAAACACTGGCTGTTGCTGGTATGTCTATTCATTATTTACAGTGTTGGTTCTGGATTATTCTAGTTTGACAAGCATCAATAAAAGTTAGAATGATACAGTTGTAAGTATGGCCTGTACAAGGTGAAATTTTAGGGTACAAATATTTAAGATATTGCAGGTTCTTTAGCTCTTCCTGAGATTAGCTTACAGCTTTATTTTATTTCTTAAAAAATTCCCATATACAGTCAAACGTGTATTAAGCGACCGGGCAAGGGAAACACCCAAAACGGTCGCTTAATGAAACGGTCTCTTAAGACAGTCAGCATGATATAAAAGTCAGAATTTATTATTAATGAAATCTTTTTTTATTCGGTGGGATTGTTTTTCAACTTCATTTTTATATAAATATTGAATAATAAGTATGCTCCGATAATCTAAATGGATGAAAATGTAAAAAATAACTTTCTGATATTTATTGACAAAACAGTTTTGATCCATTACGTACATGTTTTACATAACTCCAGAATTTTTTAACTTCTCTGTTGTTTTTCCTTGTCTCCAACACGAAAACCCTATTAGTGAAGATGTTTACTGTTGTGCATTTTTTCATTTGAAATAAACAAACTACATCTATTTGTTACGATTAATTTAATGGCTGATCAAGTTCAAGGTCAATTCAATGCAGTCTAAATGTCAACAAGCGAAGCGTATACACCATCTCAGTATGGGCGGGGTGTTGCATTGTTTATCCGATATTATTGGATAATACACGTCACACGCATACTTATCTCCATTTGCATACGCTAAAACGGTATGGGAAATAGAGTTTTTCACACGGTTATTGTTGTGTATTGATTGTTGACACTTGTGACATAACGAGTAGGCGTTCTCTAAAAACACAATTACTTGACAGGTAAAAGTGGTCGTTTAATGAAAAGCTTTATCTCAATTAGGTGACTAATTAGCGGTCGCTGGTCGCGTTGAGCAACAGTCGCTTAATACATTAAAGATATAGAGAGAAAATGATCGGGGGGAATTTAAAGTGGTCGTTTAAGACAAAAGTCGCTTAATACACGTGGTCGCATGGGCAAGTTAGACTGTATTAAATTTCTCACTTTGAATACTAACTCTTGTTCATTATCAAAATGACCCATTTCAAAAGGGGAAAAAAAACAGTTGTTCATTTGCAGAGCAATAGCCTCCCTAAGATATATTTTTTGGTAAAGTCTTATGCTAAGGTCTGTTTCACAAATATCCAACATATTAACTAATATATCTAAAATGTTAACATAAAAACATGCACTTTTTTTGTTATCAATAAGTGTCATAGTGAACAATTTAACATAATGAAATGTGTTTAATATATGAAATATTGTACAGAAATATACCTGATATGTAATCAGTAAAAACACATGTCCTACTTTAGTTTTGAGATTTGTTGTAACTAAGTATGGTTTTTGCATGTTTACAGGACTAGGTGTTGTTGGGCGTGACAGGTATGGTGTATTTCCACTACGAGGAAAAGTTCTCAATGTAAGGGAAGCCTCTCACAAACAAGTAAGTTTCTTTTATTTAATATGGCAATAAATTTTGCTTTAGATAGCTATACAGTGTCAATTACATGTAACTTGAAAAAGAGAATAGTTTTTTTTTCTATGTCAAACAACAATTTGAGTCAGTTGTGGCCTGGTAGTTTAGAGATGCTGGTTTTGAAAATTTTAAATATGTTGAAATGTATCTGTATTGTTTGATTCCAGATAATGGAAAATGCAGAAATCAACAATGTGGTGAAAATAATGGGTCTACAGTTTAACAAGAAGTATGAGGAGATAGATCAGTTGAAGACACTAAGATATGGCAAGATTATGATCATGACAGATCAAGATCAGGATGGCTCACATATCAAAGGCCTACTCATCAATTTTCTACAACATTTTTGGCCAAATCTGCTCAAACACAATGTTGTAAACCAGTTCATCACACCTATTGTCAAGGTTATCTTTGTTGTTTATTGGTGAATCTGAGAGTGGACGGGAGTGTGATACTAGATATATTCTTTTAAAAAATAGTATTTAATTAATTTTAAAATTTAGCATTAGTCATAGTTTATCACAGTGTAAAGAAATAGTATTCATGTATCATCTGGGCGTGTTACCTCTCCCCTTCCAAAATAATCAACACTAATAGGATTACATTATTTCATTTCCAGTTGAAACAGCTTGCAAATATTGACATTTAATGAATTATTCATATTTTTTTGTATTGATCTATTTTTAGAATGATGGACTTTTAGGTAGATTTTTCATTGAATTGAAAGGGAAAGTGATTGAATATTTTAGGTTACAAAGGGTAAAGAAGAACATGCTTTCTACAGTTTACCAGAATTTGAAGAATGGAAGTCTGAAACAAGTAACTGGAATGCTTGGAAAATAAAGTACTACAAAGGTTTGCACATATTTTACATTGAAACACTTGTCTTTTAACCAGCACCTTGGTTGCTAAAAAGTAACTGTAAAGTTTTCAAAGGCAATATCTGAACAGTTGTTGACAGATTTCTTTATATTGTTTAATGCTGGTGAGGTCCAACAAAGGTTCAACTCCTTCGACAAAAGTACTGAGATGAAACCAGAGCATATGGTCTTATAAGTTTACTTTGTTAATATTTCATAGATATAATTTTGCCATTTATGCATAAATACAGGTTTGGGAACCAGCACCTCAAAGGAAGCTAAAGAGTACTTCAGTGACATGCGTAAGCATAAGATAGACTTTAAATATTCCGGAGCAGAAGATGATGCATCCATTAATCTCGCATTTAACAAAAAGAAGGTTGATGAGAGAAAAGAGTGGCTCTCTCATTGGATGGAAGAAAAGAAACGAAGAGCAGAAATGGGTCTTCCAGCTGTGAGAACATTTTTCTTTTTCATTAAATTTTTTTAGCTCACCTGAGCACAACAACCTTAAAAAGTCTTTTCCTCAGAAATGACAAAGGATAGATATATATAAATATAATAAAAACCTTTTTAAAAAAAACCTCCTCTGAAATGACAGAGGCTAGAGGTAAGATATTTGGCAATGAAACATTAGGTAGTTGATCTCTACCTGGTTTGTTCAAATTATAGCCCTAGGATCAAAATTGGCCCTGTCTAGGAGGTGGAGGGGTCATTTATTTTTCTAATATATTGTAAAAACTTGATAAATCTTCTCCTGAAATGACAAAGGCTGGAGATTAGTATTTGGCATAAAACATTGGGTAGTGGACCTCTATTCAAGTCATTTAAATTATGCTTCTTGTGTTGATTGGCCCTGCCCTGGGAGTCGTAGATATTCATTATGTACATGTAGTAAATTCTTATATGAAAATTATCTTTGGACGCTTCAAACGCTAGAGCTTATATATTTGGCGTGAAACATTGTGGACCTCTACAAAGATTGTTCAAATTATGGCCCTAGGGTCAAAATAAATTACTCCAATAGCAACCATTGACTTTCCATAGCAACAGATGACTCCCATAGCATCTGTTTGCTTTCCATAACAACCATTGACTTCCATAGCAACCAGTGACTTCATTGCAGCTATTGACTTTCCATAGCAACCGGTGACTTCCATAGCAAACATTAATTTTCCATAGTAACAAGTGAATCTACCATTGAATTTCATAGCAGCCACTAACTTTCAAGGAAACCATAGATTTTGTACAGCTACCAGTGACTTCTTTAGAAAGTATTGTATTCCCCAAGAAATAGCATCCAGTATTGTTTTTACTTTTCAGATACACATATGAACTTTGTGATATCAGTTTAAAATTTTGATTTTATATCTGCTTTTGTTAATAGTTTACAATATTACTTGTTATTATTCAGGTGGGCAATATTAGGGTCATCATGGCCGCTTGATTAAATTATTCTGTAATGTCCACCCTGAAGTAACCTAAGATCATTATTACTTTTCAGCTGTATTTGTATGGTAAAAATACAAGGAGTGTTACCTTTAACGATTTTATAAACAGAGAACTTATTCTGTTCTCAAATGCTGATTTGGAGAGATCTATTCCTTCCATGGTTGATGGTTTGAAGCCAGGTCAGAGGAAAGTATTGTTTACCTGCATAAAGAGAAACTTTACAAATCGTGAGATAAAGGTTGCTCAGCTTGCTGGGTCAGTAGCTGAGTTATCTGCCTATCATCATGGTGAGGTGAGTACATAATGTCATGTAAATAATGAGAATAAGTGTGAGCTTGAGAGGTCAGGGAGACATGTTTGTTTCATTTCATGTTCAATTTATTAGTATATTGTATTGATCATAGATTTTAGTTTAAATACAACAAATCAAACTTGAATTTAGCTTGCTATAAACATCTGAACACAGGTCATATAAACAAAAACTGTTTATTACAGACATCCTTAATGAGCACAATTATTGGGTTGGCACAGAACTTTGTGGGCAGCAACAACTTGAATCTGCTTCAACCTATTGGTCAGTTTGGAACGAGATTACATGGTGGTAAGGATGCGTCCAGTCCCAGATACATCTTTACTATGCTAAGGTGGGTAAAGAAAAACCTTCTTAGTTTTTTGTTATCTGCAGATGAGTTGCCAATTTTGAATGTCTAATCCGCTTACTTAAAAATTGTCAAGTAATCCAGATTTTTTTTTTTTACCTCACTGGAGTGTACTTTAAGAACTATTATGCCTCAGCAATGCTTTTATTTTTGTTTCTCAAAAGTTTTTTTTATTTTTGGTGTTTACCTGTGCCTCATACTTCTTCGGTACTTAACTGTTCAACATAGACAACAAAAGTTAGAAGAATAAAATTCGTGAAAATATGTTGAATATTGTAGCAAAGACATGTCAATTACATCATAGTTTATTCCATTTAACGTTTGCATGTAAACTATTATGTACAAAACGTGGCAATTAACACCTATCTGCTACCAAGTGAGTAAAGTTGTGTTCTCATATTTCCAAGGCAATTACATTTGAATAGTTTATAAAGCAAAAACAATAGTAATCTTGATTTTTTAGTACACCTATACCTAGCCCCGTTTGAAAGTGGGGATTTTCTCTATGGTATTTATCAAATATCTCAATGGTTGTTTAACAAAAACAATTGTCTAAAAAGGTATAAAAAGTAAAATGGTGAAATAATTTACTTTGCTCTTAATCTGAAAAAGATAAAAAGTTTTCTTAGTTGTATATGTAGCATTTCGATAAAAATACAATAATTAAGTAAAAGTAAAACTACTGGCATGTGCATGAGGTCTAGGAGGCACTTGAGTCTGTTTATGCCTAATACCTTGGAATTATGGGTACCACAAAAATATAAGGCACCAGTATACTTTTATAGTTTCCAAAAATTTGCCCATTGGCCAAGTACCTGAATAATCACTTTCTTCTGTTCTGTTTTGGCAATTAGTTCTGTTACAGTGAATTAGTATTTTGTATAGAAGTCAGAATACCATTTTGTTTACATTTTGCTACTTTTATGATAAATTATGTCACAACTTTCTTCAGGTAACAAGCATCTAATATGCTGTAAGACCATTACATAAAAGTAATGAAGTGCATGTTTGCCCTTTCTAAAGAAGTAAAAATTTATTCGTTGCTGAGGCATAATGTGCCTTTAAGTAAGATATTGTGATTGTCATTGTTGTCAGCATTAGATTTGGTGAGAACTTCTGTCTAATGGAAATTTGTCCATGACAATTAATCTAGGCCATTAAGTCTGATTGTCCTTTTTCTCTCGCCACTTATCAGAAATCATGTAGAATTAGTATTCTGTCACTTTCTGAGAAATCTGTAGAGTTATCCAGAAATGCCTTTGGTGGTGGACCAAACGCCAAGATATAAAACAAGGTGTTTAAATTATCATGTTATGTCCATTTCACAAGGACATTTATTAATTTTTCTCTGGAATGGTTGCACTCAGGTGAGTGATTTAGGGTCATCATTGCTCACTTTTTCTGCCAAGATGATGCTGCAAAGATAGTAATATAATTTCTTTACTCTTGTACATTTGAGATTTCTATGATTAAAACTTACTTTGAAGGAAATTAATATCATGTTATGAGACTTATGTGTTGTTGATGTTTGTATTTTAGCCCTTTAACCAAACTACTGTTCCATGTAAATGACGAACCTCTTCTGAACTTCCTGTATGATGACAATCTAAGGATTGAACCTGAGTGGTATTGTCCCATCATTCCAATGGTTCTTATCAATGGTGCTGAGGGAATAGGTACTGGCTGGAGTACAAAGATACCAAATTACGATGTCCGTGAAATAGTTGCCAACATAAAACGTATGATAGATGGAGAGGAGCCTGAGACAATGGTATGAAACATAACCTATATGAGTCGCGTCACGACAAAACCAACATAGTGCATTTGCGACCAGCATGGATCCAGACCAGCCTGCGCATCGCTTACCAGCCCTATTACAAGTAGAGAAGCTGATAGCAAACAGCATTGATCCTGATCAGACTGCGCGGACGCGCAGGCTGGTCTGGATCCATGCTGGTCCCAAACGCACTTCGTTGGTTTTGTCGTGATGTGGCACATATCATTATAATATCATACTATCAGCATAGTTCTATTTAAAGTGTTCTTTAATGATTTGATAAGACATGTATAAATGAATCATACAAGAAAAGTTGCTTTTTATATTGAAATATCTACAGCAACAAGGTCGGATGGGTATTGATTATTAAAATGTAATATGCTTGCCATAAGCTCAAGAACTCAAAAGGTCACAAAAACTGCCAAAGACTTAGCTACTTTTTCTATGTTAAAGCAATATGATTGGTTTTTAACACCTCCGGGGATAGTTGTTGTTATGTTCATACTGTAGAAATTTAGGTCCCTTTCTACATATTTGAATCAGTTAAAGGATTCATTATTCTTGAATCATCGGGACATGCAGAACTCAGATTTCAGAAGTCCCATGTAAGGTAAAAGTCACATCAAGGTGAAATGTGTAAGCATTGTATGTCTGCTCTTTATCTCTTGAGAAAAAAAGAAGCTGAAAAGGTAAGATTGATATGTGGATGAATTATATTTATTTCATTAACATGTTGTGCAGAACACACATTTCAGATGCCCAACTTCAAAAGTTTAAGATTATTGTTCCAAGGTCAAAGACATGAGTCAGAGAATCTAAATTTCAGACACTTCTTTAAGGTCAAGGTTACTGTTAAGCACAGTCATAATTGTTTGTGACCATCACCTGAATTAAAAGATATTAAAGGATATTCTAAAACGTCCTTTACTCATACTAATTTTATACCCGCCACATAATGTGCAGGGAACTATACTGGTCGCGTTGGTCGGTCAGGAAGTCCGTCTGTCTTCATCTTTTCCACTCTATAAATCCTATAACCCTTTAAATTATTTTCTTCAAACCTTGTTTAAATGTTCACCCAAACAAGGTTATGTACAAAATTCAGACACCACTATGCAGGGTCAAGTTCACCCTTGAAGGTCAAGTTCACCCTTGAAGGTCACAGTCAAATCTCTAACAATAATTTCAAGTCTGCTCTACAAATTCTATATCCCTTGAAGGATTTTCTTTAAACTTTGCTGAAAAGTTCACCTGAACAATGGTCACCCCTCAAACATTTGTCTTCACTATTTGATTTTTATAAACTTTTCAAATGACTTTTTAAACTGAAATGTTTTCAAAAATGACGATAAATTTCACTTCATAATATCCTGTGACATGTAGATCAGATGGGGGTATTTATCACTCCTTTGGCAGCTCTAGTTATGTTATGCTCTTTATTGATTTAAATTCTCAAAAAGGAAGTCCTTAAAATGCATTTTAGAGGAAATGATTAAAGTGTTTGTGTTGTTGTTTTTCAGTTACCATCCTACAAGAATTTCAAAGGTTCTATTTATCAGTTAATTGACAACAAGTATGTAGTGAATGGCGAGGTGTCAATAATTGATGATCAGACTGTTGAGATAACAGAACTTCCAGTAAGGAAATGGACCCAGGATTACAAGGAAGATGTTATAGAGTCTATGGCCAATTCTACAGAAAAAACACCACAGCTTATCACGTAAACTTATCTATTCACAGATCTAAAATTGAGCTTTGCTATAAAATTTGTGGTGGATGGGGCAATATAGGAATATATAGGACCCTTGTCCATGTATGTTAGAGTGTATGTGTTTAAAAAGGTATATATAAAGTCCAAAAGTCAGTGTCACAACAGGTTATTGAACTTGCGTTTATTTTTTATGAATTCAAAAGTGCTGTTAGAGTTCCCGTATGGGCAGGTGATCTTGACATGCAAGAACCAGGTCAAGGTCACAGCAAGGGATTTTAACTTTATTTAGTGCAAATGCCATATTCATGTACTTTGAAAAGGTGTTTCAGTTAGTGTCTGGTCCATAGTTTGTGCATACATAATGGGATTCCAGTGTAAACTGGGATAATTGACCACTATAAAGGAAAGTGTGTCATGAGGAAAACCCAGGTCTCTAGCTCAAAGGTCAAGGTCATGGCAAGGGAGGGATTGAACTTTGCCTTTTGTCATTTAGTTTATATGCTGCTGGAGATTGTGTCCCCTATATATTACTGGGATTATCCTGTCCAATTTATAACTTTGTAAATACTAGATGGATTGTCAAAATATTTGTCATATAATGTCCACCACTGTCAGATTGTGTCTTACGCAAGACTCATATCAGCAACTTCATGGTCATTTTTTTGGAGGTCAAAGCCAAAGTTACATCCTATTTGCCTTATAACTCTGTCATTACTTGGTGGATTGTCAAATTACTTGGCATATGTATTTATTCTGGTTAGACATGTCTGCAATTTAAAGGTCAATGTCGGACAAATTGTGTTTGTCCGCTATCCTTTAAGGTTTATAAAATTGTTTATTCCTTGATGTATTATCAAAATATTTGGTAGATGGCTTCACTCGCGTCAAAGGTGTGTCTTACACAATACCCAGATCAAGCTAAAATGTCATTCTGTGGAGCATTTGTTTCCTATGAACACATTTCTGGTTTATTGTTCATTAATTTGGCTCTACAACTTGGAAATGTTTTGGATTTTGTTTTGTTTTTTAAATATGAGATGCAAGCCACTTTAAAGAAGTACACTTTTTATAAAGTTATAAGTATCGATATATTGTACATGTCTGATTTATTTACAAGTCTGATGTACATTGTTGTACATGTGTTTTGTTTCAGAGATTACAAGGAATATCACACTGATACAACAGTGAAGTTTGTTGTGAAAATGACATCACAGAATCTTGCAAAGGCAGAAGAACAAGGATTGCATAAAGTGTTCAAATTACAAAACACTATAACAAGTAATTCAATGGTATGCTTCAGAGATTTTTATGAATGTTGGGCAATATATATGTGAATGATAAATATCTTGTTTTATTATACCCCCTGCAAACAAAGTTTGAAGGTTGGTATACAACATAGTGTTCACACAAGTTTTTTTCCATACATGATGTTTGTACCAAAATGACAAATGATATAGAAACATCTGCAAACTCCTCTTTTCTCCATCTTTCTCTTTATTATTTTCTATCAATTGCATACATGTATTTGTATTTTATTTTTTTCTTCATTTTCCTTCTTTATAGGGTTTAATTAAAATTATGATAAGCCATGTATTATATGAACATATTGCTTTTGTTAAAGGAGAGGACTACCATGAGCTATTATAGCTCTCTGTCCAATTCCTTTCTGCTTAAATTGTAAATTATTAACATGTATATATTACCTTGAATAAAAATATGTTTAAACCAAGGTTGGTATACTGGAGTCTGCTTGTCCTATGGCCATATGTCTGCACTTGTGAAAGCAACTCCTACACTACATTCCTCACTAAGTAATTAGATATGCATGTGAAAAACATTTGAATTCCTCTTCTTCACACAGAAGTTTTATTTAATTTTGTTTTTCTGCAAAATTTAATGTGTTTGTTGTGCAATCAGGACATATGTTAGTTATTTCTAGAGGCCAGATAATTTTGTAAAGTAAATGTTAAAAGGGATTTCCTTGTTTGTTTCATGTTCATACCTGTGTTTTTATACAAAGGATTATTATACTAAGAAAATGTTAGAAGACAATATGTTGTGTAAGCCCAAGTCACTAAGGACATCCATCATAATCAGCAATGTTGTGTTCACTGTTGTTTTGTTTTATCGATTTTATTGAATAATACACATCACACATATACTTAACTTCATTTGCATACGCTACTGGTTTGGGATTTAAAGTGTTTCACACATGCATTGGGTTTTGATTGGTGACAATTGGTGATCGCATGAGACGGGGTTCTATGAAAACACAAACACTTGACAGGTAAAAGTGGTCGCTTGATGAAAAGTTTGATCACAATAAATTAATTAGTATCGATGAGAATTAAAACTGGTCACTACAGATAAAAGTCGCTTAATGCACATGGTTGCATGGGCAAGTTAGACTGTATTAATTCTAAGTAGCTAAAATTAAATAATGATAAAATATGTACTGTTTCATGATTCAGTTTTTTTTTAAAAAAAAAACAAAGTGTTATCATGACCCATATAATTCTTTTGCACATGAATTATTTTAATGGTTATTTTAGGTGCTATTTGATAGAAATGGATGTATCAAAAAGTACAACAGTGTAGAGGAAATTTTACGTGAGTTTTTTGAAGTTCGATCAGAGATGTATAGAAAGAGGAAAGCCTATCTAGAGGGAATGTTAGCTGCAGAATCCCTTAAGTTTGATAACATTGCTCGCTTTATCATGGAGAAAATAGAGGGCACTGTTACCATTGGTAAGCTTAAATAATTTATGTCAATTCATAATGAGAAAATAGAGGGTACTGTTGTATAATTATATCTAACCGAACTATACCTTCAAGTTTCTACCCCTTGGAGAAAATTTGTTACTCATAGTTGGATATCAAACAGTCCTGCTATCTAATATAAACAATAACTCATGCCCACTTTAATAATGTCACTCGTGTCTACTATAATGTTAAAAATGCAGTTGTATGACATAAGAAAGCAACAACCAATTTATTCTCAACTCTTTATTTACCAGATTTATATTTCATCTGGAAGTAGTTGTAATGACCAAACATTAAGGTGACAAGTATGGGGGTTAGAGGGATGATTGAAGTTTTTATCCTGGCATGCTGATTAAGTTTCAAAATCTACTGAACTTGGTTTGGTTGTAGTATATCATTAATGCAAGAAGTCTGTTACTGTTGTTTTGAATCATGGATAAATTAAGAAAATATTTGAATACTGAACATTGCAGAAAACAAGAAAAAGAAGGACTTGGTTGATTTGTTGGTTAGAAGGGGTTATGACTCTGATCCTGTTAAAGCTTGGAAAGATGCCCAGAACAAAGGAAAGGTAATCAGTAGGAATGGCTTTATATCTTTAGATTTTAATCCCCTGCCTTACAGTGATGTGGGGTGAGGGGGTTGTAGAAATGGCCTGTCAGTCTTGTCTATCCATACATGTCTGTCTGTCCAGGCATTGATGATTGATTAAAAGCAACTCTCAGTTTATATTTGATAATGAATGATGAAAATGGGCTGATGAAAATACTGTGTGAATATTGAAATACTCAAAAAAAATTTACCTGCCTCTCTTTGTCAATAGCAGGAAAGTCTTCACATATACTATTGAAACTGGCTTTTAACAAAAGAATTATTTTTCTATTTAAACAAGGAGAAAATATAAACTTTTTAAGGGTAAATGGTGCCAAATTTTGCGAAAATAAAGCAGCATATTTCAGAACATTAATTTTAAAATGAATTCTTCAAATAAACATTCTTGTGTCCCACAATTTAATATGTTTTATAAATTGAATATATTTATGACATTTTGCATCAGAAGAAGGAGGTAGTTGTGAGTATAAGCATGGTTCATTTTAATTTGTGATTTTTTGTGTTAGTATTGCTATATGTGGCTCCTTATTGTGATAATTTTTTATAGCCATCTTGGAAGCTGAAATAGAGAAACATTTACTTTCTTTAAGTAAAATGAATGCAGTAATATTATAAAAGTTAAAAGCTATATAGGATAAACATCAGTTTCCAGCTACAGATATTGAAATATACGAGTTCAGCCATAGTGTGTCACTAGATGTTTGATAAATTGTTTAAAGATTTATTATATCAATACATAGATCAAAGGCTGCTTCTTCGTGGTAAATAAACAGTCAGAATGTCTGTATTGTTTAAGGGTGCATGGTTATAGTCAAAAACTGAGACCGTTGTAAATTTTATAGAAAGAGTGTCATTTAACCATGGCTGAAAAACCAATATGTAATAATGTGTTGGTGTTGTCAGTGTATCTGTTAGAGAAAGATTTCTACATCAACATTTGATAGTGGCAGGAATTAATGAATAAGCCATGTTTACCACAACATTACATTACTGCAACATCCTTGTGTGTGAAACAATTTATCAGAATTACTTCAAACTAGGATTCTGGCATCATGACATGGACTCCATACAATTATTTTAGTAATGGTGTTTCCCTCTCATTTTTTTGATCAAGTTGTGAGAGAACCTGCCAGGAAATGAAATACTCATAACACTGGTGTCATTATTTTATATAAACAGACAAATATATGCATCTAGTTTGACTATTAGAAGAGAAATGAGGTAGCCTAATTCATTTGATGTTAGAAAACATTTGATAATAAGGTCTTGCTTGTAACTTACTATATTAACCACTAAAGATATTGACTTTACACTACAGGTGGAGTACATATTCAATATTCTAACACTCACGTGATTTTGTCACTATAGACAAAGAAGGACAAAAACTGGTGTTAAACGGACAATAAACACCGGTTAGGGACTACTTGAATATGCGCTGTTATGTTTTCACCCTCGATTGTATAGTTTACAAAGCATTTTAAAGCAACAATAAAAAGCATTTTTATTTATATTTTCAGTTCTTAAAATGTTTTCTTTTCAAACCATACCGAAATAATATCTCACATACACTAACGCCACCTATTAGATCCATGTCAGTTAATAAATATTTTGACAAAACGGCGCCAACCGTAAGCAGCGTAATGACGTCATCCTAAGTAAACAACTCATTTATAAACAAGCTGACGTTATTTCATACATACAAGAATGATAAATGGGGTACTGATGTAAACACAATACGACGTAAGTTTTTATTGTTGAAAACTTGATAAATTACGTTTTTTTTCTTATTATTTCTTTTGTTTAATAATTTCTATAACTTCGCAACAGTAGGGTGCGGAAATCGAACAGCGTTATACGAAAATCGGCACCGGAAGTTATTTCCGCTTGAAAAATAACATAAGTGATTTTCCTTATTTCATCGTGTTAGAATCGAAATAACATCGGCCTGAGAGGTGTATATCGGCTATTTAACACCGGTTTTGTCGTTTTGATGCGACAAAATTAACCACTCAGGCCTACGGCCTTCGTGGTCAATTCATACGCATCAAAACTCCAAACCGGTGTTAAATAGCCGATATACACCTCTCAGGCCGATGTTATTTCTTAAATTTCATTTTTATGTATGATTAAATGATAAATGTCATGCAATACTTTAATACATTTAGTTTGAAATTATGTTTGGTGAAATAATTAAAGGCTGAAATATGTTAAAATGTTTACAGATGATAGATGATGATCTATACAACGAGAAGGAGGAGGAGGAAGAATCTGGTCCAGATTTTAACTATATACTTAATATGCCACTTTGGTGTCTAACTAAAGAACGTAAAGATGAACTATGTGGTAAACGAGATGCCAAGGCAAAGGAACTGTCAGATCTTCGTAGAAAGACACCTACAGATCTATGGAGAGATGATTTAGAAGAGTTCTTACAAGAGTTAGATGTATGTTTATCTTATAGTTTGTTTCTTGAACTTACAGTTATTGAAGTGTAATGCAAGGTTTTACATTTAAAACATTAGCTGTGGTTTGATGTCAAAATTTTGATGGCTCATAGAATTAGTATTTATATATAACTTTACATCTTCTGACTATTTTTGTTCTTATAAACTGCCTTTGTGACTTTCTTACTTTAACTGCCTCTTCTCAACTTTAATATTCAAGCCTGTGAAACTTTGGTGAAATATTTACATCTTAAAGTGATATTTTATGATAACCTTCAAGTTTTTGCTAATACATTGAATTTTGTTTAAACAGAAAGTTGAGCAACAAGAGAGAGATGATGATTTTGGAGTTATTGAAAACAAGAAAGCTGGAAAGAGCAAAAAGCCTAAAAAGATAGTGGAAGAAGTGAAACCATCTCCTATAGGACGACGTATAGAACCACGCTTTGATTCTATAAAGAAGAAGGCTGAAGGGACAAAACGTAGTAAAGTAAATAATTTTGATTGCCTGTTTTACTTTCTGAGATGAGTAAATGAGACAGAATAAAATCAACAAAATATAGTATGGAAAAAAAAACTTGGCCATTGTTTAATGCTTTTTCAAATTTTTTAGTTTTTAGCTCACCTGAGCATATGCTCAGGGTCACTCTTTGTCCGTCGTACGTTGTCCATTCACACTTTTAAAACGACATCTCCTCTGAAACCATAAGGCAGATCATATTGAAACTTCACAGGGATGTTCCTTGTGTGAAGCCTTAACAAAGTTGTTCAAAGAATTTAATTCCATGCAGAACTCTGGTTGCCATGGCAACCGAAAGAAAAAACTTTACATATCTTCTTTTAAAAAACCCTAAGAGCTAGAGCTTAGATATTTGATATGAAACATCTTCTAGTGAGTGTCTACCAAGTTTGTTCAAATAAAAGCCCTGGGGTCAAAATTGGCCCCGCCTCAGGGGGTCATTGATTTTCCCTATATGCATATAGTAAAAACTTAAAAAATCTTCTTTTAAAGAACTCAAAGAGCTAGAGCTAAGATATTTAGCATGAAACATGTTCTAATGGGTGTCTACCAAGTTTGTTCAAATAAAAGCCCTGGGGTCAAAATTGACCCCGCCCCAGGGGGTCATTGATTTTCCCTATATGCATATAGTAAAAACTTAAAAAATCTTCTTTTAAAGAACTCAAAGAGCTAGAGCTAAGATATTTAGCATGAAACATGTTCTAATGGGTGTCTACCAAGTTTGTTTAAATAAAAGCCCTTGGGTCAAAATTGGCCCAGCCCCGGGGGTCATTCATTTTCTTTATATGTGTATAACAAAAACTTAAAAAAATCTTCTTTGAAAAAACCCAAATAGCTAGAGTTTAGATATTAAGCATGAAACATCTTCTAGTGAGTGTCTACAAAGTTTGTTCAAATAAAAGCTCTGGGGTCATAATTGGCCCCGTCCCGGGGGTCATTGATTTTCCTTATATGTGTATAGCAAAAACTTAAAAATCTTCTTTGAAAAAAACCCAAATAGGTAGAGTTTAAATATTAAGCATGAAACATCTTCTAGTAAGTGTCTACAAATTTTGTTCAGATAAAAGCCCTGGGGTCAAAACTGGCCCCGCCCCAGGGGTGTCATTGTTTTTAACTATATGTGTATAGTAAAAACTTAAACTTAAAAATCTTCTTTTAAAAAACCCAATGAGTTAGAGCTAAGATGTTTAGCATGAATCATCTTCTTATGGGTGTTCAAATAAAAGCCCTTGGGTTAAAATTGGCCCTGCCTTTTGGGGGGGGGGGGGAGATCGTTGTTTTTCATTATATGTGTGTAGTAAAAACTTAACATTGTGAAACATCTCCTAATGGGTGACTCTTCCGAGTCTGTTCAAATAAAAGCCCTGGGGTTTAAACTGGCCCAGCTCCGGGGGCCTATATACAGGTGAGCGACCTCAGGGCCATCATGGCCCTCTTGTTTTTTTTTCTTTTGGAAAAAAAACAAAAAAAACCCAAAAAAGTTGATTTTCTTTAATATGGGAAGGAAAACAAAAGATAGTGATATTATTTTGTATCGATGCTCATTACATATAAGGTCATGTTAAATTTAATCCTATCTTATCAGGTATCACATAGTATTTTGTTTTTCTTTTTAATAAGAATGATATGTTGTGACACTTACAAAAATATGAATAACCTAAGTTTTAAAGTGAATTAGTCCATAATGGAAGTCCTGAAATACCATAGATAATTTAGATTGATAGTATTAAACATTACAACAAACCATAAAATATTTTAAGTTGTTAGTGATGATCTGATATTACATATCTATATATAAGAAAGCAGACATTCAATTGTTTTAGAACAAACTAATATATTAATAATATAAATGTTTATACTAAATCACTCTTCAACATTTTTTCAAAGAATTATCTTATATGAATATATATTTATGATATATTTCTTTTGTTTTTATCAATATCTGAAATAATTATGAAAATACTCTTATTAGAGACCAGTTCACTGTAAATTGAAACACATAAAAATAAATGAGAGCTTTCTTTTCATATTTTTTTTTCAAGAACATCACAAAATTATAGGAATATATTATTTAATAGTAATGCAATATTAGAATCAATCGGTGTAAGTGATATTAAGTTGATGTTTAAGTTTTATTGATTTTGTATTTTAGGAGAAAAAGGAAGCTAAGAATGGCAACATACTTGACTTTATGAAAATGGAAGATGAGGAAAGCAATGAACCTCTATCTTTAGCTGATAGACTTAAACTCAAAGGAAGCCCTGTTGATGTCATCAAGGGAGGTAAAGAAACTAAAGTGGCAGCTCAGAAAAAAGAACCAAAAGGTATACTTTCAAAAGTGATAAATATAATAGGAAATATTTGTAATTAGTGTTATATATTAGGGAAGATTGATCATATGTTGCTTGGTATGTACAGTTTACCTTAAATTAAGCTTTCTCACATGATCTATCAGAAATGTTCAGAATTTGTTGCTTTCAATACATATTTGATCATGAATGTTGTGTATATGCATATTATATGTAACTACTGCAATTAGGACTGCCATTTAAGTTCAGTGGTGACATTGCTAATTAAGAAAATTGGTTATTACACCATTACTAATGAAAGAGATTTGGAGTAAAAGATGAACAGGCATCTTTAAATATTGATATATATCATCAATATTCAACATTCTATAGCTAATTAGAGGTTATTATATGGCCATTATAGTGGTGGACATTGCTGTCATCGATGGAAAATTTTGTATCGATATATAGAGTGACAAATATCGACGCTATAGATATATCAACTTTCACAGTAGATTCAATGAAAAACATTCAAATATGTGTTATAAATTGGGATCATGGTGTTATGCATGCTTACACATTACAAATACTACAAACTAACAGAAAGTTGTTTTTTTTCTGTTATTTTTGTCGCTGACAATTGAAAACCGAGTTTAAAAGTTCAAGATAGCCAAGAAAACTGGGAAAAAGTGACTTCTCTTATTAGGCAAAATGGAGAGGTATATTCACTACCAGAAATTAATAAATTTTAGCTGGTATTGATATTTGAAAGTGTGTATCAATATTTAATCGGATGATGAATATTGATGATATATCAGTATTTCGATATTCAATGACAGCCCTAGTGAACAATATCTTAAATTTTCTTATACTAAATTATTTTTAATTTTAACATCTTTGTTAACATCTTTGTTAATGCCGATTCACATGTTAAGATGACGTGAAAGAAAACAGTGAGTTGTTAATTAGTTGGCCTACAAATATATCAAATTTTACACCTCACATATATAATGACAGCAGAGATAAACAGTAATGAATGATTAAAAATTTAATAAATAATTGTAAAAATATCTCTGGACATAGTGTTACTTAACTGTGTACAATATTGTAAATCTAACAGCAATGTCTGACTTATTCTTAAACATTATGGGGGGAATCTAAAATCCTTCATTTCACTGCTTTTAACAGGTAACATATTTCACAGATACTGTCAATTGAAATGGGAAAAAGATATCATAATCTCTGTATTAAATCATCAAACTTAATTGTAGAAGAAATAGAATCTATGATTACTTGATATAACACCTATTGTGGATCATATTTTTATTAAACAGCTCCTAGACAGAAGAAATCATCCGCATCACCCAAAAAGAAAGGTGGCAAGAAGCGTAATCCGTGGTCTGATGATTCAGCTGATGAAATCAGTGATGTATCAGATGATGATATGGATGGAAGCTTCCTCGGAACTGTCATACCTAGAGATGGACCAAGAAGGGCTGCAGGTATCTGATTTTATACTTCGGTTATGTTAGCTCTTTCAATTTTTAGCCCACCTGTCACAAAGTGACAGGGAGAGCTTTTGTGATCGCTTTTCGTCCGTCGTCCGTCCGTCCTTAAACTTTTACTTTAAATGACATCTCCTCATAAACCACTAAGCCAATTTCATCCAAACTTCACAGGAATGTTACTTTGGTGGTCACCTTTAAAAATTGTTCAAAGAATTTAATTCCATGCAGAACTCTGGTTGCCATGGCAACCGAAAGAAAAAACTTTAAATATCTTCTTTTAAAAAACCCAAAGAGCTAGAGCTTAGATATTTGGCATGAAACATCTTCTAGTGAGTGTCTACCAAGTTTGTTCAAATAAAAGCCCTGGGGTAGGTCATTGTTTTTCATTATATGTGTGTAGTAAAAACTTAACATCATGAAACATCTTCTAATGGGTGTCTTCCAAGTTTGTTCAAATAAAAGCCCTGAGGTTTAAACTGGCCCCGCTCCGGGGGCCTATATACAGGTGAGCGACCTCGGGGCCATCATGCCCTCTTGTTTAAAACTGGCAAATGTTCGCCCTCCAGATTCTTTAAAGGGCAAATGTCTGCCCTTTCAAAACATGAGTTTCTGCCACAATGAAATAAGATGGCAAATGCCTTAGAATCTGTTAGAGCTGTCATTGATTCAGTGCAAAGCATATCAACGATATATCGATATCAGATGACTAAAATCAACGATACACCGATATATCGATAATAACCTATAATTACTTGTCTGTCATTCACTTTCATACCTGTTTAAATGATTTCAGTTAAAAACATGTTCTGTACAGTGTATTGTCCACTGCATAATTTTTTTCTAGACAATATTTTTTGTCACCATTGCTTTGAAATATTTCCACTATATAACAAAAGAATAATATTAGACACAAATATTTGCTTCTGTATATGTTTTGGGTGAATTTTTATAATTTCTAGACATTTAATTAATTAATCAAAAGTATCGATTTTTTAAAATGTGTATCGATTATTGATCGGCAAAAAAATATCAACGATACATCGATATTGTCTCTATCGATGACAGTTCTAGAATCTGTTCTTTTTGATACATGTCTGTCTTTTTATCCCAACCATACAAAGTTTAATTAGAGCTGCCCTTCTAAGCTTCGAATATATCTTTATATATAATTGATTTTCCCCCATTGTTTTGTCTGCTGGGTCCATAATTCAATTAGTCAAACATGAAGTTTCTTCTGAGAGCACTTGTTGATCATACCATTGTACTTTCAGCTAAGCAGGTGAAGTACAATTTTGAAGCTGAAGATGAGATAGAAAGTGATGGAGAAGGAAGTGTTGTAGATAATTTAGCTGTAGTTGAGGATCAGCCAGCTGTTGTTTCTGATGTAAGTGATGGTGACTCCGACTTTGAGGCGCCGGTTGAGAAATCTAAGCCAGCAAACCAGTAAGTTCTATTATTCTGCAGTTTCAGGCCTCATTAGATTAGATCAAGTTTTTTAAGAAATGAATTTAGTTGACCCCTGGCAATACAATATTTTCTTGATGGATTATTACAAACTTTAGTTGAAAATTTAAATATTTTTAAGCTATGACCGTAAAAAAATGGCCTTGAAATTAGTTCTAAATTGATGTGGTAGTCCTGTTTAGGGGCCTTAATGACCATGTTTATGAATAATGTACGACAAACAAAATAATTTCGTTTTTTTTATAAAATGGGGCTTAAATAATGTACTTATTAATGACTTCTTTTCATTGAAACTTACTACGTTGATACAATACAAAGTGGAGATATGCATAGTATCTTTGTCAATGAGACCATTAGTTAAAGTTGTGATTCTCGTACATGATCCTTGCAAAAATGCCAAACTACAGTTGTTGTGTATTATGAGGATATTCAACACTTATGCTGTATGATATTCATCACTTTATAGGAAGAAAGCAATGGTTATAGAATCTGACTCAGATGATGATGACAACACTAATACGGTTAATTCCAGCAAGGAAGATAAAGATGATGAATGGCTAAGAATTACTGGACAACTTCCAGACAAATCTTCACAATCAACAAGTAAATCATTTTGATTGTAAAGTAACTGTACAATAACTGGTTAAAACCCTGTAAATAAAGACAAAGTATTGCTTACTAACCAGCTTGTTGTGTAGAATTGTTCAATGAATAGATTCATGAATAACTGTATATTACAATATATTCATGTTTAGCTGCCAATATTAAGTTTTCATTGTGAGCTTCATCTTTGATAGAAGTTACTGAAAGTCTGTCCATTCTTGATTTGTTTGTGTCATTTCCCAAACCATGGCTTAATAATAGACAAGATTTTATAGGAATACACTTTTATGGAGGTCATTTTCACTGTCTATATTTCCACAATATACAGCATATATATTAGTGAGTTTATTGGTTAACTCATTTTATGGTTTTATATGATAACTCCTAAAAGAGATGACCAATTTAGTAATTTTGGAATATACAGGTTATCTTCAATTAACATTTTTTGTAAAAAGGAGTTAGTTTTAATGTTGTAATGTTTTTGCAAATTCTCAAATGACTTTAAAAATGCTAAGTGTATATTTAATTATTGTAGCATAAGGAATGTTGGTAGTTCTACCCAGCTAACATCTAACCAAAGATAACTATCATCGATTTTAAATGAAATTTTGACCTTTGTGAACTTAAAGAATTCTTCAGTCAATATCAAAGACTCATAACACTGTCATGTTGTTGGTTTTTTGGGATGAAATCTTCCTCTTTGTATGTTGCTACAGTATCCATTCTGGTCATAGTGTATCAAGCAATGAGAAAAGTTAAGGCTGTTGTTCAGTTTCCATGTATTTAACAGATATTATGATTTGTTATTTGTTTAGACTCTGAGCCAATGTTTGATGATAGTGATGTGGAAGAAGTGGCTCAACCTAAAGAAGAACTTTTTAAACCTGTCAAATCACTGAAAGCTGATAAAAAACCAGCTGCCAAAAAACCAGCTGCTGAGAAAAAGCCACGTGCTCCAGCCAAAAGCAAAACACAAAAGAAAGGTTGGTAATGATAGCCATGATTTGTGGAAACTTGCATGGCTTGTGTTTTTGTTTTTAATTACATATTGTATACATTTATATTTCAGAGTTTAGATGTTCTATAAATATAATGCTGTCTTAATAAATGATAATTATATATTTCAATTTAATCTTTCCGGGCTTATCTGAATCAGGCCAGTGTTCATAAAGAAAAATCAAGATGAAATCACTGGTTTTAATAATCCAGATTTTGTTTCCAATTTTTATTGGCTGACACATTTTATATTTATTTTGTATATTACATCATCAATATTCCCCTTAAGTGCCCAAATGTCTTTGGTAGATACATGTATATTAATAGCCATTTTACATTGGCAAATGTAGATGTAGAAAACAACTAACTATATAGAAAATTTGCAGGACAGCCCAAATGTAAAAGCTTAGTTATTGTTGCCATGGCTGGGAATTTTGTATGATGATATATTTGAATCTTACTAAAAAAAACACTTTGTCTTTGTTTGCCCTACCTCTCAAATAGATTCAAAACAGCCTGGTATCTCAGCTGCTTTTTCCCAGAGTTCAACAGCAGCAAAATCAAAGAAAGTTGTAACTATATCAGATTCTGATGATGATTCTACTTCACACAAAGGTAGTTAGTTCTTGCTGCATGCACATATACACTTCTTTGTTTGTGTAGTTTATTTTACTGATGCAGGGATAGATGAAAGCTTCATATGTTGTCCACATGAAGGATACTTTATGCTGCTAAGGTTCTATGATGGTTTATCATTAATATATTGTTTTGCTTCAATCAATAAGAAAATTTTGAAAAATAAAAAATGATTAATCTTTTGTTATTCCTCAAGGTTAGACCAAGTGTTTATTCTTGTAAAAGTGACATCAGGGAGCATTGGTCTTAAAGAGATTGATGGTATCTGTTTGTAATCTAAATAGATATAAACTATATATGAGAGGCTGATGATATTGCATGTTTTCTGTTGTATTTAGACATATAAACAAACTTTTCCGCCTTTCTTTAGCTAGGAAACATTTCAAATTACAGTTTGTCTTCAATATCATTGGAGCCATTGCAGTTAGTAACAATAAACATTACAATGTATCTTTCTGTGCCGTTTTTAAAAAGAATTATTTCTTGAATTTACCATATTTTTGTAGTGGCACATTGTATATGAAATAGTAATATCTTTTTACACATTATTTCAATTGAAATTAGTATGGTTCCCTTATAAGAATATAGTATCTGCTGTACTTCATCTGTGTTACACTTCTTTCTTGTAAGCCGAACATGTACTTTTTTATCCTTCAGAGCCAAAGGAAAAGAAAGCTGCACCTAAAAAGAAAAAGAAGAATCCTTGGTCTAGTGATGAAAGTGAAGATGAAAAGCCAAAAAAGGCTGCAGTCAAGAAACGAACAAATGTTGATCTCTCAGATAGTGATGGAGAAAGTGCTCCTAAAAAAAGTAAAACTACTAAAAAGGTAAAACAATAACTGCTATATAAAAATGGAATCTGGTCTTTAAAACCCTGCTTAAAATAGCAGTGTTATATTTTGTTCCAAAATATTGTATGTTACAACTGTTAAGGGTATCAACCATAAGACAGGGCATTTTTTGCCAAAATTGTGAATGGGCCTGTTCATTTTGTGAAAAAAGCGCGATATGTCATAAAATTTTAAATGACATAATATAATTTGCCAATGAAATTATGAAACCAGAAATGATGAAGCTTGATAATAATTTCTGACCAGTGTAAAATCTGCTTTTAGCTGGTACTTCAATCTGGTAAACATGCACAAATACCATATAACTTGATTAAAACTATTTACATGTTTGCAATAGGCAAAAATCAAGTTTTACCTCAAGGTAAACAATGAAATTTGAAGACTAAGTCCCGAAATTTTATAAAATCTCTTTTGAAATTGTGAATTTTTTTCCGTCGCTTTGTGAAAAAAAAAGTGCAATTTTGAATTGTAAAGGGGCCTGTTATCGGCCCCTGTTATAGAAGGAAAAGATGCCCTGTAAGATAATTGAAACAACAAATGTTAACTGTTTAAATCACAAGATACAGCTTTATAACCTTTAATTCTTACACTGTATACATAATGAATTTACTCAAGTAGCTTTACTTCTATTATACTCAAGTCCATCATAACAAAAGGGAAAAAAGCTTGAAATATCTTTATATCAATGAAAAGAAAGACAAGAAATTGAGCTTAAGATATTAAAAGGAATAAAGGATAGGTACATTGTCATGTATAATATTGGGGGATAAATAAGTGATAACTACATGTATTATGTTTAAAGGGATATTCAGGCAAAGTAATGACAAAAATATTAAAATGATCTTATGTACTCAAATCACGCTAAAATGGTTCTTGAAGCATGAATTTCTGTTTAAATTCTAAATATTTTGGGTTTGAAGCGTAAATATATCTATATATGTTGAACAAAATTTAGACCCGAATAGAATCACCAAATACTTTAAAAACAAGTCACATGACTTGAACAACCCTTGAAGTTACAATAACAGATATTATGGATATTGTATGATTGAAACAAGTCTTAAGTCATACATTTGACATGTTCTTTAACGTTTCCAGAGTTCACTTTGACAACTATTTTGAAATCCTAGCGCTCTAACCTGACCCACGCAGGTCAAGTTAGGAAACCACCATTTTATTCTTTATATGGAGAAAAGTTTTGTTCCTATGACTGTCTAATATATTCAATTTGAGGGCATTAACAGAATAATGACTCAAAAACTCAAAACTAAGAAATGAAAAATTTGCCTGTGTCTCCCTTTAAACCCTACATGTATAATGTTTGAAAGGATATCCTTAAATCATAAAGGAGAAGTCTTTTAAGTTCAAATATGGTATTACAGGGCCGGCAAAATCTGATTTTGACTTACTTGTCCGCTTTTATGTGAAGCATCATTTAACTTGTCCGTATGATATTTACATAGTTTATTCTTGAAAATTTTCACATGTCCGTACAGGCTGTGGGACAACCTGGGCAATACGGACAATTGATTTTGCAGGCCCTGACTGGTATCTGATAGTCCATAAATTAATCTCTGATGAATTTAAAATATTTATTAATTTGATTCTGAGAACAATCATCTAGTAACTGGAGTAAAGGAAACAGTACTTATTAAAGGAACACCACTTAGGTCCAAAATGCCTAAAAACATAAAATTTGAATTTCTGACATCAATGGATCACTTTAAACAGAAATATATTTAAAACATAATTAAACCATTAATTGAAAGTTGATTTTTTGTGCTATGTTTGTATGATTTGAGTGAAAGTGAACGCTTTTCATTTTTGGGTAGTTTTTCACAATTAGAATAATAATTATAAGAAAACGGAGTGAGTGAATGATCTGAAATTTTGCACACTAGTAACTGGGCTAGACCTTCATCAAATGGGACATTAATCTCAGAAATTCATGTCCAGTCTCGTCATGTCATAAAATCTTAGTGGAGTCTCTATAACACTGGTGTTAAAATGATTGTGTGTTATATTTCAGAAGAAGAAATATACTAGTGATGAGAGTTTTAGTGCCTCAGATCAAGACAATGATTTTGTCTCTACAGCTACTACAGCACGGGGTGGTGGACGTGCTCGTGCTAATGTTAAATATAACTTTGGAGAGGATTCTGAGGAGGAGGACTTTTGATATACTGTTGTCTGACAACTGCTAGCACTACAGCAGATTATATGGAGTAAATGTGTAAATAGTGAACATATAAAAGGAAGTATGAGATATAAAGTATGTTGATTAGAGGAGACAATAATCAGGGATGATCAGATCATCACATCGTAGACATGAACAGTCATTTCATCTTGTCTCAATCACTTTAACAACTACATGATGCTGAACAAGAAGGCTGTGTGAAGTTTTTAACTATATACTTATGCTAATCATTTGTATAGGGTTTTTTCTTTCGACAAAAGAATTGATAATGAAAATGTTGTAAATATTTTAATGCAACAGTGTTTAGTAAAACAGTTTGGTACTTTTTTCTTGCTTCATGAGGATGTATCTCAAATAAAGGAGCCAGGCTTCTGGAACTTAAATTTTTTTATCACTGTATATATTTATATTAATTTTTAGTCTTTGTCAAATTAAGTTCCATCAGAAGACACTTTCATTTCTTTTGAACTCTTCAAGGTTTTATTTATAGAGTTTCTTCTTTTATATTATTTGTTTAGAAAATTCAAACAAAAGATTCGAACAAATGGTACATATATAATTTAAAAACAACTGGGCAGTATCATCAGCACCATTAATATATATGTATCATAATATGAAGGTTTGAATTAGAATTGATTTGATTACTGTATTGAGCTTTAACACCACCAATCTAGGATGCTGTTATTCTGTTTAGGTTTGGGGGTTTTGTCAAACAAAACTGCAAATTAAAACAAAGATAATAAATTTCTGATGCCTTTTAAGATAATTTGATTTTCCTGTCAAAAAGTAAACTAGCCAATATCGTGGGTACTTATGCTTAGACCTCTATCTAGAGGCTTAGTTTGGCTAGCTGTGGATGTTTGTTTCCCTTATTATTTCAATGGATACTGGTGATTTAAGGATCATAACCTCTTATTTACTAAAGTGCTTCAAGATTATTTGTTGTCGGCCAAAAATTACTAAAACATTTTCACTTAACCGGACAGGTTCACGTTCCTTAGGTGGTCCTCTGCAAATATCGTAAATTAGGCTGAGACCTTTAAAAAATCTTATGGTCAAAAACTGCAAGGCAAACTGTAGATTTGGTTTGTAGCTTTGCCTACTGGTCTTTCAGAAAAGTCGTAGTAGTGGGGCCAAAATTCAAAATTGTTCTTCCTGATATACTAGTACCAGATATATCTCAAACTAGAAAGCAAAGAGCTTGGATAGTTAGCCATTACAAAACTTATAAATTTATTTTATTCTTGCACCTTGACCGGTCATTAAACTAGAAAGGTGGTACATGACATTTTCTAGTGGGCCTATAGAGCATGTTTGTGGACATGCCCTAAGGAAGTATTTACACAAAGTTCAGAAATAATGTAGGTTTGATCAAACTTGCCTGTTTGTAAATAATCATAAATGTTATTCATTGTATATGCCATATGATAGTCATCACTAATGATTTACTAACAAAAAAACTAAAAAAGCAACTGCTTTAATACAGCCTAGAGCAAAATGAGAACCGATACTGTATTTAAGATTTATATATTATATATTATACCCTTTCTTCTGAAACTATATGCCTTATATTTTTTAGATGATCTTTAAGTAAAAAAGTATTCATTTTCTGTAACAACTGACACAGATCATAATAAATGTTGTATGACATATTTGGTTTGTTTTA
Source organism: Ruditapes philippinarum (assembly GCF_026571515.1). Classification (NCBI taxonomy): domain Eukaryota; kingdom Metazoa; phylum Mollusca; class Bivalvia; order Venerida; family Veneridae; genus Ruditapes; species Ruditapes philippinarum. Next base: position 339,598 of record NW_026859675.1, read on the forward strand.
ATAAATTTCCTACCTGTCATGCATGATAAATGCTGGGTTCGCATTTTGTTCAAGACTACACGGGCAACCCAGTCTCGATGTTTTATCCCCCAACATGATTATGGCAAGGGGGGCATATAGTGTAATCCCCGTCCGTCCGTGAGTGCAGGTGTTTGAAACCACCTTTTCGGTCTAGCATCAATCACGGGATTTGGGCACAAATTTTAAACATGATGAGACTCGTGCCAAGACCTGAACCCTTTAGCAGTCGGATAATCTTGTCTGGCCCAGAACCAGTTAAAAGTGTAGAGCATTACGAATTTTGTTATTCTAGCAATTGTGATAACCAGTGCTTTACTCTGACAATAAAAAATAATTATTTATGTGAAAATCTATTAATTTGTTCTGTACAAACTAAATTGGGAAATTTTAGCTCTGTCTCCTTGTGAATATTTAAAAACAGTTCTAATCAATATTTATTTCTTCTCTTACTTGAAAGGTCTTTTATTTCAAATAAGATCATGAAATACCAACTATGCAGCTGTCATGACATCTTTATTCATAGTCGTCTTTTTTCCAAAAATGAATCAAATCCATAAATATGTAAAGTTATGATAGTTTAAGCATTTAAATGTTATCGGCAAATGTGGGTTTTTCCAAGTTAATCCCCCGGTACAAACTTTTATCGTTATAGCTTCACAGTACAATGTTAGACACAAAAGATTAGTCAATCTGTTGCACATATTTTCGAAACTGTAACTGTGAAAGTTTGTACCCCCGTATTACCTATGAAAACCCCAAAATATTCTTAATTCCGGAATAAGTCAAAGTTATATCAAGTGCATGTGGGTGGACAAGCATCATTGGACAATGTGTTTGTACACAGAGTTCACACTCTGGGTAGAATTACTAGTATTACTCCGAGATGAACAAAAAAAACAGATTAAAGAATACGCAAAGAATGAAATGATACAGTACAGAAGCACGGTAAAGGCCTAGTGAAGGTGGAATCAACTTATGTAACTAATTCAGAAAGTTTGTTTAGCTATTTTTACTGTTAACAATACAGTTAGAAAAGTGCAGACACAATAATTAAAGTAACGAATACAGTTTTATTTTTTCATTAAAAACGGAAAACATTGAGTCGTTTTTATAAGTGAGACTTTATGTTTAAATAATGTAGATGAGAGTAACCTGAAGAAAGTAACAGACATTTTGTAAATAAAGTAGTATTTGACTCTCGTACAAAATACCAATCAGTATAACTGTACTAATTGCCAAAGGGCAACAGATGAAATAGATGGTTCAGGTAATTTGCCAATCGGTACCTTTTTGGAAAGTACTTAAGTACACCAAAGTATAAAAAAGATAAAAAATTAAAGTCTGAGGCATAATGGGCATTTAACGATAAGTTTCTGCACCAGATAAAGCCACACTATAATGGATCCGTACAGTGTAATCGGCCACCTTTTAGAACTCATCATTATAACCATAATGTAGGGAAATTCCTTGGACTACACCGGTTACTTACCAGAAAATGTTGTTCTAAGATGACGCTACATTAGTTTCTTTAATTAGAGGTTATATAGATTTATATATAAATAATCTACATGACCTTGGTCACTGGGCTACTCAATACTTCCCTGTTAGTTTACGGCACCTATTTTTATTAAATCACATCAACTTGTTCTGAAAAATAACGTATTTTATTTCAATGGTAGATATTATGTGCAGCGATGGTCCAACATATTCTACTTAAAATCTTGCATATCTAGAGAAAACACTAGTACGAAAGAATAGCAACTTGAATATAAATGAAAAGGGCAAAGTTGTAGATGACTTTTTAATAATAATAAAAAAATAAAGCGAAAAAGGTTCTATCGAACAGTTTTAATTCCTCTATAATTATGTCTAAATGAACTTAGCCACATTTAAACATTTTTGGAAGGAAATGAAATGCAATTTTTTTTAACAAAAATCAATTTAAGTGATGTATGAAAATTATTTGTTAAGAAAACATAATATATCCAATCATTTGTGACAAATTTATATTGGTCAAACAAACAATCGAACTTCTACTTCTACATCATACTGCTTAACAATCAATTCTGATTATGACTAGCTGGCGCGTTGTCAGGGAACTGTTAATAAAAGAAATTATTTATATGCAAATTTAAAAAGTTAAAAGAATATAAGTTCTACAATTTAAAAGACATAGTGTGCAATTTAGAATTTATAGAATGGGTCAAGCCTCACAGTAAAGATGTTTAAACTGGGGTTAGACTGAACAGTTAGAGGAAGGCTATTCCAAAGACGTATGCTCCTAGGAAAGAAAGAATTTTGATGAGTAGGGTATCAGGTAGTTCAGATTTCTTGTTTGAGTAAGGTGTTGGTGGTCAACAAAAACAATGTTGTTTTGGTTTTTATACAAGCAGGTTACAGCACTGATGTTTCGACGCTGTTCAAGGGTTTGCCAATTAAGATCATTTATCATTTTTGAGACAACTACTTGTATAATCATAATCATTAAAAATATATCTAGCAGCTGATCTTTGGACTTGCTCTATCTTATAAATTAAGAATTTCTGCCAAGGATGCCAAACTATGGAGCAATATTCAACTTGAGGTTGAATTTTCGAGCGTTTGTAAAAACTATATGGCCATGGATGGAAAATAAGGAAAAGGCGGCAACAATTCTCCATTCCTCCACGGACTTTAATAGGTTACAATAAGCCTCTACTTAAGAAGTACATGTATAATAATAGACTCCGAAATTAAGAATATTTGGGTTTTCCCAGCCAATAAGCGTAACAGGTTGACTAATCTTTTGTGACGGGAAGTCCACCGTGAAGCTATAACGGTTAAAATTAGTTTGTACCTACAGATTAGCTAGGAAAAACCCAAATTTGCTAATAAACTATTGAATGACATGTAACGTACAGTTGGTGTGAGAAGAGAATATTTTTTTACCTATAACGAGATCCATTTGCATTTAAGGATTGAAAACAACAACCAGTATTTATTAATACTTTAGTGACAAATTACTACCCCATGGCATAAGCTTACCTCTGTATTCTACCACCACTGAAAATTACAGAAATATATATTTATGGAACGCCTGGACTGTCTTATGTTAAGAATGAATGATATACCTGGTTAACTGTCTTTCTGTAGAGTCCGAGATACAAAATGCTGGATGGAAATCCTAATGTGCTCAGTTATTGAAGTGCTATGTTGTGTGCCGACTGTATTTTATTCAGTCAAGTCAATGTATTGTCAGGTGCATTAGTCGTTCTGTTCAGTTCTTAAAACAAACAGGCATGTGGTAACACAATTATGTTGAGTTAAAAAGATATGTTGTTGGGTGTGACAGTTATTATGTTCGGTTATAATAATATGCTGTTTGGTGCTCTTCTCATCATGTTCAACCATGAAAATAAACAGTTGAGTGGTACTATAATTTTGTTTGGCTGAAGCAGTATATTATTGGGTGATACTTTTATTATTTTCAGTTGCAATGACATGCTGTTGGGTGTTTTATTCCTTCTGTTCAGTCGTGAAATAGAACTGTTAAATGGTACAATCATTATCTTAAATGGTACTATCATTATCTTGTGTGCTGATTATATCTTCTTCAGTCAAGTCAATGTGTTGTTCGGTGCAAAGGTCGTTATGTTCAGTGGTTTTTTGGTACTATCATTATGTTCAGTTCAGATGATAAACTGTTCGGTGCAGAGGTCATTATGTTCAATAGTGAACACAAACTGTTGTGTGATACCACAATTATGTTGGGTTCATTCGGATATTTTCGGGCAACAAGATGGGAGCGACTAATTTCCATAGGTCACGTCGAGGCTAATGACCACTAAATTGCCAAAACAATTTTCTTCCCTGTAAATATCATCGGGGGCTTAAGAACGTTATTTTCATAAATTGGACTTTTAAATACCCAATGGGTATTTTATTTAGTTAATTCAGGACTATACTATACTGTTACAGTCATAATGGGTACAGTATATAAAACTTAAAATATGGGTAAGGGTAGCCTGTTAAAGTCACACATGACCACCGTAAATAAAACTTAAAATTTATCTGTTTGGTAACCTATAAGAGTCACAAATGGACACAGCAAACGAAATTTAAAATATAAAACATCATATACAAGTAAGGGAACCCTATTTGAGTCACACATGGCCACAGTATATGGAGCATATAAGTAAGGTAGCCTATTAAAGTCACATATGGCCACAGCATATGCAACTTAAAATATATGTGTTGGTAACCCATTTTAGTCACACATAACCACAATAAATGGAACATAATATTTAAGTAAGGGAAACCTATTTGAGTCACACATGGCCACAGTATATGGAACATTAAATATAAGTAAGGGTAGCGCAATAAAGTCACACATACCCACATTATGAAGAAAATTCTATATAAGTAAGGGAAACCTAATTGAGTCACACTAGGCCAAAATATATGGAACATTATATTTAAGTAAGGGAAATCTATTTGAGTCACACATGACTAAAGTATATGGAACATTATATATAAGTAAGGGTAGCCTAATAAAATTAGACTCAAATACATTTCCCTGGCTTAAACATTATGTCTAATATATTGTGGCCATGTGTGACTCAATTAGGTTTCACTTACTTATATAGAATTGTCTTTATACTTTGGCCATGTTTGACTTTATTAGGCTACCCTTGCTTATATATAATGTTCCATTTACTGTGGTCATGTGTGTCTCAAATGGGATTTCCATACTTATATTTAACGTTCCATATACTGTGGCCATGTGTGACTCAAATAGGTTTGCCTTACTTGTATATTATGTTTCATATTTTAAATTTCGTTTGATGTGTCCACTTGTGAGTCTAAAAAGTTACCAACACATATTTTATGTTTTATTTACGGTAGTCATGTGTGACTTGAACAGGCTACCCTTACCCATATTTTAAAATTTATATACTGTGCCCATTATGACTGTAATAGTATAGTATAGTCATAAATTAACTTGATAAAATACCCATTGGGTATTAAATATGCCATACGATCTGTCCAATTTATGGAAATAACGTTTTTAAGCTCCCGATGGTATTTACGGGGAAGAAAATTGTTTTGGCAATTTAGTGGTCATTAGCCTCGACGTGACCTATGGAAATTAGTTGCTCTGTTTGACGCGAAGATATCCGAATGAACCCAACATAATTGTACGACCACTCAGCGCATTGTCAAATGACTTGTGCACCGAACAGTATATCATCTGAAGTGAACATAATGACGGTATCACACCACAGTTTGTGTTCACTACTGAACATAATGACCTCTGCACCGAACAGTACATCATCTGAACTGAACATAATGACTTACACAACAGTACCATCTGAACTGAACATAATGACTTCTCACCGAACAGTACATCTGAACTGAACATAATGACCTCTGCACCAAACAGGATATCATCTGAACTGAACATAATGACGGTATCACACAACAGTTTGTGTTCACTACTGAACATAATGACCTCTGCACCAAACAGGATATCATCTGAACTGAACATAATGACGGTATCACACAACAGTTTGTGTTCACTACTGAACATAATGACCTCTGCACCGAACAGTACATCATCTGAACTGAACATAATGACTTCTACACCGAACAGTACATCATCTGAACTGAACATAATGACTCTCTGCACCAAACAGGATATCATCTGAACTGAACATAATGACGGTATCACACAACAGTTTGTGTTCACTACTGAACATAATGACCTCTGCACCGAACAGTATATCATCTGAACTGAACATAATGACGGTATCACATAACAGTTTGTGTTCACTACTGAACATAATGACCTCTGCACCGAACAGTACATCATCTGAACTGAACATAATGACTTCTACACCGAACAGTACATCATCTGAACTGAACATAATGACCTCTGCACCAAACAGGATATCATCTGAACTGAACATAATGACGGTATCACACAACAGTTTGTGTTCACTACTGAACATAATGACCTCTGCACCGAACAGGATATCATCTGAACTGAACATAATGACGGTATCACATAACAGTTTGTGTTCACTACTGAACATAATGACCTCTGCACCGAACAGTACATCATCTGAACTGAACATAATGACTTCTACACCGAACAGTACATCATCTGAACTGAACATAATGACCTCTGCACCAAACAGGATATCATCTGAACTGAACATAATGACGGTATCACACAACAGTTTGTGTTCACTACTGAACATAATGACCTCTGCACCGAACAGGATATCATCTGAACTGAACATAATGGCGGTATCACATAACAGTTTGTGTTCACTACTAAACATAATGACCTCTGCACCGAACAGTACATCATCTGAACTGAACATAATGACTTCTACACCGAACAGTACATCATCTGAACTGAACATAATGACCTCTGCACCAAACAGGATATCATCTGAACTGAACATAATGACGGTATCACACAACAGTTTGTGTTCACTACTGAACATAATGACCTCTGCACCGAACAGTATATCATCTGAACTGAACATAATGATAGTACTATTCAACAGTTCTATTTCACGACTGAAGAGTCTGAATAAAGCACCCAATAGCATGTCATTGCAACTGAAAATAATAAAAGTATCACCCAATAATACACTGCCTCAGCCAAACGAAATGATAGTACCACTCAACTGTTTATTTTCATGGTTGAACATGATGAGAAGAGCTATTTTAACCGAACATAACAACTGTCACACCCTACAACATATCTTTTTAACTCAACATAATTGTGTTACCACATGCCTGCTTGTTTTAAGAACTGAACAGAACGACTAATGCACCTGACAATACATTGACTTGACTGAATAAAATGTAATCAGCACACAACATTACACTTCAATAACTGAGCGCATTTGGATTTCCACCCAGTATATTGTGATTTTGACCCAGCATATTGTATCTCGGACTCAACAGAATGACATTTAACCATGTATATCAGTCATTCTACACATAAGACAGTCCAGGCGTTCCATATATATTTGCACAGTTCAAATAAATCTGTGGCGCACATATATAAGTTTCTCCAAATATGTCATTCATTTTATTTTACCTTTACCTTTTTGTTCTTCTGAACATGGAAGCCAACACGTACGGGTTATAAGCTCCTCCTTGTCCAGCCAGGTATATTTCCTGTTTTGGAAGCAATTAAGGTGCTTCCAGTTCAGGTAGTAAACGTCAACATTTTCCCGAGCAGGATTTTTTAAGTCACTTTTTCAGGCACCACTAGCGAAATGGCCTGTGCATAAAAGTTCTACAACCTATAAAAAATAGAAATCACTATTTTGATATGATGCAGAAAAGATAAATCTTAATCTAAAATAAAAGATTTTCAAGGGAAAGGATGTCCCTCGTTTTGGAAAAGTTGCGAAGTTGTTAAAATCTGGAAGTAAGCTATATTATTTGGTTTGCATTTTGTTTGCAAAATACTAACTTTACCAAATTATTATTTACAAACTAAAGTTTCATGCTGTAAAGACTGTATGTCACATGTTCAACAACAGTACAATGTTACTCCAGAAAGTATTTGTCAATCAACCATGGTCGGGTCTAACATCTTGGAAGTTGATATTGGAGGAAAATGTAGCAAGCCTAAATGTAACCGCTTACAATCTAACGACATCACAGGGGTGGAACCCCATATGTATCTCAAAAATGAGCATCGGTAAAAAGTATATGTGAATTTCCGCTGCTCCAGATCTGAAGCATAACACCAGATGTGACTGTGTAATTAGGTCAATCGCAGGGTAAGTTTTCAACTTTTTAAACAGTTATATAAAATTCAGTCCTTTTTAAACCGATATTGTAAACCCCCAAAAATATGAGCCAATCAGAAGTATGTTGGGTGTTCCTATTGGTTGGATGACATAAGACACAGAAAAACACTGCTGTAAATAATTGGGACGAGCCAGTAATACGCTTACCGCCGTTTCATCAGCATTTTAATGACATGCCAGAAGATGGATGTTTTAATTTATATCAATAAGTCGATTATTAACGATTATTGTTATTTTCTCGGGGACTTGAAATGGATAATATTGCAAGTAATGCTACTCATGAAAAGATTCATAGTGGCAGTGCCTCCTAGCGCAAAATAACATTAGGATAAAGGATTAAAAGCTTTATAAACAAATACGTCCATGCACCAGACAAAACTTTATCTCAATCCATTACCACATCACCTATCCCAATCTAAACAAATTCGTTTTTTGAGGGGGGGGGGGGTTAGCCTAAATTTTGGTACAGTCCAGTGACCCTTATGTAAATCAAAATAAGCAAGGCCTTCCCACCATATCTACGTATTTTTAATACCTTTCGTATGCAGAATGTCTTTTTATTATTCAAACTCGTCTCGTGAAAATGTGTTTATTTCGGATAATAGTTTTTATTACAGTTTGATACTCAAAAGAATAAATTATAGTTTGCTTTATGAAAGTGATCCGTAATTATGTTGCTATTTTTTTTTTATATTATGCACATATGGATCTCCTCAACACATATGGAGCTCAAATGCAATTTTGAGCAGCGATTCCTTCGTTGGTAGCCAAATCTCTATAAATGTTTAAATCAGGGGTTTGTTTGAATGTAAAGCATCGGTCTGTAGTGAGATTTCGTAAAAGCTCTGTTTTTGAGTCCGTTAGTGACATTTTCTTCATACACATTGCATGTTTTTGACACAACAGAACCCACGACGGATGAAAACTGCATAGAAATCCAAAACAAAAATGGGTAATGTAGAGGAGAGCCAGGAGGGTAGAATCACATTTCGATTTTCTTAAAAAAAATGACTGAATTGTATATAACTGTTTAAAAAGTTGAAAACTTACCCTGGGATTGACCTATTTTCTCAGTCACATCTGGTGTTATGCTTCACATCTGGAGCAGCGGAAATTCACATATACTTTTTACCGATGCTCATTTTGGAGATATATATGGGGTTCCACCCCCATGAACATAGAATTATCGACAATAATTATAAGATATGTGTTAACTGTTGCTTATTACAATTTTCAAACTAATTAAATACTAAACTGTAAATAAATCATGTTTACAAACTATAAAGATGTCATGTTTATATTTAAAAAAAAATAATAAAGAAGTTTATGTCACGGTTCAGAACTATTCACTATTTACGGGAGAAGATGTGTAAGCCGTCGGATAGCTCAGGTAGGTATTCCGAGAGATAGTCGGAATATCTTTTTACCTTTGTTCCGAAAAAGACGATATAAAATAGACCTTATCGTACTGCAAATAGGAGACCATATAGTGAAATGCTTTATGCTGTTGTTTTGTGTGTTACAGTGATTCTGTTGTAAATTTATCTTTTCACTTCATGCGTGACACAAGAACGAATTCCGTAGTCTGCTCGTATATAGTTCAGATTTACTAAGTAATTTCTTGTATGTAGCTAATGCTAACATTAATTAGGATTTAATCAGATTGTAGGTTTGCATCAGTTATCGTCTGCCGGTTCTAATCGGGATAATTAGCTCGAGGGTAACTGGAGGAACTTGCATTAGACCCCCGTTTGGATTATTTCAAACTTAACCCCTAAGCCCATGCCTTGCAGGTGCATATATAATTTTATAAAATAAAATACTGCTAGATTGTAGGCCTATACCAAAATGAAAATAGTCATCGGAATCGCAAAATAGAATTATCTTCCGGCCTGACATAACACTTATTGTCGATTTTATTTATCTTCTAGCGAGTATTGGTGATGAACTAGATTTTCCAAATGAAATGGTATGGGTAAGCTTTTACGAAAAATAAATGCATTGAATCTACATAGCTAAATCGGACGCGATTCTTCTTTTCATTATTATTATTCTACAACTAAATATAAATAATTATGGAAACCAACACATAAACAAAATATATGCCTCTTATTGCCTAAGGCCTATCATAAATATATTCTACTTTCGCTTCATCTAGCTAACGGAAATTACCGAAGTCATCCGAAAATATGTTGTTTCAATGGCGGATGAGTAATCGTAAAACAAAGATGCTGAGAATTAACGGATTATTCTGCGATTATGTGACGTTTTAGACATGAGCTTGACAGATCAATCTGGAGATTCTTCTAGTGACAGAGATGTTGAGTTTTATTATAGGCCAGGTATTTAAGATTCGTTCGAAATTTACCGTTAAATATCAAAGTCTTTAAGAGATGCTGATTATGGGATAATTCTACCATTACACCGGTTCCAAAATTGGTACAAATGGTATTTTTCCTATTAATTAAATCGAATCAGTGTTACATTAAAATCAGTTTGTTTATTTTTTTACTAGCTGTGTCTCGTTTTTGTTTTTTATCATAGTTATAAAATAAACATAATACAAAAGTAGCTTCAACAAATGTTCTGTGCCTAGGTTCTTGATTTTTGGCAGGGGATTTTTTGGCTCTTTAATGTAGTCATTAATAACAGTTTATTTTTGTCTGCTGCCTTTTTAAAAACCATATTTTTGTCAAATATACATATGCAATGATTCGGATTGGACCTTTCCTTAGGACAGATTTTCTAAAAGGTAAAAAAATTTGGTCATTTGTCTGCTATATTCTGGAGTCTTAACCATGAGTGCATACATTGTATAAGGTTCATTCCGTTTTTTTTTTTCAAAACTTATTTCACGCAGTCTTGAATAGTGAAAGACATTTGGACTGTATGTCCTGACTGGTTAGATATCAGTAGGTCTGAATATATCTGTATCGGCAGACGGATGATGAAGTAAAAATTCAATGTGATGGTTGTTGGAAACATTATTGCAAACGAAATTTTATGCTTTATTTCAACAAGGTGATCATTTATTTGTATGCATTAAATTTCTAAATCTATATGTGTCGTTGCATCCTAGAAATACACAATATTAGCTCTTGTAAGGCAGGTCTTATGCAACTGTAATTAATGCATTTAAAGCAAACAAAAATACCCATTACCCATAATGTCTCTGCATTTAATTCTATACATTCCCTTTACTTTTACAATAACCTATAAAATAAAAGGGTTTTGACTTTTGTGCAGTTTTAAAATGTATATATGTTTCTTCATATATTATCATGTTGATAAATTTCGGTCACTAATAAATGTTTCTATTACAAAATAAAATTAAAAAGCCCCTGGTATTTTTGCAGCTTTCTGTTATCATTGGAATCATTGTTGGCAAAAAACAAGCCTCTTTAAAGCTTAAAACCTAGCCCAACCTGCCCACTAGGATTTTAATGGGTTTTATCATTTTTTGCCTGGGTTATTATGGCTATGCCCCCTTGTACAAATCAGATAACATTGTGTTACATTTTATTACAGTGTAACTTCTGAAAACCGAACACATGTGGGACTAGCCAAAAAGTTCGGATTGGAAGTTTCTGGAATTCAGAAGTTCGGACTTATCTGAACAAGTAGAAACATTTAAAACATCAATTGTTTAAGTAAGACATGATGAAAAATATATGAAGCTTTTTAAATTCATAAAACGGCAGAATTATAGGACATTTAAAAAAGTTTATAACTGTTTTAAATTTCATTATCACATATAACTGAATACGTTGATATAAAAGCATAATGTTAATTAATTATCACAATATATCCTTTAGTATATTTCATGATGTACCTGCTATTTACCTGTAATATTTTTATTTTCTTCACATAGTACTTCTCAATTTCTTAATTTTCACACTTAAATCTTTAAGTGTTTGACATGCTTGACATGTTGTGATTCTAATAGGTGTCAAGATATATGGTTACTGCTAATTGGAAGATAATGACATTTTGTTTTACAAACATAAGTATAATATTCCTTTACACCTTTTTCATTTTCCGGATTTTGGAAGTAAATTTGAATGGAAAAAAAAACAAAATTTTACTCAAAAATCGTTCGGAATTCAGAATTTAGAAGTTCGATAATTCAGAGGTATTTATTACATAGAAAACAGCAGGAGAAATTTTGGGACCCTGAAAAATGTTTGAATTTCAGAAGTTTCCAGATTTTAGAAGTTCAGGAATTCGAAAGTTACACTGTACATGGTTATTAGAGGTGTAATGATTCATCGCAATCTACCCTATCCTCGATGTATTCATCGAAATAAGTTTATAAATACCAATATATCACGATTCAATACATATTTCACCTCCGGTTGCATTAATATGGCAGACAAGTATCACAATACACTAACAATATCTTCCAGGAAAATAAAGACAAACATATTTTTTGAAAGACTGAAAAGAGAAAAATGGCTTGGATGAAAATAATGAACGAGCACGACTACTATCATATAGGTGTCATCTCATTTTCGGTTCAGGGTAGACCATGTCCGCAGTAATATTACCAAGTTTAATAAATTTTATATAAATGGGCTGGTGTTCTTTGAACTTGTTTATAAAAAATAATTGGAGATCAGAACATTTTCAAGAAAATACAACTTACAAACGTGAATTTGTAAATTTAGTTGCACTTGAAGTCAGATTAAAATGGTGACGATAGCAATATTCCCATGTGATATTTGTAACGTATTTATACTTTCATTTCTGCTGACATCATTTCCCGTAAAAACACATGTTGACTGCAAAATTTCTAGAAAAAAGGTGAAACAATAGTTTATCTGTCCTGGACATATAAAGCATGAGTATGGGAACATCGTCATTTTCTGGAACAAACAAAGACTGGACGTTGCAAAATTAAAATTTGATACTCTGGGAGCACACATTCTTTGAGAAAACACAGTTGACCTAATTGTTAAACAGTTGTAATTATGTTATTTATTTCACAAGAAAATTCTTTAGTGGTGTATTGTAGGACTGTCATATTAACAGTAGTTGGTTTAAGTGTTAGAATAGTAGATACTTGTTGTTATGGTATTATCTAAATATCTTTAACCAGTAAGGTAAATTGTTAAAAGATCAAAATTGAAAACCAAGTTATAATATCAAGTTGAAGAGTTTATTGTTAATTTTATCATTTTCATAATTCTGCTGTTAACAAATGAGTCTATATAAAAGATAAAGCCTGAAAGTCAGTACCGTGATACTTATCATGATACGTATCGCATCGCAACATAAGAATCGCAATATACATCACATTTCATCAAAGACTGCAATACATGTCGTGAATCACATCGTTTGGAAATACAATTATTGTGATATGCATCAAGATAGAAAAAATGGCAATGCACAGCCCGAATGGTTATATGAAACTTTGGATATATAGTTTTTATTTAATTTTCTTTCTAAAGATTAAAAAAAATCAATGTTTATTTGTTTGATTTTTAAAAAAGTAAAAAAAGTAGAGTCTTGCCCCCACTTGGCTCTTGTTCAGATCTGTGTTGTTTCGAACAAAATGGTTACCCTTCTTAAATATGGAAAATTTCAATAGATTAAATATTTAAATTAAATTTTCACTTTATTTAATATTATGTCGATATTGATTGGTATCACTTGAAGATGTTTTCTTTTCTTTTTTTAGTTTACAATTATTATTTGTGTCAAGTAATTTAATAGGATTAATTATTAAAGTTAAATATATATATATAAGTTCATAAGGCTGATTTAGGGTAAGTATGTATTATAATTAATTTAAACTGGTTTGATCTCCTATTAAATTTTAGAAGTTGTTATTTTATTGACACCTGCTTAGTTTATGACTGTTTAAGATGGTCATTACAGTAATAAATCTTAACAAGAAGGGACTCAGAACATATGCATGGCCTTTAAAAACACTTTTTGTTTCTCTTCTCTAAATTAACCTGAACATTTTTTTTCTGGAATCTGAATATATTTGTGCATAATGAATTTATTTATTTTTATTATTTTACAAATGCTTGAATTAAAGTCTGCACATACTTATAACCATTACTTGATGCACAAGTTTATCCATGTAAGAATTCCATATTTTATATTTTAGGCTTAAGTCTTTAATAAATTAAGTATAAAAAGATGTATTTGTATATTGTCACAATTTGTGTATTTATAATGTAGGCGGAAGAAGGACGGAGGGTTTAAAAGCTGCCGATATTGTCCCACTCCTGAGAGAGAGAGTTGCCTATCTCTCAGGTAAGTTTTTCTTGCTTTTTCCATGGATTATTCTCTATGAAGTGAATTAAAGAACAGCAAACGTTTTACCCTCAAGCCCTTTTTTCATTACAATCATATTATTATAAAAGCCTTAGCCTAAAGGTGACTGTTAATATCTATAAATGTGATATTCTTGTTTGAACGATGTCTTGGAATAAGTAGAAAATAATTTGTTGTAATGTATTTTTAGCTCACCTGTCACAAAGTGACGTGGTGAGCTTTTGTGATCGCTTTTCGTCCGTCCGGCCGTAAACATTTACTTTAAACGACATCTCCTCATAAACCGCTCAAACTTTACAGGAATGTTCCTTTGGTAGTCATCTTTAAAAATTATTCAAAGAATTTAATTCCATACAGAACTGTGGTTGCCATGGCAACCGAAAGAAAAAACTTAAAAAATCGTCTTTTAAAAACCGAAAGAGCTAGATTTTAAATATTTGGCATGAAATATCATCTAGTCAGTGTTTACCAAGTTTGTTCAAATAAAAGCCTTGGGGTCAAAATTGCCCAGCCCCAAGGGTCATTGTTTATCCCTTTATGTATTATATACTATATAGTAAAAACTTAAAATATCCTAACCCTAAGAGCTAGAGCTAAGATATTTAGCATGAAACATCTTCTAATGTATGTCTACCAAGTTTGATCAAATAAGGGCTCTTGGGTTAAAATTGGCCCCGCCCCCGGTCATTGATTTTCCTTCTATGTGTAAAGTGAAAACTTAAAAAATCTTCTTTAAAAAAACCCCAAAAGAGCTAGTGTTAAGATACTAAGCATGAAATATCATCTTGTGAGTGTCTACCAAGTTTGTTCAAATAAAAGTCATGGGGGTCAATATTGGCCCCGCCCGGGGGCGGGGGGTCATTGTTTTTCCTTGTATGTATATAGTAAAAACTTTAAAAATCTTCTTTTGAAAACCCCCAAGAGCTATTGCTTAGATATTTATCATAAAACATCTTCTAATGGTTGTCTTACCAAGTTTGTTCAAGTAAAAGCCCCTGGGTTGAAATTGACCTTGGCCCAGGGGCCTATATATAGGTGAGCAATATCAGGGCCATCATGGCCCTCTTGTTATTTTTACTGATGTATATATGCAAATTGAAATAAATCTATAATTTATAAATGAGCTAAAAAATCATAAATTAATTTTAAAAAATGCATATTGAAAAAGCAACATGTTTTATATTAACAATATGAAGTATAAGTAATGCTGAACTTGCATTGTGTCAGTGTAAAGTAAGTTTTAACAGTAAATTTCTCTATCTTTATATTACTTCAAATTTAAGATATTTGTTCTTGTTTGTCCATGTAATATAATATCAAGACAGTGTTCATAACTCTGGCGTGACAAATAGTAAAGGTTGCTGACTTCAGATGCTTTACCTCCCTTCTATCAGTGATTTTTGATTGTTTTATGTGAGAAATCTACCCAGGCAGGTTATTGGAGATTTGTGGTTGAAATAATTCATGAAGGGACACATTAAATCTTCCTCTAGCAGGAAAGCTGGAAAGTCACTAAATGACCGTTACAGTGTCAATGTTTACAGTGTAATTGTTTATTATATCAGGAGGTAGGGACAAGCGTGGAGGACCAATTCTAACATTTCCCTCCAACACACACCCAGAAAGATTAAAGTATGAAGATTTACGAAGATTAATGACGTATCTAGCCAGTGTTCCAAGGTAAAAACTGTTACTTACAAACCATACATGTTAGTCATATAATTTCAAAAGTTCTTTTTATCATATTTTCACAGTGTCTACATTTTTTAAATGCCTATGCAAGCTTATGATGTACATTATTTCAGTGCTAATATAAAGTTTATTATTTTATTGCTGATATAAAGTCAAAATGTATATTATTTTAGCATTTATATCAAGTTAAAATGTATATTATTTTAGCATTTATATCAAGTTAAAATGTATATTATTTCAGTGATGATGTAAAGTTAAAATGTATATTATTTCAGTGATGATGTAAAGTTAAAATGTATATTATTTTAGCATTTATATCAAGTTAAAATGTATATTATTTTAGCATTTATATCAAGTTAAAATGTATATTATTTTAGCATTTATATCAGGTTAAAATGTATATTATTTTAGCATTTATATCAAGTTAAAATGTATATTATTTTAGCATTTATTTCAAGTTAAAATGTATATTATTTTAGCATTTATATCAAGTTAAAATGTATATTATTTTAGCATTTATATCAAGTTAAAATGTATATTATTTTAGCATTTATATCAAGTTAAAATGTATATTATTTTAGCATTTATATCAAGTTAAAATGTATATTATTTCAGTGATGATGTAAAGTTAAAATGTATATTATTTCAGTGATGATGTAAAGTTAAAATGTATATTATTTTAGCATTTATATCAAGTTAAAATGTATATTATTTTAGTGATGATATCAAGTTAAAATGTATATTATTTCAGTGATGATGTAAAGTTAAAATATATATTATTTCAGTGATGATGTAAGGGAGAAGGGTTTTACTGTGATACTTGATATGCGCGGATCTACCTGGCAAAATGTCAAACCCATTCTTAAAGCTATGCAGGTTTTTGTCATAATTTTCTATGTTTTTGTTAGAAAAGAACTTTTGGCAAGTCAATAAGTTTAAGCAATATTACAATTTCAGTTAGAAATTAATTGACTAATGTTCTGTAAAAAATATTTTTATTTTTGCTTGATTGTAATGAAATCTGAAGCTCATTTGAACAACTCTATAATTTACTTCTTTGGACTGACCAGTAAAGATGTTAAATGAGAAAACATGTTTGTAACCCCAGAAGTGCTTAAACTTTTCATGATATGTTAGCTTCTTGAAACAGTTCTCTAGTTAAATTATGTTCTGTTATATATTCCATTACAAGCTCTATACAATGTAAAATGTTTGTATATTTTCATATTGTAGGAATGTTTCCCTGGCAACATAAATATAGCTTTTATTATAAAACCAGAGAAATTCTGGGAAAAACAAAGAACTAGTCTGGGCAGCTCAAAGTATAACTTTGAGGTAAGTACTTCTTAAGTCATTGTGTTGAATACAAGTTTGATATTTTAAACATGTTTTATTTCTTCACTTATCAAAATAAATGTAATTGACTGAGGTTCTCACCAAGTTTTGTCTTATAACACCAGAAAATGCTATATTGAGCTACAGTCTAGTATCAACAAGTCCAGCACACCATTTATTACTTTCAACCATCACAATAACATCAAACTTTGTAATTGTTCCATATTTTCATGCTCCTCTTTCTTAAATGTTAAGTTTGTTCTGATAGGTATATTTTGGATTCACTACTAGTCTAGAGTTGAAAAAACAACAGCATTGAATAATAGCCATCTAAGATTGATATAAAAAAAATGTAATTTATGGGCCTCTGGAGTATGAATTAAGAAATAATATTGGACTCAAATGAGTGGTGTATAATGCTCAAGTAAATCACTAAAGAAATAATAAATTTACCTGTATTTACATTATAGTATATAGATGTATATTCTTCAGTATTTTGGACAACTCACTTCAGAAAAACTTAAGAGTTATATTTGTAGAACAATACTGTTCTTTGCTTTAAGTCAAGTTACAATTTGAAATGCATGAAATAAAAACAAAAGAAAAAGATTATAATTGGTTGAATTTAATGATAAGTTTCATTTAGAAATCTTTGTTTTCTCTATATACAGACACACATGATATCAGTGGACAATTTAGTGAAAGCTGTAGATCGTAGTCAGTTAACAAGGGATTTTGATGGTAATCTGGATTATGATCACGAACAGTGGATCAAGCTTAGACTGGTAAACCTTTAAATTTTATTCAGCTTTATTTTCCAGTATGATAGCTCACTGTCAGTTATCTATCCATCCACACAATGTCTCCCAAGCCACCTTGTCAGTACATCAAAACTTCATATGAATATTCCTTTGGTGACCCTGTTTGAAAGTTGTTATCCTTCAAAAAAATTTTGTTAGATTTTAATATTATTTTATTGAAACAATCATTAGAGGAAGGTCTATTAAGGTTGTTCATGTAAATAATTAAAATTTGTTAAGAAAACAATATAGCTAGTATTTGACATGGTTGATTTTCTGGGTATGTAGATTCTACCTATAGATTGAAACTCTAACTTGTGTTTCAATCAGTATCAGACATTATTCTTGTTAAAATTAATCTTGTGTACCAGTATTTTATATGCAATAATACAATGTATATTGGACATAACATTTGTCATCATATGTCACAGTTCTCCATCTAATTGTATGTCAGATAATGCACATTGAAGCTATGTGGAAACTTTATTATTTTGATTATTTTTATCATGTTATGAGATGTCACTGATGTTCAGAAAGTTCACTGTTGAAGGAGCTTGCTTGTTATAATAATTCTTCTACTTTATTTAAAATTAAAGGATAACTGTAATCACATCAATTTTTATTGGAATTATATACTATAATTTTTAGCCAAGAACAATTATTTTTTATAAAAAGTTTGTATCAATCCTTTTGTTTAATACAGATGTTGGAAGAGTTTATATGGAAGGCATTAGACTTGTTGGACAAACTGGATGAATTAAGCAGTATACTTACAAATCCTGATCTTCCAACAGAACTTAGTGAGGCTCAGAAACGTCTCGAGGACCACAACCACTTAAAGAAAAGGGTAACCATGGCTCCTGTAGAACAGTTAGGTCGGGAAGGTCAATATATTTTATCGAGTATAACTGGTGAAGGCTTTGATCAAGCAGGTAAGATCCAAGGAAATATTCTTTAATGTGTGAACATTAACATTAATCACATGTTGCTATTTGCCTCTATACTTTTCAATCTTGTTTTATTTGTTATACCTTAAAAACCATTTGTCCATTTCAGTCTAACTTTTTTCCTAAGGTTGCATCAATTTTGTTAAGTTTACTTGGTAATCAGTGAGCATGTTAATACAATAACTTACAAAAAAAAAACTTCTCTGGTTTGATTGAACATACAGAAGTTAAAAACTTGATCAGTTGGTTGTGAAAGTCACTATATTATGTGTCAAAGTTTTTGTGACTTTTTTCCCTATATTTTAATGCTGATTAAAGGCTCTTTCCCCTAGCCCAAAATAGGTATTTTTTCCCCTAAAAATGCTATATTTTCCGCTGAATTGCCCTCTGCACATTTTTCATTAGAAATGTATTTTTAACAGCAGTTGACTTATATCGGCTAGTTTATAAATTGACTGAAGGACAGAAAGCTGTCCCTACAGATACATGTAGTCTCTACTATGTACGATGCATGTTAAATTGAAATGATGTTGAAATTTTTATAAAATGTTTGACTAAATTCCATTCATATTCTTGGACTTTGATTTTCCCCCTGTGTTATATTTTCCCCTTCAAGAAGCCACAGGTTATTTTGAAAATAAAAAAAAAAAATCACTACCTTCGATCTCAAGATATTTTTCACACCTTGTGAAGATGATTGCCGATCAGGTTGATACAATACAAATAAAGATATTTTATTGTATCATTTTGTATGACAGGTTTTAATTAGACAGCCGTGTGTTCTATCAGTGGTGTATGCATTCCAGTGTGTTCTAAATGTTATCATTCTAATTACCATAGTTGTATTTGAAAATAAACAGTCCAAATTAGTTTTGTTTGAGAACTTCTTAGACGCTTTGTTGCATGATAATCACATGCAATATATTTGCTTTAAGCTGGTTTAGTTATCGCCCTTTCCTTTTGTTACACCTTTTGTAATTCACTTGTTAACGTCCAAGTCCCTAGGTGTATACACAGATCCCTTCAACTTTGACTTACCAAAGTTTTACTGTATCTAAAGTTTAATAGATATGATTTATTACTATCAACTTGCCAAAAATAACAGTCAAATAAATTATTTAGTCAGGAAAATTTTTTACTGCAATTTTTTAAATGTTCGCAATTTCTCATGCTAAAACAAGACAGTGTCAGGATGTTATTTACTTGATAGAAATATAAATATGTTGCAATGATGAAATAATTGCTATTTCAGGTCCAGGGACAAGATTTGTTATATCTGGAAATGCTGACTTTCAGAGTGCTGTACCTCAGATATCACAACTGTTAGAGAATCTTCACTCAACCAAACAACATCTTAATCAACTGTGGACAGTCAAACGGTCTAGACTTGAACAATGTCTACAGTTAAAGATATTTGAAGATGATGTTGAAAAAGTAGTGTATAAATTTTCTTTGTTACTGAACAGATAGATTTTCACTAACATAGTTTCTAATGGCCTTGTGATTGATATTGCTATAAATAGCTTGAAAAGTTATTTTTATGCCCTTGAAGGGAGGCATATTAAAATTGCACCGTCTGTCTGTCTGTCCGTCCGTATGTACGTCCGTGCGTCCCCACTTCATTCCGTGTCCGTACTGTAACTTTTCATACATTGAGGGATTTTGAAATAACTTGGCACAAATGTCTACCACATCAAGATGATGTGTCGCGTCCAAGAATTATGTCCCTACCTCAAAAGTCAAGGTCAGACTTACATTTTGAAATTTCACATTATCACAATTAAAATTAATAGGTACACACAATCGTGTCCGGGCTGTAACTTTGTCATGCATCAAAGGATTTTAGAATAACTTGGCATAAATGTCTGCCACATAGAGACGATGTGTCACATCCAATAATCATGCCCTACCTCAATGGTCAAGGTCACACTACCATTTTGAATTTCACTTTATCACAATTAGAGTTTATAGGTTCACACATTCGTGTCCGGACTGTAACTTTGCCATGCATGGAAGGATTTTAAAATAACTTTGCACAAATGTCTACCACATCGCGGCTAAGGTTCATGTCCGTCCGTGTGTCCCCACTACCCACAAGAATCATGTCCAGACTGTAACTTTGTCATGCATTGAGGGATTTTGAAATAACTCTGCACAAATGTATATCTCATGACAAGATTCTGCCGTGTCCAAGAACCATGTCCCTTCTTCAAAGGTCAAGGTCACACTTATATTTTGAAGGTTCACGCTATCACAATTAGAGATTATAGGTACAATAATACAAAGATCAATATTAAGCGATTGGTTACTTTCATTCTCTTTTCTTTTGATAATACCATGCTTAAGAAACCTTTTTGGGGGCATTCATCACTTGGGTGACAGCTCTTGTTCTGTCTTCAAAGGCCATAACATCAACCTTGATTTAAACTTACTTCAGCTTAAATAATGTGGCTAAATGTACTTGACATAAGCTATTCTTATAACTGTTGTCTCTTCATACTTTCTTTTGTACAAAATTTCCTAAATTACAAGGTCAGTATCAATACAACTAAATATTTATGTTGTTTAAGTGTCTCTTTCATAAATAATTCCACACAGATATAATACAAGGGTGTCTGTGGCTGGGTGGTTAAGATTGGTCAGGTTTAAACCACTTGCCACCACCACTGTAGGTTCCAATCCAGCTAGGGACTACAGATTCTTTCATGTGAGGAAACTATCCAACTAGTTTATGGAATGCCAATGGTTCTACTCAGGTGCCCACTCATGCCTGAAATAATACATAGAGGGGCACCTGAGGTCTTCCCTCACTGCTCAAACTGGAAAGACACCATATGACCTCTGCTTTGTTTGTATGACATTAAACCCAACTAAAAAAGAAGAAAAAAGAAGACAGGAATGAAGCCTTTTTGATCCTCTGCAAAGATTGTGAAAATACTGTTGATTTATTTTCTGCAGGCAGTAGTCTATTTTCTTTTGCATGTTTGTAGACAAAACATTGAAAACTCTTTGGTATACTGCTGCTCCTGGCATGATGGGGGAAATAGTGGAAATTTTACCAGTATTGCCATCTACTTGTAATTGATTTGTTAAAAGATTTAGAGTGAGTCTTTCCTTCAATGACAAATAGAAGTGTTATGTTAAAACTTCTAGAAAAATGATTCTTGAATTATTATTTACAGATGTTCAACTGGATATATCATAACAGAGACATGTTTTTGGTGAATTATACAGAGATAGGAATGTCTCATCAATTTGCTGTAGAACTTGAGAATGAACACAGCCAGTTTGCTAACAGTGCTGTTGTAAGTATACACTGTTCTTGTTGATTATACTTAAATTAACTGTTTTGGTGAATAAGTAATGGTATGATTGACTTGATTATGTAGATAAAATCATAACAAATGTTTTATTATTTTGTAGTCAACAGTTGTAACAATGATGTAGTTATTAAAAATACATTTACTGTTTTTATAGTACAAAATCTACTATATATTATTGTTACAATCATCTGGAAAAATTGTTTGATGCATTTAAACATAAATTTGTATAATAAAAATCAATTTATGTAAATAATCCTTCTTTATAATTATTGTCTTTTTATCAAAAAATTTGTTTTTGATAAATAAAACACTGGAGTTCTTTGTTTTTCTAAGTATGTATCTATATTACATGCATTGCACATATAAACAAGAATATAAGACACTCATTTAACCTCAACATTATTCTATTCCTACGTATTATAACTTATTTTGAAGAAAAAATATCTTACAACAAAACTTAATTTTTGTAACATTTAAGACTTTTTTCTGTTTTAATTGTTTTTCAGAATGTTTATGTGAACATTACTCGGATATTGAGTATGGCACAAAGATTGTGTGATGCGGGACATTATGCTCAGAATTCTATACGTATACAAGCTGCCAAGTTAGAACGGGAATGGAAAAGTCTGGCAGCAGCTCTAGATGATAGAAGTACTGTACTTAGTATGTCAGTAATGTTCCACAAAAAAGCTGAAACCGTGAGTTCTATTTTAGCTAAAAATACTATATTTAAAATACAAATGAATGTTGTTTTATCAATTTTTTTTTAATTGAATCATCACTTCAAGCATTGCTATTATGCCAATTTTCAAAAGTCATTTGAAATGTTTGATTTTATGGTTGTAAAACACCAGAACTAAGATCTAGTTTAAGGTATTGATAATGGTTTGATGCTCTGTGGTGGGCTTTTCAGTGCTGGTTTCAAAAAAGTGGTTGTATAATCTTTAACAAATATTGATGGGATTGTTGGATGGGTTGACCTTTTTGTTAACATTTAGAATCACATTACTTTGAGTCTTTCGAGGATGTTTGCACTTTATGGGTTAGAATTTTCTAAATGTTTTTGGGCTTTGCAGGTTGAAGGTAAAGATATAAACCTCAAAACTTAATAAAATGACTGCCCTATTTGAGTACTGGACCCCTCAAGTAATTGGACTCAGTAGGTCAAGGTCAGAGTGTCATTCATTGTGGAAAACTGTTCAGCTCAGTAACTTGAGTCTCATTCAAACATCATAGGATGATAGCTCTTATTGAGATAAAGGTTCTTAATGTTTTGACTTTGACACTGTGGTTATTGATTTTCATTATGTACATATAGTAAAAACTCTAATTGTTGTTATTTTTACAGTACCTAGCACAGGTTATAGGTTGGCGTCAGGCATGTGAGAGTCCAAATATTCCAACATCAATAGAGGAACTGGAGGACTCATTACAGCAACATCAGGCACTGATTGAATCAATTAGCCAAGCTTATGCTGAAGTATGTGCTGATGGTAAAGCTTTACTAGATACACTACAAACACCAGTGTCATCAGGAAGTTCCAACTCCCTCACTGCAAAGGCTGATTATAGTGAAGCTGCTGGTCATGTTCTTGATGTTGTTCATGAGGTATATGTTTTACATTGACTAACTTATAACGTTTTACTAACTGAACTTCAGTCAACAGCCGAAAATATTCATCTTCAAGACAAGTTTGAAGAATTCGAAGCTTCACCTTTTATGAACTGTGTTTATTTTTATGCCCCCGCCATGTAATGGCCGGGGCATATAGTGTTACCCTGTTCCGTCACTCCGTCTTTCTGTCATTCCTTCATTCTGTCATCATCAGTTTCTATTCATTATCTTAGTAATGGTTGCACACATTCAACTCAAATTTGAAATATGGATATGTCATGAGAAAATACAGGTCAAGTTCGAATTTGGTTATGGTTCAATGATTTTTGGCAGAGTTATGCCCCTTTTACTTTAAAATAATATGAAATTTTCAGTTTCCGTTCATTATCTCCCCAACAATACAACACATTCAACTCAAACTTGACATATGGATATGTCATGAGAAAATACAGGTCAAGTTCGAATTTGGTCATGGTTCGATGTTTTTTGGCAGAGTTATGCCCCTTTTACTTTGAAAATAATATGAAATTTTCAGTTTCTGTTCATTATCTCCCCAACGGTACAACACATTCAACTCAAACTTGACATATGGTTATGTCATGAGAAAATACAGGTCAAGTTCGAATTTGGTCATGGTTCAATGTTTTTTGGCAGAGTAATGCCCCTTTCACTTTGAAAATAATATGAAATTTTCAGTTTCCGTTCATTATCTCCCCAACGGTACAACACATTCAACTCAAAATTGACATACGGATATGTTTTTGGAATGCCCAGGCCAAATTTGAGTTTGGTTATGGTTCAATGATTTTTGGCAGAGTAATGCCCCTTTCACTTTGAAAATAATATGAAATTTACAGTTTCTGTTCATTATCTACCCAACAGTGTTACATATACAACTCAAATTTGACATATGGATATGTCAAAGGAATGGGCTGGTCAAGTTGGAATTTGGTCATGGTTGGATGATTTTTTTGGCAGAGTTATGTCCTTTTCACTTTGAAAATAATATAGATACATTTTAGGAATAAGCAGTTTAAGTTTGAATTTGGTCGTGGTTCAATGATTTTGGACAAACTTATCTTTCCTGAATGTTGGAAAAATTTTGAACTTTCAGTTTCAGCACTCATACTTTTGTGGAAATGTATGTAGCCATTATTTTGGCTACAAGTATGCAATATGCTATTTTCAAAATGTTAAGACTGAATAATTTTAGTGCCTTGAACATTGTATGGTTTGTTTTAAAAGTTTTAAGGGCTTAGAACTTAAAATGAAAAAAATAAATCTGAAATTTTGGCTGCATGCGGGGGCATCCGTGGCATGATGACACATTTCTAGTTTTTTTTTTAACTTTACATTTGCATGTAATTTCCTTAGAACAGTTCATTGTCAGTTGCGATAGCTGTAGTTTTCTGTTTGTTAGTGTTAGAATAGGGGGTCCATCCTACTCACCTGGCTGCAGCATCACTGTAGCATGATGGTTAAAGTTTTATGTGCAACTTTTTTTACAACTGCATAATTATCTCGTTCACTGCTTAAGATACTTGTTTGTTACTAATTTGTTACACTAATTTAAGACCATAAAAAGAGGTCTTTGTTTAAGGCTTATAGCTCTAGCATATATTTCAAGTTTATCTACTTACATTGCCTTATGTCCATGTTATGGATCATGAAAGCTGACAATAAAAATAGCAGTTGAAGTTATATATGAGTCTGTTGATGATATTCTGCCATAAATATATAATTCTAATGCTTGACACTATTTATAAAGATGTTGAAAATTGCATGTTTGTGTGTTGTAAAACATTCCTTTTTCTATTGTTTATATACAATGACAGTGTTAAATAAGTTCTATTTCTAGATATAATATGATGTAAACACTATTTTATATATGCATGCTAAGTGTGAAGTTAGCCTGTATGAGGTAAGCTAGATGGTGCAAGGCAAGATGTGGGCAAAATAAGCAATCTTTCCTGAGGTGACAGACACAATATATCACACCACACTTGTACCTTAAATCTTATAATACTGCAAACAAGTTTCTTCCATTTTTCCTTCACTGACATGACATGTAAATCTATAAATATCAAAATCTTGATTGAAATATGCATCTAAATATTCAATTAGTTTTATTGTCACTAAGTGATTTTCTTCAGTCATAACACAGAAGTTATAATTTGAATAAAAGTACATAGTAAATTGTTTTCACTTATTTAATAGAAAATAGGCTAATGCTTGATTTTCTTATATATATATATATATTTATTTTATATATTATTGTTAAATAAAGTAAACATATTTATCAATGTAGGACTACATGTAGTTTATTTTATGAAAGCTTTTCATTTTTAAAAGGATTACATTACGCTTGATAGTGTACATAAAATAGTGTACATACAACCTGCAATAAGTTAATAACAGATACAGGTAAACACTCACATAAGAAAATAGTCTTGGCAGAATTTAGTTTTTAATTATATTTCTTTAATTTTCATTTTGAAAAAGTCAATAAAAACAAATTTGCAGTATTATAAAATGTTACACAGGTGTTAGAGTCAGACTGAGATCACTATAATTGGAAGCAGTTTATATTATATTTATCTCAGTCTGGTGATATGACCAACTATAACCTAGCAGCAACTTGTTTAACTTATCTAACCCATTTGTTTATACATAGATTTATACTTTCACTATTAAATATACAAATGTATAACCAGTAAAACTTAAAACAGTTCTATTTTTTCTCCGGCAGATAAACCTGCAGAAAGATACTGAACTGGTGTTGTCTGCCTGTCTGTCTTTAATAAATTTGCATGAATCCTTAAATTAGGATCATTCTTTTAATTTCTTTTGTGTTGTTGGGTTTTACTTCGCAGCATGGCCGAGTGGTTAACGCGTCTGACTAGTAAACTAATCATCGCTAGCCACATGGGTTCAAACCCCGTCAGCGGCAAGTCATTGTTTCCTTGAGCAAGAAACTACACTCATTGCTTTGTACTGGTTGGTTCCAGGAACAGATTCGAAAGTGTGTCTATAAGCTTATAGCCTCCTACACAATGGAACTAAAATAAATTCTGTGTAAACCAACACTGTAAAGGTCATGGGGACTTTCCAGCTTTACTTGTGGATGAAGACCTCAGGTGCAGTATTTTACCCACAAATTGATACTTGAGTAGAACCACTGATTTTCCGTAAGCTAGCTGGATAGCTTCCTTACATGAAAGAATCCAAAGTCCCTGATGAATTCCACTCACAGCAGTGAGGGGCAAGTGGTTTGAAGTCAGCACCTTTACCACTTGGTCAGCCCATTACCATAGGAAGGGTTTGAATCCCTGAGAGTCAAGTTAAAGGTCACCAAAACTTTTATTAATTTTCTACCTTTCATTATGAAACCTACTTAAATTGTAGAACATATATTAAACACTTGCATACCTTTTATTGGCATCAAGGTACAGGTCACAAAGGTTAATGGTAGATTAGCCTTCATTTTCAGTTTGTGAATTTTTAAGAAAAAGCCACTTTATTACTGTGTCATCATTGTTATTCATTGTAACCTATGAAACAAACACTTGAAAGGTATCCATCTGAAACTAGGTGTACTTGCTTATCATGACAATGGTTTAGTTGTAAGACGAGGAAGATTTTCCTTTTAACTTAGAATATTTACCATATAAAATAGATAAATGATTGTCAGTGCCCTTAACAGACCAGTGTTATTACTGTGTGCGATACTATGTAAATGGTATTGAAATTATACACAAATGTAGGACTTTTATGAATATATCACTAACACATTACTAATTGTGATATATTATGTTTCTTACACATAACCTGTTTATACTTTCAATCATATATATATATCTATGAATTTAATAATATTTAATCAGGACCCACTTTTTCGCTGTTTCCATTTATAATAAATTTACACATAATGAATATCTTTCAAATTTCCTGGTGCTGATTTTGGGACATTTAAAAAAACAAAACAAATGGAAGATACATTCTGTTTATTTGTAATGTGCATAAATCAAAACAACTTTAAAAAAAATTAAGATATAGGTGTTAATGAATTTTGTAAGTTTGTGAATGCTGCAGTTTTTTGTTAATAATCATCCTAATATTTTACATTCCTGCCTATTTTTGCTTTCCTGCCCTCTTCAAATATTGAAAAGATATTTAGAAAGAAAAAAACAACAACAATGTTCACATGGTCATTGATATCGGAAATTATTGATAATGTGGAAGATACCTTTTTACTATCATAATTGTTGGTACTGTGATTCTAAGACAATTTAATTCAATTGATCTATATTTAAGGAAAAGTAGAGTTATCGATAAAAAGTAACTGAAAGAAAATAAAAAGATAATTAAATTAACAACTTACATTGATATTCATCAAATTATTAAGTCTATTGAACATTTGACTATTAATTTGTATATGGATGTTTTATAACTTCAAAGCATGTGTGAGCCCTGTTTGATAGATTTGATGTAATACTTACTTCTTGGTGCCTGTTGCTGGCATACTGTATTATGATTTATTAATCATTTCAATCATATAAAGTTTATATATTTTTTGAAAACCTTTGTCATAAAAAGTTTGAATTGTTGGTTAACACCAAGTTTATGATATATGTATATGACTGTATGAATTAACAAAGTTTCATGTAAAATGCTTTTATTATGGTGTATATAATTGTTTGTGTACTTTGCAGGTATTAGCTCACCAACGACACCTTGAACAGTTATGGCATGGCAAGAAGGTGAAACTTCACCAGAGACTTGGACTTCGTCTCTTCCAACAAGATGTAAAACAGGTAAAATTTCTACTGTATGATGTAGTTAACTATGAAACAAACATCAGTGGGTCAATGTTGCAGTTTCTGAACGATAACTAGAGTTCGGAATGACATATTGTAATCAAACTTGGTACATGTATATAGCAAATTTTCTTATTCACCAATTATACAATTGAGTTTTCTGATCTGTGTCCATTTGCTTAAAACTGGCTTTTATCTTCACATTGTTCTCTTTACATATATCATGCTTTGTCTTTCACAAATCAAAAAGACCCCTTTGGAAATTTAGGGAAAAAAACACTACTCATTTACATATATTCAACTTTAAATATGTTTAAAAATTAAAAAAACGTTTGAACAGATGAACTAATGGCAGAATTGTTGTTATTACCAAATATGATACATGTATAGTTTGAATGTTTTAGGTTATTGACTGGCTGGACAACCATGGTGATGTTTTCCTTAAGAAAAATACTTCAATAGGTCGTAGTCTACAGAGGTCAAGGGCACTGCAGAAAAGTCATGAACACTTTGAGTCTGTTGCAAAGGTAATGTAGCATAATATATATGCATTTTAAAGGTAATCTACTGAAAGATAAAAAGATGTGAAAAAATAAATTAATGTTGGATAAATAAAGGAATGAAAACTAGGGTGGGTGATATATGCACGGGAAATTTGTTAATGGTATGTACAGTGTTCAATACAGTATGTTAGAGCAAAATGAATCAGATAAGTTTGTCATACTTATTTTTTAATGAAAATATTTCTGCCAGTAGAAATTAGGAATAAAAGAGCATGTTTTATGATATTCTGTTAGTTTAGAGCACTACTTGTTGCCTTTAAACCTTCTTTTGTCATATTTCTACATATATCAGTTAATATATATTGATTTTTAGAACACAATCACAAATGCTGAGAAGCTTCTTGCAGCAGCTGATGAATTAGCACAAACTGGAGAATGTAATCCAAAGGAGATATATAATGAAGCTCAAGAATTAGAGGAAAGAATGTCAAGTTTTTTGGCAGCACTTGCTAGGAGGAGATCTGCCCTAGATATGACAGTATCCTTCTACTCTCATGTACATGCTGTAAGTGACCTAAATCTTGCTTCTTCCTTTGCATTTATCATGCTAAATTAAATGCCTTTCTTTAAATGATTATCTTATGTTAGTGAAGGAGTTATCTATATCATTATGCTTAAGCATAAAACAGTCAAGAGTGTGGACAGCCTGCATTATATTGCAACATCATACTGCCATGCTATGTTGGCCATTGCATACCTGGGTATAGAATTTATCAAAATATACATTCATATATTACTACAATATTTATATCATAATACAAGTGTATATGTATTATTTTAGTTGACATGCTGGCTGGAAGAGTTACAGAATGAATTACAGAGTTCAGAGATTGCTGATACTGTAGAAGGTGCCGAACAACTTCTTGCTCAGTTCAATCAGCAAAGAGAGACAACTCTTGATGCTGCTCTAAACACTGTGGGGGAGGGAGAAAATCTCTGTGAACAGCTGAGGTATGTTTCTTACTTTACGCACCTTTACTATAAATTTACCTTGAAAAAAAATCAGTTTTCAGATTTCACTATAAGTACATGTTAGTTAAGATGAAGATTGTATTTTGATGTAGTATTATCTATAAGATACCACTGCTGTATGTAATATTTGATTATGAATAAAAGAAATTTTTGCTGTATATTGTCAGACTGATTATGATGGGATCAGTATAAAGAAAATAAAAAACTACAGGGCTTGAAATCATTTTCCCCTCTTATAATTTGTAACCTAGATTACTGCAGTTCTACAAATTATGTAGACAATTTCATAGTAGAATGTGGGAGTTTTCCACAGACAGTTGTATCCAATCATATCAATAACAAAAAATATATAACATTTAATTGATAACCCATTGCCATGTTGCACATTATCTGGCTAAAAGTCTATCAATTTACACATACTTTAAGCTAAACATATATCAAGCTACCCACATATATCAAGCTACACATATTTCAAGCTTCACATATTATATCAAGTTACACATATATCAAGCTAAACATACTTCAAGAAAAACATATTTGAAGCTATGCATTCTTTGAGCTACTCATATTTTAAAGCTACACATATTTCAAGCTTCTCACATAAATCAGACAGTACATGTTTCAAGCTTCACATATTTCAAGCTACACATATTTCAAAATACACATATACCAGGCTACACATACTTAAGCTACACATACTTAAGCTACACATACTTCAAAATACACTTATATCAAGCTACACATATTTCAAACTACATATGTTTAATGCTACACATATTTCAAGCTACACATATTTCAAGATACACATATTTCAGGCTACACATATCTCAGGCTACACACACTTCAAGCTACACATTTTTCAAAATACACATATATCAAGCTACACATATTTCAAACTACATATATTTAAAGCTACACATATTTCAAGCTAGCCGTATTTCAAGATACACATATTTCAGGCTACAAACACTTCAATCTACACATATTTCAGGCTACACACACTTCAATCTACACATATTTCAAGATACACATATTTCAGGCTACACATACTTAAGCTACATATATTTCAAGATACACATATTTCAGGCTACAAACACTTCAATCTACACATATTTCAAGCTACACACTTCCATCTACACATATTTCAAGCTACACATATTTCAAGATACACATATTTCAGGCTACGCATACTTAAGCTACACATATTTCAAGGTACACATATTTCAGGCACACCTGATCAGCTATTTTGATCACTTCATGATCTATGTTCAAGACCCTTAAATCTAGCATTTTTACTATTTAGGGGAACAAATAATCAAATATTAAAAAATGGTCTGAAATTTTCTTAAATGAAATAAATATTTCAAATATTTGTATGTTTGTTGTTTTGTTTTTTTAAAAAACAAAACTTCTTTTTTATTTTAATTTTTCACACAATTTTTTTTCAAATTCTATTTTAAAGATCCTGATCTGCACATGTTAATTGTGTAAAATTAAATAGCAACTTTTGGTGTTCTTTACATCAAAAGGTGCCATGCCTATCACATTAATTTATCTTTCTAAATGACTTGAAAGGGATTTTGTTTTATTGGTTTCAACATTGAAGGAAGCAGAGACATGTAGATATACTTATTATTATAATACTGAGCAACATGGCTTAGTTCAGTACTGAGCAAATCAACCCAGTATTGTGGAATTATAACCTTTCCATTGAAATATCTGCTGTCCTTTCAATAATTTTAGTAATCTCGAGCAATTTCTATGAAATTTGCTCACAATGTTTATAGAAATAAAAATTTGATAACCAGCAAAATCAAGTAAAGCTTACTGCATGTTTCACCCTTAAATTTTCAAACAAATATGAAATAGCCTATCTGTGCTCATGAAATTGTTATGTTTTAAGCGTTTTTTAAAGATGATTTACATAATGCTGTGGGACATCTTATAGATACATGGGAAAATTTGATAAAAACCTTAATATATTATATGTCAGAAATGTTCACCATCGTGTTGAGTGCAAGACTCAATGTCAAAGTAACAGATTGTTATTTCCAAGGTCAAAGTAATAGATCATTATTTCCAAGGTCAAAGTAGCAGATCATTATTTTCAAGGTCAAAGTAACAGATCATTATTTCCAAGGTCAAAGACTCCAAGTACAACCAAGCAAAAGGTGCGGGTTTTAGTAGTTAAACCAAACATTTTATGAATGGTTTATTATACCCCCGCACAACTGGAATCAGCTTGTCCGCACTCACAGGACAGTAATTATGTGGCTAGAGGGACAATAGGTAACTGTTCTTTGTCTTTGATGTCATTCATTCTGTAATGCTTTTATGTGGCTATTTTCTTTTGTGTGGCTAAAAAGAACTATAGAGAGAACAAAAGAGTAGCCACATTTTTACTCTCCTGTTAGAACATCCGTCTGGCCGTCCCGCGGCTTTCCTTGTCTGCCCAATAGCTTAAGATTCCTTTGACCCACAGTCTTCATATTTGGCATGGAGATTAGTCATAACTAGTAGATGACCCCTATTGATTTTGGGGTCAAAGGTCAGAAGGGTTTTGACTAAAAAAAGCTTGTCTGCCCAATAACTTAAGATTCTTTTGACCCACAGTCTTCATATTTGGCATGGAGGTTAGTCATGACTGGTAGATGACCCCTATTGATTTTAAGGTCACTGGATCAAAGGTCAAGGTGACAGGGGCCTTGACTAAAAAAAGCTTGTCCGCCCAATAACTTAAGGTTCTTTTGACCCATAGTCTTCATATTTGGCATGGAGGTTAGTCATGACTAGTTGATGACCCCTATTGATTTTGAGGTTGCTGGGTCAAAGGTCAAGTTCGCAGGGGCCTTGACTAAAAACGCTTGTCTGCCCAATAACTTAAGATTCCTTTGACCCACAGACTTCATATTTGGCATAGAGATTAGTCATGGTTCGTAGATGACCCCTATTGATTTTAGGTCACTGTGTCAAAGGTCAAGGTCACAGGGGCTTTGACAAAAAGAAGCTTGTCCGCCAAATAACTTAAGATTCCTTTGACCCACTGTCTTCAAATTGGGCATGCAGGTTAGTCATGACTAGTAGATGACCCCTATTGATTTTGAGGTTGCTGGGTCAAAGGTCAAGGTCACAGGCCTTGACTAAAAAAAGCTTGTCCGCCCAATAACTTATGATTCCTTTGACCCATAGTCCTCATATTTGGCAAGGAGGTTAGTCATGACTAGTAGTGACCCCTATTGATTTTGAGATTGCACTAAAAAAGCTTGTCCGCCCAATAACTTATGATTCCTGTGACACATAGTCTTCATATTTGGCATGGAGGTTATTCATGTCTAGTAGATGACCCCTATTGATTTTGATGTTGCTGGGTCAAAGGTCAAGGTCACAGGGGCCTTGACTAATAAAAGTTTGTTCGCCCAATAACTTAAGATTCCTTTGACCCACAGTCTGTATATTTGGCATGGAGGTTAGACATGATAAGTAGATGACTCCTATTGATTTTGAGGTCACTGGGTCAAAGGTCAAGGTCACAGGGGCCTTGACTAAAAGAAGCTTGTGCGCCAAATAACTTAAGATTCCTTTGACCTACAGTCTTCACATTTGGCATGCAATGCAGGTAAGTCATGACTAGTAGATGACCCCTATTGATTTTCAGGTTGCTTGGTCAAAGGTCAAGGTCACAGGGGCCTTGACTAAAAAAAGCTTGTCCGCCCAATAACTTATGATTCCTTTGACCCACAGTCTTTATATTTGGCATAGAGGTTAGTCATGACTAGTAGATGACCCCTGTAGATATTGAGGTCACAGGATCAAAGGTCAAGGTCACAGGGACTTTGACTTCAAAAGTTTGTCTGCCCAATAACTTAAGAAACGTTTGACGCACAGTCTTCATATTTGGTATTGAGGTTGTTTATGACTAGTAGATGACCCCTATTGCTTTTTAGTTGACTGTGTCAAAGGTCAAGGTCACAGGGATTTTTACTATTATAAGTTTGTCTGCTTAAATGCGTAAGAATGCCTGTCCGCAGTGTATTGATTTTGACATTTTCACATTTAAAGCATGTTGAATAGGTAACTTAGCAATACACTGGCTTAGTTACCTCAGATTTGGCAGGGAGGTTGTCCTTGAGCTCTCAATGGCCACTGTTGATTCTGACAAAGTGGTATGCGATGACAGTGGCAGTTCTAGTTCATCTTAGAATTTATAAGATTGAATTGTAACTTTGCATCATACTTAAACAAGTAAGTTTAGAATGTTTACTACTGTATATTTACTCTGTCATCGACATTCTGACCAATTTTGGAGTTGGAAATAGCTGGGAATTTATTTACATAATACAACTTGAAATTGACAGGAAATATATCAGTTTACAGTAAGTTAATACAATAATATTGATCAGTTTTTCAAAAGAATGAACTGTTCTTGGGGCTTTTTCCCCTGACCTCCACCCAAGGGCAGTCACCTCTTGAAACCCTTTCTCAAGCTTTGACTCAGTTAAATCCCTGTCAGCTCTGCAGCTATCAATGTCCAACAAGCAAAAGGTCTTAATATTTCAGATCCCAAATTACGCAAAATGGAAAAAGAAAACATATTTTGTTGACAATGTAAATATCATAAAATTGCAAATCTATAATGAAATTGCTGCATTTTCAGTAGTCGGATAGTACCTTCAAAAAGTACAGAAGCCCAAATGACCATTGAATCAACACATTTTGTTTCTGGCAAAAAATACTTGCAACATGAGAGAATACACTGATTTTACTTTTCCTAATGTTAAAAGTTTGGGAGTTTATATTAAAAGTCACAAAAACAAACTTGATGCTGCAAATGATTTTAAAAGACTAGCAGTCAGTTCAATCAAGAATATTCACCCCATCCAAGAAATCCTATCTTTGCTACCATTGCAATCAGTAGATGTTAGAATTCCCTCCCTTACATTGTAATAGCTTACCTTACATTGAGATATTTTGTGTACATTGTAATATGCATTAATGCTAAACCTGCTGCAATATTGCACACTTAAGCTTATAGATTTTTGATTTAAGGTTCTGGTATGTTTATACAGATGTCAATTGAATGTGATATTGATAAATATTTTCGGTTTGACTTATTAAGTTAGATATAAAAAAGGTTCAAATGCTTGAAATCAGAAAAAGACTGGAAAAGTTCTTAATATGATGTAAGATTTAGGCCTATAATTTTTATGTGTAAAGATGCAGTTTTAGATGTCAATCTCGGTGTATGTAAGTCTTTGGCATGCATAGAAAGTTACCATACTGTACACAAATATATATTAATTGATTTTGGTTTAAGCCAAAACAAACTTCACCCTCCACATTCTCCGGTGTTCTAATAACTGCTGTTAAACTGATAGAAAGTTAACAAATATTCTTCCACAAATATTTTTCTGTGGGGGGAGGGTTTATGGTGTGTATTGTACATGGTAGTTAACAACAATACACTATACACTTGTCAAAGATGTACAGAATAGTAATTACATTAATGATAAAGATAAAATTGTAAATTTATATAGAAATTATAGGCAGTTTATACAGAATAAATAGTAATTCAGTAAAAATTCACTTAGAAATAAAGCAGTTCAATAATGAGAAAGTAGACTTATCTAAACATGTGAGGCATTATATGAACTCTCATATTTTTACAATGTTATCAAAGTTATGAGAGAGAGTTTTCAGCATGGCATTATTCCCAGAAATAGTTCTGAGAATTGATCATTTGTAAAGTGTTGAAATATTTCCCAAAACTGCTGGTGAATACTCACTGGATGTTAAATTCCAGATGCTGATATTGTCTGAGTGTTCTCTAAAATCAACACTAGAATAACATGTAAAATTTATGACACCAGTATTTATCAGAATGATACTTGGCATAATAAATGATTGAATTAACAAATGGCGTCCCTAACAGTCAGATTTACCTTGTATGGAAAGCTTTAGTAGGGTTTAATGAAAAATAGTTTTTAAATACAGACCTATGAGCATAAATTATAGAATCTTGGTTGATATTTTAGTGAATTACTTTTATTTGATTTCCTATTTCATTATTATTATGTCACTGGCATTGTACACATTTATGAAAACTTACTTACTTTAGACATGGACAAATAAAAAAATATTTAATGTTGGCAATAATATATGTGAACAATAAATGTTATAATGCACTATAAGATCTATTTGATAATTAAAAAGTTTTTCAACTAGAATGATCATTATTAATGTTGTCATCAAATGACCTGATATTTTGTCATAACTACTGTACACTATGTGGCCTATAAACCTCGTAATCAAGTTATTTCATACCAAGAATAAGTTTCAGAGTTGATTTTTAAATTCAGTTAACATATTTTTGTTTGTCTGTTTTCACTTGGCAAGGAAAAGTGTTGTAATTAGCTACATTTATCTCTCACCTACATAGAAATTGTATCAAATATCTGTACAAAACATAGTCAGGCATTTGTTACAGATAAATATATAAACAAATGAGGTAAGAATGTAGTTGAAGTAAACATTACTTAGGTAAAGTGTTGTATTAAATCACAGTGATGTAGATCAGAACTTGTAGAATATGTTAACTGAATCTTGCTGCAATTAACATATCTCTTTGTTGTCTGTTAATTGATAACAGTTATGTCTATTATCATCATTGTTTTAGTAAATTATAATAATCATCTTTATAATAATTATAATATTATAATCATTTTAGTTAATATATAATATTATATAAATCATAATCCTGAAAATATAAATTAAATAATTAATATTAGTATCATCATCATCATCATCATCATCATCATCATCATCATCATCATCATACTTATTATGGTTCATCATGATCAAGTATTTTTTTTCTATCATTATGAGCTGCTGTAAGAGAATGATGGTTGTTTTGTTGTTATTGTTTATTTTTAATTGTTTGTTAGAAGGTGATTAACTGTACTGGTTTTTTATCTGGATTTTTGTGTGTGATGAATGATAAAAAAGGATATCTATTGTGGGAGATATTATCATCACTATTATCAACTTTATCATGATGAAATCATCATCATTACTAATTTGAGCATCATCATTAATATTGCTTTATGATTATAAAATGATGATTATTGACAATCAGACCTGTATCATATTTACTTGTTCTAACATA
Source organism: Ruditapes philippinarum (assembly GCF_026571515.1). Classification (NCBI taxonomy): domain Eukaryota; kingdom Metazoa; phylum Mollusca; class Bivalvia; order Venerida; family Veneridae; genus Ruditapes; species Ruditapes philippinarum. The sequence continues at coordinate 376,956 of NW_026859675.1, forward strand.
TAGAATAAACCAACTGTTCATTAATGTACAAGTCACACACCTGCATTTAATGAGAGAAGAAAGAAAATCAGATTTCAGTGTAAAATCCCTGGAATCATTTCATGTTTCCAATCAATATTAAGTCCCAGTCTGTGGTTAGAGATCAATATAACCAGCCTATTTACTATAAAATATTCTATATAGTGAGTAATACACAAAACATGTGTTCAGCATGGGTAAAACCCAAATCACTTGATTATCTATACATTCAAGGATACCATGTACAAGAATAATAGAATTATACAAAAAAATGGATAAATTAAATATTTGTGCAAATGTATGGAAGTGAAGTGAATAAAATAGAAATTTGATCTAGGAAACAAAGTTATATTGTGACTTTAATGTAAGATAGGTGATGTTACCATTACTCACTGTAGATACTGAGTTAACTGGTTTATATATTTGTTAAGAAGATAATGTAAATGTGATATTATTCACATTATGTTTTCTTTATGTAATGTATTATATAGTAGAGAAATAATTAAAATAAGAAATTGGATATTGACACATTATCTTATGATAAATATTTTGGAAGATATTATGAAAACAATGTTGTGTTGTTCTCAGAATAGGCAGCAGAGTTTTGCCAGTTACAATATTTGAAACAAGTGTAAATATAAACATTTTAATAATTTGAGCTAACTTCTTCCTAACTTGTATGACAACAATGAGATTGATGAGGGAATGAAAAATGTTAACCATGTTGTGAAGGTATCTGTCTCTTTATTGGTGGGGTAGGTGGGAAGGTGGGGGAGTAGGGAGAAGTGTGTGTGGAAGGGGATGAATTCTTTGTTTACCATCCAGTTTAAATAAATATGTTTCATTTCTGGATATGATATGATAACAATATATATCATATAGACCTTTAAGTATGATGATTATTATAAGACAGTTTCCTTTATTTTGTTCATATGTTACACAGTAACACTTACTACAGTAACACTTACTAACATAAACTCAATACTTGACTTCTAACTTTCTTGTTTTTAGTACCTTTGCTGACATCATTTGTCAATATGTAAAAAAGAGACCTTGTGCACATTAATGAAGGTAAGGAATTTACCAGGTAAATCAATTAACAAACACACTACACATGCTACAACATAATAATATACCTACTACAAAACATAAGCTACTTGTATGTTTTTCTGAAAACAAACCAAGAAAAACTGTGATCATTTGAACTGCACAGTCCTGTACATAAATGTGAATGTATTTAAATTTTAGATCAACATAAGCAAGGCAAATATTACTCTTGCTAGAAAGCAACAAAATAGTGTGTTTATATGATCGTGTTTTACTGGGGAAAACCAAGATGTTTATGTATGATCAACCACTGTGTGCACATGCTGAATGTATTCCCTCTGTTGAATATGTTATATAAGTGCATTTCGATTTAAATCACCCAGTGAGGATGGGTGATTATTATAAAAGTTTAAAAGTTTACAACAAGTTAAAGGGCTTGGATTTAGATAAATGCATTCTGTGTATGTTTTCGACAAGACTTGATGAAGCAAATTATATGAATGCATACAGTAGGAGATATTGTGTTTCTGATCTGTGATCATATAACTGGTGATATGTATGTGACACTGTTATATACATATACTTAAATAAAATGATGTGTTTAATAAGAATGTAGTAGTATAGAAATGGAAACTTTTACTGTATATAAAATTATATATGCACACATTTGTGAATAATCTTTTTTCAAGGATGGATGTAATTTGTAGTTGTTGGATTTGAACTAGTTCTGTTTTGGATACATATTTTTGTATTGAAAGATTTACTTACTGGATTAAGGTTCTAGTTATGTATAATGTTGCATTAGTCAATAATACTCAGGGATGCAATGATACGGTCAAACCCACATTGCCATATACTTTAACAAGTGGCAAAAACTCGATTTAACTATCATTTGCATGTGAAAGTACATGTATAATATACCGTTGGAAATATGTTTTTTTTTTCTAACCAACAGCCTATTTTTGCAGGATTTGCAGATGTAATAAAATTTTAGCTGGTCATTTAAAAACATGTGGTTTTATACTGGTTGTAATTGTGATTTGAGAGGGGAGCAAAGAGCTTATTGCAAAATTTGTGGGTTATTTGGTAAATGTGGGTCAGAAATAAAAGGGATCTAGATTTAGTTCATGGAGAAAATGTCCTTCCATATTGTACAATTGCCAGATCGGTGTCAATGTTTAAGGATGGTAGAACTTATGTTAAGGATGATCCCTTCCCTGGGTGGACCTAAAAAGACATCAGCACTGTCAAAGCCATGTATTATGGACAAAATCGTACTGCCTGAAGTGAATGACTTCAACTTTGTGAATCATACTTTTTAAATTGATCAAATTTGTTATCCCCACTGATGGAATCGGTAGAAATTATAGGATGTCTTTATAAGTCATAGAACAATGTATTTTCAGACAGGTTAGTTCAGCTTGTGTAACTCATCAACTGCTGTAGGTCAGTTGTTTTATATATCAATTATGTTATAACAAATATCAGTTAGGACTGTGGTTTTATCAAATGATTTCCCTATTGTATTGTTTGCAGGATAGTTTGCCATTTACTGAGACTGGTATAAATGTTTATGTCTAATATGATTCACAAAATTTGTTTATTAAGAAGTGTTTTAAGTCTCAGAATGATGATTTTCTGGACACATTCTTGTGTTTTCCCTGCTGCTGTTTCAAGTTATTTATTTACCAGTCAGTTTTTACCATGGCCCTGTAACCCCTGAGGTATAGTAAGGACTTGGACTTTTATATTTTTTTCACACCCCTTGTGAAGATGGAAAAGTCCCCACTGATGTCCCCTCCATTTCCTGGCTGTTTTGTCATGAAAACAAAGCCACTTCCAGGCAGTATGGGACAGACAGCAAGTAAAAACTTGGCTCATTTCCCTTGCTATCCCCAAACCTTATCCTGGGCCTCGGGTACAATTAATGGAAATACTTGGAGAAGTTGCAGTATTTAAATGTTTCAGTTTGTAGTGATACAGAATCCTGATATTTAAATTCCCAAGGTAACAATTTCAATTGGTACTGGTATGAAATCCAGATACTAAAGCCCTCTAGGTAACTATTTCAATTGGTACTGGTACATAATTCAGATATTAAAGCCCTCTGTTGTAACTGTTTCATTTGGTACTGGTATTGGGTATTGAATCAAAATACATTCACCACGGGAACGGCGTCAGCGTGGCCCAAAAGTGGTTAGCCCAAGCTGTCAGGTTGATCCTGCCAGTAGTCATATGCTTGTCAACCTCCCCCCTCCTGCTGTTTAGGGACAGATGGAAAGTAATATCTCCTTTAATTTCCCCTGCTATTATAGTCTCAGCATATAAACTTTTATCATTTGTGAAATACATGTAGTCTCTATAATAAATTTTGTGGACTGTCTTTTCCACTTGAAAGGCAGGTTTTCCATCTGTTTGATCTAATATTGAAGCTTATTAAAACTTAAACAGATATATGAATTAAAATGTATTTCATGACATAAATGCACTCAAATTACTTCATAATCAATTATATATTTTCTGAATGTCTGGCCAAAGTTACTTACCTTTATTTGTTTTATTTAATCAGTGGGGTGAAGAAACAATTTATAGTTTTAATAAATGAAACTTCTTCTGATGAAGATATCTCAATTTCTCGCATGGTTAAACATAAAGGTATGAAAAGCTAATGTTAGTAAGTGAGGCTTCAAATTCAATGTTTAGTTGATAATATTTCCTGTAATTCTCAGTGTTTATTTCACTTATCCTACATTCATTAAAAATTGAAGGAAAACATGTTGAGGTATACAAGGTACATAAATTACACACAGTATTCTAGATTTGATAGATACATCAATCAAACAGTTTAGTATCAAAAAATGTTTATCACATAAAAAAGAGCTTATTCAGGTAAAAGACCAGTGTTTTAACTTAAAAGCCTCTTTCACTTTTAATTATGTAACTTTAATCATTAAGTTATAATTCTCATGCGAAACAGTAAATAAATTTGTGTATTCAAACAGATGTAATTCTGACAGCTTTACTGTCTATACCTATTACCTAAAAGATGTTAGCTTTACTGTCTAAACCTAAGAGATGTTAGCTTTACTGTTTATACCTAAGAGATGTAAGCTTTACTGTCTATACCTAAGAGATGTTAGCTTTACTCTCTATACCTAAGAGATGTTAGCTTTACTGTCTATACATAAGAGATGTTAGCTTTACTGTCTATACCTAAGAGATGTTAGCTTTACTGTCTATACCTAAGAGATGTTAGCTTTACTGTCTATACCTAAGAGATGTTAGCTTTACTGTCTATACCTAAGAGATGTTAGCTTTACTGTCTATACCTAACAGATGTTAGCTTTACTGTCTATACATAGGAGATGTTAGCTTTACTGTCTATACCTAAGAGATGTTAGCTTTACTGTCTATACCTAAAAGATGTTAGCTTTTCTGTCTATACCTAAGAGATGTTAGCTTTACTGTCTATACCTAAGAGATGTTAGCTTTACTGTCTATACCTAAGAGATGTTAGCTTTACTGTCTATACCTAAGAGATGTTAGCTTTACTGTCTATACCTAACAGATGTTAGCTTAACTGTCTATACCTAAGAGATGTTAGCTTTACTGTCTAAACCTAAGAGATGTTAGCTAAACTGTCTAAACCTTAGAGATGTTAGCTTTACTGGCTTTACCTAAGATATGTTAGCTTTACTGGCTTTACCAAAAATTAATTTTGTTAGCACTAATGGCTATACCTAAAAAATGTTAGATTTACTGGCTAAATCTAAGATTTGTTAGCACAAATGGCTATGTCTTAAATATGTTAGCTTTACTGGCTATACCTAAGATATGTTAGCTCAAATAACTATAACTTAAATATGTTAGCTTTATTCAGGCTATACCTAAGAAATGTTAGCTCAAATAACTATACCCTAAATATGTTAGCTTTACTGGCTAAATCTAAGATTTGTTAGCACAAATGGCTTTATCTTAAATTTGTAAGCTTTACTGGCTATACCTAAGATATGTTAGCTCAAATAACTTTACCTTAAATATGTTAGCTTTACCGGCTATACCTAAGAAATGTTAGCTCAAATATTTATACCCTAACTATGTTAGCTTTACTGGCTAAATCTAAGATTTGTTAGCACAAATGGCTTTATCTTAAATATGTTAGCTTTACTGGCTATACCTTAGAAATGTTAGCTCAAATAACTATACCTTCAATATGTTAGCTTTACTGGCTATACCTAAGATATGTTAGCTCAAATAACTATACCCTTAATATGTAAGCTTTACTGGCTAAACCTAAGAAATGTTAGCTCAAATAACTATACCTTAAATATGTTAGCTTACTGGCTATACCTAAGATATGTTAGGTCAACTAACTATACCCTAGGGGCGTCCGTGGCAGAGTGGTTAAGGTCGTTGACTTCAAACCACCTGCCCCTCACGGCTGTGGGTTCGAATCCCTACAGGGACTTTGGATTCTTTCATGTGAGGAAGCTATCCAGCTAGCTTACAGAACGTCGGTGGTTCTACTCAGGTGCCCGTTCGTGCTTAAAATAATGCACGGAAGGGCTAGAATGTCGTAATATGACCTAAACTGTGTCGATGTGACGTAAAACCCAAAACAAACTTACAAACTATACCCTCAAATAGCCCAAATAACTATGCCTTAAATATATTAGCTCTAGCTACTGGCTATACCTAAGATATGTTAGCTCAAATAACTATACCTTAAATATATTAGCTCTAGCTACTGGCTATACCTAAGATATGTTAGCTCAAATAACTATACCTTAAATATGTTAGCTTTACTGGCTATACCTAAGATTTGTTTGCCTCAATGGCTATATCTAAAATATGTAAGCTTTACTGGCTTTACCTCAGACATACAATTCTTACAAAAATCGTCAAGTATCTTCTCTCTTTCAGATTTTTTTTAAATTGCAAATAAACATTCTGTTTTACTCAGTTGAAATTGGTTTTGAACTTGAAATGAGGAACTATTTTTCCAAACAGAAGGTCAAGTTTGAAGGTTGCATTGGATGCACATGGTTTTATCAATAGCATAGGGGCGTCCGTGGCCGAGTGGTTAAGGTTGTTGACTTCAAACCACTTGCCCCTCACCGCTGTGGGTTCGAATCTCAACAGGGACTTTGGATTCTTTCATGTGAGGAAGCTATCCAGCTAGCTTACCGAACGTCAGTGGTTCTACTCAGGTGACCGTTTGTGCCTAAAATAATGCACGGAAGGGCAAGAAGTACATTTTTTGATTATGATCATGTTTTTGAAAGTAAAATTTGATGTTTGTCAATGTTGAAAAGTTGAAGAGTTTCTGTGTAAAGAGTTTTTAGCTCACCTGAGCATATGCTCAGGGTGAGCTATTAGGATCACTCTCCGTCCGTCGTCTGTCGTCAGTCGTCCGTCGTACGTCGTCCGTTGTCCGTTCACACTTTTCAAACGACATCTCCTCTGAAACCATAAGGCAGATCATAATGAAACTTCACAGGGATGTTCCTTGTGTGAAGCCTTAACAAAGTTGTTCAAAGAATTCCATTCCATGCAGAACTCTGGTTGCCATGGCAACCAAAAGAAAAAACTTTAAACATCTTCTTCTAGAAAACCCAAAGAGCTAGAGCTTAGATATTTGGTATGAAACATCTTCTAGTGAGTGTCTACCAAGATTGTTCAAATAAAAGCCCTGGGGTCAAAATTGGCTCCGCCCCAGGGGGTCATTGATTTTCCCTATATGCATATAGTAAAAACTTAAAAAAATCTTCTTTTAAAGAACCCAAAGAGCTAGACCTAAGATATTAAGCTTGAAACATCTTCTAATGAGTGTCTACCAAGATTGTTCAAATAAAAGCCCTGGGGTCAAAATTGGCCCCGCCCCAGGGGGTCATTGATTTTCCATATATGCATATAGTAAAAACTTAAAAAAATCTTCTTCTAAAAAACCCAAAGAGCTAGAGCTTAGATATTTGGCATTAAACATGTTCTAATGGACGTCTATCAAGTTTGTTCAAATAAAAGCCTGGGGTCAAAATTGGCCCCGCCCCAGGGGGTCATTGATTTTCCCTACATGCATATAGTAAAAACTTAAAAAAATCTTCTTTCAAAGAACCAAAAGAGCTAAACCTAAGATATTAAGCATGAAACATCTTCTAATAAGTGTCTACAAAGATTGTTCAAATAAAAGCCCCGGGGTCAAAATTGGCCCCGCCCCAGGGGGTCATTGATTTTTCCTATATGCATATAGTAAAAACTTAAAAAAATCTTCTTTTTAAAGAACCAAAAAGAGCTAGACCTAAGATATTAAGCATGAAACATCTTCTAATAAGTGTCTACCAAGATTGTTCAAATAAAAGCCCTGGGGTCAAAATTAGCCCCGCCCCAGGGGGTCATTGATTTTCCCTATATGCATATAGTAAAAACTAATAAAAATCTTCTTCTAAAAAACCCAAAGAGCTAGAGCTTAGATATTTGGCGTAAAACATGTTCTAATGAGTGTCTACCACGTTTGTTCAAATAAAAGCCCTGGGGTCAAAATTGGCCCAGCCCCAGGGGGTCATTGATTTTCCCTATATGCATATAGTAAAAACTTAAAAAAATCTTCTTTTAAAGAACCCAAAGAGCTAGACCTAAGATATTAAGCTTGAAACATCTTCTAATGAGTGTCTACCAAGATTGTTCAAATAAAAGCCCTGGGGTCAAAATTGGCCCCGCCCCAGGGGGTCATTGATTTTCCATATATGCATATAGTAAAAACTTAAAAAAATCTTCTTCTAAAAAACCCAAAGAGCTAGAGCTTAGATATTTGGCGTAAAACATGTTCTAATGAGTGTCTACCACGTTTGTTCAAATAAAAGCCCTGGCATCAAAATTGGCCCCGCCCCAGGGGGTCATTGATTTTCCATATATGCATATAGTAAAAACTTTAAAAAATCTTCTCTTAAAGAACCCAAAGAGCTAGAGCTAAGATATTAAGCATGAAACATCTTCTTATCAGTGTCTACCAAGTTTGTTCAAATAAAAGCCCTGGAGTCAAAATTGGCCCCACCCCAGGGGGTCATTGATTTTCCATATATGCATATAGTAAAAACTTAAAAAAATCTTCTCTTAAAGAACCCAAAGAGCTAGAGCTAAGATATTAAGCATGAAACATCTTCTTATCAGTGTCTACCAAGTTTGTTCAAATAAAAGCCCTGGAGTCAATTTGGCCCCGCCCCAGGGGGTCATTGATTTTCCCTATATGCATATAGTAAAAACTTTAAAAAAATTCTTTTTAAAGAAACCAAAGAGCTAGAGCTAAGATATTTAGCATGAAACATGTTCTAATGGATGTCTACCAAATTTATTCAAATAAAAGCCCTGGGGTCAAAAATTGGCCCTGTCCCAGGGGTCATTGATTTTCCCTATATACATAGAGTAAAAAGTTAAAAATCTTCTATTAAAGAACCCAAAAGAGCTAGAGCTAAGATATTTAGCATGAAACATGTTCTAATGGATGTTTACCAAGTTTGTTCAAATAAAAGCCCTGGGGTCAAAATTGCCCTGTCCCAGGGGTCATTGATTTTCCCTATATACATAGAGTAAAAAGTTAAAAGTCTTCTATTAAAGAACCCAAAGAGCTAGAGCTAAGATATTTAGCATGAAACATGTTCTAATGGATGTTTACCAAGTTTGTTCAAATAAAAGCCCTGGGGTCAAAATTGGCCCTGCCAGGGAGAGGGGGGGGGGGGCAAAAGTCATTGTTATTCATTATTTGTGTATAGTAAAAAATTAACATCATGAAATATCTTTCTAATGGGTATCTTCCAAGTTTGTTCATATAAAAGCCCTTTGGTTTAAACTGGCCCGGCCCTGGGGGCCTATGTTCAGGTGAGCGACCCCAGGGCCATCATGGCCCTCTTGTTTATGAGAAGCATTTAACAACCTGTACAATAATGTGTGTTAGTTTTATATTAAGAATTTAACACCCCTGCTGAAAGGCTTTATCCTGTTATATTTTACATAATTACAGTTGGCATCATTTCATGATGACTTTAATTGTAATGAAATTAGTTTGAAGTGTCTGCTGGTTACTTTAAGGATTTCTAATCTGTTTATTTACCTACCTTAGGGTCACTTGCTTCAATATACATGTTATCCATCTGACAATATCCCAATCTGGCAGTCCTCACTGTTAGTAAAAAATGCCCTCTGTCTAATAAAAAAATGCCCTCTGTCTAATAAAAAATGCCCTCTGTCTGATAAAAAATGCCCTCTGTCTGATAAAAATGCCCTCTCGCTGATAAAAATGCCCACTGTCTGATAAAAAAAATGCCCTCTGTCTGATAATAAATGCCCTCTCGCTGATAAAAATGCCCTCTGTCTAATAAAAAAATGCCCTCTGTCTGATAAAAAATGCCCTCTGTCTGATAAAAAATGCCCTCTGTCTGATAAAAATGCCCTCTCGCTGATAAAAATGCCCTCTCAATTTACACTTTGGAGGATTGTTAGCCACTTTCAACCAGAGATTTCAAAAGTGACCAAGATGTTTTATTTCACATGTCCAAGTTTGTTCAAGTTTACTTATAAAAGACTTCCATCTTTTATCACAAAACTTTTGTTGGCGACGCCGGTGAGCGGCGTCGTCTATTATGGAATCGCTTTTTATTTTTGCCTATGGAAGGAGCTGTTATTATTAGCAGTTAATTTCATGTTGTGTTTTAAATAAGTTTTATTTTGATTCGTAAAAATCAAGTAAACAAATGTGTTATTATATTTGTATTTAATAACTTTTTATAAAAAGCATGTGCATTGTGATATTATTTTCACGAAATTTCAGTTAAGTTTAACAGCTTGTCCCTTAGTTTTAATGACAATACTAAAACCCGGATTTCGAATATCGTTGTGGTCTAGATTGAGGCCGTATCAGTTCATTCATTCATTTATACATTTTCAAAATTTTCCTACAAGAAGAAAGATCACCTGCAATTGAGTATAAGGATAGGTAATGGAACTGTTGTAAACGATTATCCTATTGATTTTTATCCTTATTACATTTATCTGTTGCGCAGAATGGTTGTTTTTACAAAGTGTACCAGTATCCGGATGTTGAAAGCTATCCGATTTTCTGCAATTACTGCTGACACATGGCCATCTTTTTTTTTATGAATACATTACCATTAATTTGCATGGCTTGATAAAACTGAACCTGCAGCATTTCATAATTTTGCTGTTTAGGGTGTTCTTTTGGGCTGTGACTAAATAAAGGATTGGAGCACCACACTAAATACCGTATTCCGGTATATACCGGACAAGGCGCTTGAATGATAAAATGCTAAAATCTTGTCTTTTTACCCAACGGAATGAACTTTAACAGGTCTAATTCATCTTTTGACACCGAACCAAGTACGATAATCAAGGAAAAATGTAAAATTCGGCGAAAAAAACGATATTTGTCTATTTTGTGATCATGATTTCTGCAAGCGTCTAGAGGTACTGCTCCAATCCTGTATTGAGCTAAATCCGTTCTTTTGGGTTTCAGGTTTTCTTTATTTTAAGGGGAAGTAACTCATGTTTACTAAATTATTTGTTCTTTTCTGTCTATCTTAGGTATTACTTATAATACTATTTTTGTTGTATATAATTCACCAGTTGTAAGGTCATCAAAAGCATGTTAATGTTAGGATTTCATATTTATTTAATATAAACTGGGAATTATTAATGTTATGTGCATACATGTATATCTTAGACAGTAGTATATTGATGATATTGAGACTTTATTTTCTGCATTAAAAGAGATTACAGTTATGTCATTATTATTAAAGGGATGAGACTTTCATTTAAAGTTATAAATGATAAAACATGTATTGATTGAAAATGTCCTTAAACTTGGATCAAGCAATGTAATAATAAAGTTCTCAAAAAATCATATTCTGAATAGTTATTCTATTTTTTTTCTAACATGTGCATAGTTTTGAAAACAACAGCTTCGGTCTTATCTATTTGTAATGAAGAGACACCGGTCTCAACCTCCAGGTCTCCTGCATCAACCCGACAACAGACTGTACATAGAGTAGATTGTTACTTGCCCTTGAATAAATTTGTGCATTAAATTTATAGTGGGTGATTTGTGCCACATGAAAACCAACATAGTATAAAAAGTAACTGGGCGCCAGATGAAAAACATGAAAATACAATCTACCACAAAGTGGTTTGTTTGTTGCATTTTTCATGTTTTTTTTGCCCGGTGCCCTTGATGCAAAATACAAATCAGCCTTCGTAAAATTTCTTATGTTGGTCACAGGTTTGAGTTTTGGTCAAGCTCAAAGTTTTTCTCATCCTGTGACTGCATATAAGCATGAGTTCAATTTCCTATGCTCTGTAACATAAGAAATTCACGAACACAAATCGATATAGTGGGGAAATATGTTGTGGTTTAGAACTGTTTCATTATTAAAAGAGAAAATGTGTAGCAGGCCGGATAGCTCAGTTGGTCTTCTGAAAGTCATGGGTTCGATAGGTCATGGTCAGGCAGTTTTCAGTCAGGGTTTAGAAGTGGTTTTTTCAACTGACACAATCATGTTTGATTCATTTAACAGATTGCATTATTTTGAAATGGAAAAGGCAGTATTGCATGATACTTTTAGATCTACAAAGGGCATTTGATACAGTTGAACACACTATACTGCACATCTGGGATGAAGAAGTTGTTTTTTCTTCTTCTTCATGAAACTTCAAGCATCTGCCATATATAATGACATTCTTACATGGTTTAAGTCTTATCTCTGATAGTAGCTGGTTTGATGTGGCTGGTACTCATTCTACTACTGCTCTGGGAGTACCTATGCTGTCCCCCTGATGTTCATTTTAGGTCCTCTTTTTATGTCTAATATATTGTCAATTACATGTCTTCAACCTAAGCAATAAGCTTTTATTATAATGCACACAGGCACGAGTATCAGACCTTGGAAGAAAAAATATGGCCAGATTGATAAAAAAAAACCTGTGTTCATCTTAAAAGTGTCAACAACCAAAATAAAATGTAAATAATGACCCCCTTTAAAAAATATACTTCAAGTTGATAGTATATTTTTAAAGGGGATCATTATTTACATTTTTTGTTTTGGTTTTTATAAACACAGTTTTTTTTATCAATCTGGTCATCTGGTCATATTTTTTCTTCCCAGGTCCGATACTCGTGCCAGTGATTATATGCTGATGACTCAGGAATCCTTGGTGTCTCATAAATAAATCTGAAAGAAATTCTTTCTTATAGCATAAGTCTTATAAGATTGCTTAATTGACTATAAATTGTCTTTGCATCTTGGCAAGACAGAGTCTATTCTTCTTTGGTTTAAAGTTTCAACTTAAACTGGCCCTAGCCTCCAGGTCACATGTAATGGTACTGCTATAAAGTACACATCTTTTGTTAAGTATTTAGGTGCAAATCTGGATCAAATTCTTTTGGCGTCGCCCTTTGATGCTTTGCATCAATGATTTTCTTGTTAATTGACTGGTATTTGTCATATTTATATCCCTACAACAGAATGTTTTAGGGAGCTATTCTGGAATCACTTTATGGTGTTTGTCAGTCTGTCAGTCGATCACCTCTGTGTCTTTAAATACTTTATCCTCAAAGATTCTTTCCAAACTTAACTTAAATGCCTTAACAAGTCATTGTGCAAAACCCATAAAAGCAATGTGCCAATTTAAGGTCATGGTCACACTGGGCAGTTTTGTGTCCAATTAAACCTTTACCTCTTTAAAGAATGTTCTTCAATCATGGCTCAAATGCTTACATGAACATGGTGATGTTCAGAACCCATGACACTGCTGTGCTGCCTCAAGGTCAAGGTCATATATAAAAGAACCTGTTGAGTTCCTTAAAGATCCTGCATAAAATCTTGTGTCATAAAGATGGTTAGAGTATTTGTCACCAATTTGGCAGCTTTAAATGGATATATGAGGTCTAGGTCACTAGTTAAAAAAGATTTCCTTTTTTTTTGTCAAAGAGTTTAAATTCCCCCAAAAGAGGAAGAAAAGTTTAAAAAGGCCCCCTTTTTTTAATTGGGAAAAAAAGTTGTAATATTTTAAAACAAAACAAATTGGGTTAAAATTTTTAAAAAAAATAGACAAATTGGTTTTAATTGCTCCCTTTTTTTTAATTTTCTTAATAGATATAAAAATTTGTTAAATTTGTAGAAATGCGGACATTGTCTTAATTTGTTTTTTAAAGGGTTTAAGAGGTTTTGGGGTGGGGGTAAGGGTTAGTATTTTACCCTTAAAATAAGTCAAATATAACTTCTGTTTATAACTGTTATGTTTTTCTAAAGTTTTGAAAAATAATTTAAATTCTGTGTGTTTGGGTGATAACCAGGTAGGGGGGTTATACATTGTTTATTTGTAAATGTAATCTTAACACTCAAAACCAAGCCAAGCCAAAATTGTGTGAGGGTAAATAAAAAGATGTGTTTGATGTTTCATTTAGGAGATGTGAATACTTAAGATAATTATAAAAATTTTAATGCAAGATTTCTTGTGCATTAAAGTTATGTAAATGAGTTGCACATAATTGGGATGTTGAAAAGTTTTTATTACATAATATTATCTTAAGAAAAAAAGGAATGTAAATGTATTTATTTCATTGAAACTTTGATTTGATAAACATGACCTAGGATTTGGGAGGAACATCATGTATGACCGAATGCCTTGCTGGCATTATAATGAAGATATTGTCTGCAGCATCTAGATAATATGCCTCCTTCAACAAGAACAATAAAAGGATACTTTACTGTGTCAGAGCAAATCATTTTGGTGTGCTTTTTCCTCATACATTTTAAAGAACAATATGTCTGTATAATTTTGCTCAGAAGTTCTCTGGCAATTGAGTAAAAATCCTCTTGGTATTATGTGAAGAAAGAATAATTCTGACTTGGTGCAAATTCCCTTCTTTGACACGAGTTATAGCCCTGAAACCATTAGTTAGTCTTATATAGGGAATTTTCGTATTTAGAGAATACGCTGTTTAAATTAATCTGTCTTCTACGATGAGCTATTTTATGTTTAGATTTTTAGTGACTTTCAGCAGTGAAAGACTTGGTAACTCTCACTTTTATTCTCATGATCATAGTAGCTACATTGACTATATTAGGGTTGAATACTTAAGATAATTAATAAATTATAACAAACTTGATTAAATTGAAATAGTTAATTTGGGAAAAATCTATTTATTGTAAATGTCTTTACATTAACTGTTTATAAACATATTGGATTGGGAAAAATCATGTATATTATGAAGAATGCCTTCATATAATCGAAATAACATTAAATATGTTTAAAAACATAAAGATACTTTTTGTGTGAAATCATTTGGGTGCTTTTCTATACATTTTATAAAAAAATAGTTTTATTGTGCCCCCAAGTTTCGGCATTTGATTTAAAACCCTTGGTTGTAGAAGTCGTAATACCCTCCGTCACATTCACTTTTTTGTCAGAGTATACTGAAAATCTAGTTTGACCTAGATCAAGGAAACCTTTCAGAATAGAGATACAGCATGTTTCAATTTGTTTTTCACCAAAGGTAATATTTATGTTAATTTATTTAGTATTTTTCAGAGTTATTGCCTCTTTTAAAAAATTTTTCAATTTTTCAATGTGTCGCAAGTTCTTTGACATAAATTAGGTTTACATATATTAAAACTTATAAACTTGGTTATTGTTGTATTTTGATTTTTGCTTGTTTGAAATTTGATCCACTATTTTTAGAGTATTTACACTTATTAGTAAATATAATTTAGATAAATAAATATATGTAGCAACTGACACCATTTGTGTTTGGACAAAAATTTCTATTTTTTATTTTTTGGATATTTCATTGTTGTATATTGGATACAGTATAGAGGTAGTATAATATAGGAAGTATAGAAACTCATCTGCTGCACAATTAAACTTTCTGTAAACAACTCACTTCTGTTTCTATATGATAATTTCTTCATTCTAATTTAATTATTAGGTAAGGTGATACAGACTTATGGTATAAGCCAATGTGGAATTTTATGATTATATTTGATACATGACATGAAAAACAACACAGTAAACTGATGCTATTTACATAGTGGACAACATGAGTATAATTCTTGTTTTTCTTTCTCAGTATTCCAACTTAATTTATTGTATTTCAATATTTGATAATAACTTGAGAACTAAACACTTAGTTGTGTGTTGTGTGCAAATAAATAATTGTCGCATTTATCATGTAAGGCATTGATTAGAAACTTCATCTATGTCTGAGAGTCATTGTACAACATCTAAGGCTATATAACAGATTTTGACTTATTTTTTTTTTGCAATTTTTTTTGAAGAACTAATGTCTTTGGGATGATATTCTAGCATTGACTTTGAATTATGCCCCTTTGTGAACCTCTTATTTAGGTTTTACATGCAAGATCACCTTTACAACTACTAAAGTTAGTCTTGTTTTGACTAAATAAATATAGTTGAACTTGAAATCTTCACTTATTTTTCTATCATGATGCTGTTGGGGCTTAAGCACAGAATGGCTGAACCATTACATACACAGTACACACTTTTCCACTCATTTATAATTTAGAGATACCTTTTTTATCATCATATGAACAAATTAAGATTCATGTTTATTTTATCTTGTATAGTAAGTTCACTATATAGTAGAACATTGTTTGGACAATGGAGAAGACAAATAATGAAGCTGGACCACTAAACGATTATGGTGATGAAGGAAAGGAAAAAATCAGACAAAGCCCAACTGTGAGCTTTGAGAAAGGAAAAACTGTAAAACGTAAAAAAGTGTTAACAATTAACTCTGACTGTTCTGATGATGAAATGGGGAAACCAAAGCCTGAGATTGTAAATGTAGAACATCCTACAAATGTGGAGCAAAAGAACTCTGATGTTTGTAGAAGATTTTATGCAAATTGTGATGCTACATATCGTTCATCATGGCATGGTTCACTTCCAAAACCTCAAACAGAGCCAGAAATGGCTGGAGGTGCTACTTCCCATATAACTGTCAGATCAAGAAGTCATGGAAACCTGCAGCAAAAGTCAAAGTTGAATTTTTTTAAACGTAAAAGTTTCCCAGTTAATCCATCACCCCCACCGTCCCCATCAAAATCCGGTCAGTTAGGATTTAAGTCACTGTTTCAAAATATTAAAAGGATTAAAAAGTCTAATAATTCAGATAAAGATGAAAGAAATAAAAAAAGTGTCACTAATGAACAAGTTGTTGTTAACACAGAAACTGATTTTGATCAAACTGACAAGAAAAGTGTAAGAAACAGTGCAGAAATACAGCCTGCTGACTCTTGTAGAAATAGATCACATCATACACAATGTTCAGACACAGGTCTAGTGGTCCAACACACTCCTACTCTAACAGACAATCAGTTACAGTGCCAAATTGTAAATGATACCCAATCAGAAGGTTTACTTTCAAGTTCAGTTGAGACTTGTACTAGGACTCACCCTATTCATACATTCCAATTAACACAGTGTAGGAACATTGAAAATCTGCCTTTGAGGGCTTCTTCTATATTTGGGAGAGCTCGTTCAAAAAAATCTGTGATAAAGGAAACAGAAGAGAATTTAACTCATCCTGGAGTAATAGTGCTTCTTTCTGTGATAAATTTTATTTTATGGATGTTTTTGTTTTCTGTGAAATTTCTGAGATATACAGCAAAAGTTTCTATTTGGATTTGGTTGAAGCTATTGTACAGTTTTGATTTTATTATAAAACTTTTCTACAGGATATTTAACATTGACCCAGAGAAGGCCAACCAGAACAGTGACTTTTCTCACATTGAAAGTAAGTATATTATTTTATTTTTATTCCATGATGTAAAAACTCAAGCTAAAGTAGAAAAGCAGTAATATTTTATTATTATTCCATATTTTCATGTTTTACTTAAAGTGATATACTAGTCAAAATCAGTGCAATAAATAATCAACTGTTACCCAAGCATTTCAGATTCAGTTAGAAAAATTGGAAGATTTGCAGGTAAACATCCGGAATGAGCTTGAAAACTCACCAACATTGTTGATATTTCAAAACTATCATGTTTATTTACATGAGATATTGCGAAATCCAAGGGGAAGAACCACTATTGATATTTTTGTTACTTGACACTAAGCATTATTATCCCCCGCTGATAGATCGGGGGATATTGTTTTGGCGTTGTCCGTCCTTCTTTATTATTTCTTTTTTTGTAACATATTAATTATCTAATGAAATATGTAATATATGTTTCAGGTTTTCATATATTTCTTATTAATAGGTTTTGATAGTATTTCAGTTGTAAAGCAATGGGCAATTCATATGAATCAGTGGCGTAAACAAATTATTTCATATGCATAGTTTAATTTCAAAGTGTAATGAGGTTGGTGTACCTAATTTTAGCTTCAAATTTGATCATTCCTACCTACCATACTTTTTTGAATCAGGAGGTTTTTTTAGCTCACTGAAGCTGGCTAAGAGTTCAATGAATGTCTGTTGTCTGTTGTTAACACTCTTGTGGTCATATTTTTGCCTCAACCTGGGATCATAAACAAGGTCACACAGCTGAAATATAGAAAAAAACCTTGTTAATACTCTGGAGATTACTTTTTCAACCGGAATATCCTTGAAATCTATCAAAAAGGTTGTTTTGCTGATTTCTAGCTTTAGAAATTATATTTTAAACCCAAATTTCTCAGAAAGGTTGTTTTAATAATATCTTGCTTAAGTTTGAATATTGGTCATCTGAGGTAAAAAACTAGGTCACAGAGCTCACAAATAGAAAAATCTCAAGATGTAACATTTTCATCCCAAATATCCTTGAAATTGGTCGGTAAGTTCTAGGTCAGGTTTGGATATGGGTCATCTGGGGTCAAAAACTAGGCAACAGAACCCATATGTGAAAACAAAACCTTGTTAACACTGTAAATGTGATATTTTCAGCCTAAATATTTTGGTTATTTGTCAGGAAGGTTTTTTTTGATGATTTCTAATTCAAGGTCGAATATGGGTCATCTTGGGTCAAATATGTTGTTGGATACAGATCATACTACAGTATGGTGATTGTTTTACAGTATACTGATATAAATGTACAGTATGGTGATGGTTCTACAGTATACTGATATAAATGTACAGTATGGTGATGGTTCTACAGTATACTGATATACATGTACAGTATGGTGATGGTTCTACAGTATACTGATATACATGTACAGTATGGTGATGGTTCTACAGTATACTGATCATTCAACTGTATGGTGATAGTTTAATTGTGTGATTGTTCTATTGCATTGTGATTGTGTTGTTTTAAGATGATGATTGTTCTATTGTGTGATTAATTTTCTAGGTGTTCTACGACAGTTAAATGAGAGTAGATCAGAGCTGGAGGACCTGTGGGCAGCTAGAAAACTCAAGCTAGACTTGTGTCTTCAGTTGCGTTTGTTTGAAAGAGATGCATTAGAGGTAAGATTGTAAGATTAATATTATAACTGTTGCTAGAATTGGCTTCTTGTACCTTAAAGTTGCATTTTAATCTCCAGGCCCCGTGTTCACAAAGAAAAGTTAGATGATCTTGATTTTATTTTCATTGTTTTATGAAACTAAAACTGATCGTATAATGCTAGAATCAAATGGTACATATTCGAAATATAAATAATTGTTTATATGCAAAGAAACCAACCTTTTTTGGGATAAAATCAACAAATATAAACAAAACAAATACAAAAATAATCTGATCAAAATGAGGATCAATTTGAGGATCAAGATCAAAATTTGGATCAACTGTTAAATGCTCGAATCTTGTAAAAATGACAATAAATTTATTCTAGAATTTCATAAACATGCTATTTCAAGTCCAGTTTTAGCAAGTTAACACTGAATATTTAATCTATAAGGATAAATAATGGAGAATACAGTAAAATGCCACCTAACGACCACGCCACAAATAGGACCACGCCGTTATTACGGGCACTTTTTAAAAGTACAAAATATTTGCCTTCTTTATTCATTGAGACAAATGACCAGTATACCGACCACGTCTCTAATCCGGCATAACGACCACTTCTGTCAGACATTTGTGTGTATTTCTTATCAAAACATTAACCTGTATTACGACCATGCAACATAATGGCCAGACATCACTTTGTGTTTATTGCCCCCCATTAATTGTTGTAATCTTCTCTCTAGCGTAAACAAATACACCAAGTCAAATGAGGTCATTAATATATATCGATTGATTTAGACGCTTGCTTAACGATGTATCTTTAGCATTCAAGCGTCAACATGATCAGTTTAAACCACTTCTGGCTAATTAATCTAAGCAGCTATGGTGTGAGAAACGATTAATTTGTCAGCGTAATTAGGATGTAATAAACAGGTAAACAGCATTTAAAATTGTTGTGGATCACAATTTATAGCAAGTATGGTAAAAATTGATAATGCAGCTATGGTGTGAGAAACGATTAATTTGTCAGCCTAATTAGGATGCACAGGCACCAGATACAATTATTTTACCCATATACATAATACTATATATAAAGTATATATATATATATGAGCGTATATGGGTAAAATAATTGTGTCTGGTGCCTGTGTTAGGATGTAATAAACAGGTAAATAGCATTTAAAATTGTTTGTTGTGGATCACAATTTATAGCAAGTATGGTAAAAATTGATAATTACACCAAATTATCAGTTCATGTGTGCTTTATTTTGATATGTAATTAATGTATAAATCATGAGAGTTATTGGCGTCCGCGCCGAAGCGCGGCGCTCTTATGGAATGAGATCAGATTTTGTGAAAGGGCGACAGCAACTTCTCGAGCCTTTTAGTCGAATAAAAGCCGAAAATTCCGATCGGTATGAGGGTGCTTGATTATTAAATAAGAATGAAATGTCGCGATATGTTACAATGAATTTTCGCAATGCAAACATTTACAAATGAAATAACCTTTTCCGTCAATAAATCGCGCTCTTCGGAGTTTTTTATTTATCATTTTGTAGTACACAGTCGGTTATCATGTCATGGTATGTTATTGTTGTACATGTATCCTAGAATGATCAGTTGATGACCTAAATATTCCAAAAACCTATTTATAGATATATCTTTTTATCACTCCTATCGGTAAATGCCGGTCTCTCCCGGTCTATTTTGACCAGGATTTACTAGTGACCGCGAATAGTACCACACGTTATATTGTCCGGTCTCTCTCCGGTTTTGGAGTAGATGTTTGATATCGTTACAATTAGAAAAAAAACAACAATAGCATGTTTCATTTTATCTATATGAGATATAAAACAATAAATATGTACACGGATTTATATGTAATATAAATCCGTGATATGTACAATAATTGAGAAAAAGGTACATTTTTTATGGTATTAAAATGACATTATCAACTTTGAAACATTTTATTTAATTATTCAATTTGTTATCCATGTTTAGTAAAGATGCCGAGGAATTATTCAAAGTTACAAATTAGATTTTATGAATTATTCAATTCATCGATAATTTAAAAAATGATAAAGAAAAATACAATGTACATGTACATGGTTTAAGAATAAACAATATTATATATTGAAAGATAAACCATAATTTACTGACTTTTTCCAGTTAAACTTTGACTTATAATCGTCGGTCAATATGACAATTGAATTCTTAAAATTTATTTTACAATTTTAATAAAAAAGAGTAGTAAAAACTCAGTATTAAAAAAGCACATAAACACAAAAAAGAATAAAAGAAAACAATATTCATAAAATTTGTATTTTTTTTAAATTAAAATTAATAGATATTACAATTATTGTATAATAAACAATTATGATCAACATGATCAACATGGTAATATAACCAGTGTCATATTTTTACTAACTTTAAGTGTGAACAGATACCTTAAGGGGGTCTTCGCTAATAGCGATAACATGTACATAATAAGGGACAAATGTGTGGTACGTGTTGATCATGCGTTACACATATGGATTATAAATGATTGCATACATGTATATCCGTTGCTATTAATAACCACGATCATAAAGAAATAACAAGTAATATTCTAATCTCTAGCATGCCAATCAAAGTTCATAATGAACAATGTCTTTCGTCCGCTCATTCATAAGTGGTATACATTTCTGGTAGTTTATAAGAATATCTTGTCATCATATGTGTACTAGTTCATCTTCACTTGCTGCATTTCTTGCTTGGACGCCCTTTGATGCTTTGCATCAATGCTTTTCTTGTAACTATATTAAATACCTCATATTTTTCTTCTAAAGGGGAGACTTAACACACTAGATTAATATTTTCATTATATTAAGGATGTATCATATTATCATTCATTAAAAATGTTTTTTGTTTAAAAAATATGTGTTTCTTTTTACTTATTTAATAAAGTACATTTACCATGTGCATAAAACTATACAAGGTATACATTAAGTTAAGTTGGACTTCGTCAGATATTAAAGTGACTTATTCACTATTAAGACCAACTCACTATTAAGACCACTTTGGTCAGTCCCGTAAGTGGTCTTAATAGAGAGAATTTACTGTATTTGAGTTTTTAAATTTGATCCTGATCTTGATCCTGATCCTTAAATCTTTGTGAACACGGGGCCTGATGAGTAAATTTAATTTAGAAAACTTAATTGAAATAAATTATGCTAATTTTTTACGAAGTGTTTAATTCTTGAATATATAACTTAAAATGCATCTTTTATGCAAATCCAAAGGAATTTACTATTTTCAATCACCATATTATTCTGCTTTAAAACTGCATTTTTCAGCATATTTAGACATATGAAAATTAATTTCTTGAAATACTTATTGTTTTAGGCTTGTTTAAATGACTAATTTTAAAATATGATCTTCACTTTAAAATGAACTTGATCATCATGGTTAAGTTACTGGCTTAGAATAGGATTTTTTCTATTTTCAATAGATTTTGATCTGTAGATTACAAAATATTGATAAAAAGTTGTAGTCCTTTACAGAAATTATATAAATCAAGTTCCTAGGGTCAAAATTGATTCATGTTGTGAAGTCACTTAATTTACATAGCATTAATTTCAATTTTCTGGTATTAATCTACATGGCCTGTCCTTTGGGTTGAAAATAACTCAACTCTGGGTCACTTTTGTTTCATTGACATTTTTAGGAGTCCCAAGCTTTAAGAAATCTTTTCAGAAACTACTTTGCCCACAGCTTAGATATTTGGAAAAAGGAAAGTCTTGTGGTTCTATACAAAAGAGATCATTCCCTTGTGCAAAGGTTGTCAACTTGTTTTGGAAAACAATATTACATCAGATTCTGCTTCTCTAAAAACTTTATTTTTAACAGTTTGTCCTCCTATATTATAAATATTTGCATGTTTATTTTAGGTTTCCTCTCAGCTGGAACTGTGGGCTGAGGAGCTACAGCACCAAGAGTTGGTAACTGATGGTAACAAGGCTGAACAAATGTTGGTCATACATAATGAGAGTGTTCTTCACATGCAAAACTGTACATTTGAGGTGCTACAAAGAGGTCAAGAATTAGCACAGGTAAACACTTGTATTAAGTTGAAATAATTTTATGCACTCATTTGTTTTGCTAAATAATGCAAACAAAGTATAATATATGTGTGTGTGTGTGTGTGTGTGCTTGTACACGTGTGCTTGAAAATGTTTATGCTGTGTTAGGTATATTATGTTGTTTTATGGGATTTCTCCAGACAGGTTAGCAAGCAGCATCCAGTTTTGCCTGATGCATATGGTCATCTTAGGATAGCTCATAATGTTGATGACAATGTATTGCGTTACATTGAACTGTTAATAGTCTTTATTTGCAAGTTACTTTTCTTGACTTTAGTATAATTTACCAATCAAAGGAATTTACATTAGTCACATTTGACTTGTTTTCCAATCCCCGAAATCTATCAGTGTGATTGTATATGCTTACTGTATATATTTATGTTGTATAAATTGATATAAATATTGTTTAAAATGACTTTAGTATGCAGTCAGCTGTTCAGTTTAAGACAATCATTTGTTTGGTTTTTAACCTCATTATATGGACATGTTTGTTTAGCATGATCAAACTTATAGAAGTTAACAAACATGTCAAACAGTCTGATCACCATTTGTTCTTGGTTAAATTAAAATAAGACAGTAGTGGATGATGTTAACAAAAGCTGCAGTCAAGTCTGCACCAAAGAAAACAAGAAAATTCTCAAGTGATAGTTCAAATAACTAACAGTGGTTACATTATGAAAATTACTTGATGTTTTGTGTCATTTCCTTGTCAGCCAAATCACTGAGAAATTTGTTTACATTTTGTTTTGTTACTCAAAGCATGTAGAGACAGATAGCTTAAAGCAAGTTTTTGGACCTGGGATCCCTGTTTTCTGTAAGTGTGAGTGCCAGGATCCGCAAATTTGGACAAGATGTATAACGCTGCACAAATATTTACCCTGTGAGATGTAGTGTAGTGCGCCTAAACCATTTCTCTAGGTCATGGTCACATAGGCCAATGGAAAATGTTGCCCTGAGCAATAATTCTAGATGTATCTACAAATTTTAATATAACTTTGCATGTATGTTAAGCATTGTCAGACAGAGAGTACTGTACAGAATTTGAGTCCAAGTGATCAAGGTCATGCCTGGAGGTCAAACATCAGTTAAAAATTTAAATATATGTGTATGAGCTTTATTTAGAGATTTTATCAAAAATGTTCACAATCATGAGACTGAGTTTTACCAGCATAATCTGATACAGATAGGAAAAGACATATGAAATGCTTGTACAGAGCAAAGCTTTACATGCAGTGATGGATTTTAATATTGCATACATGTAGCACAAATGATCACTATTATGAAGCAGAGTGTTAAGCACAAACTCAGGTTCCTGTGGTAAATGTAGGGATGTACACATGGAAGTCAAAGATCAAAAGAGTATGACAATGTGTGTGTGGACAACTTAGTAGTTTTGAACTGGGGATTTTATCATAGAATGTTCACAATAAGAAGATTTTGTGCATGTAAAGCATAATCAAGTAATAATGATACCAAGTCAAGGTCGCCATAGATCATGAAATGTCCAGATTTTGTTCAAAGCATATTTTCTACAAGCGTGGATAGGTTTTATGTTTTGATACTACATTATACAAATATCCACCACTATGAGAAGATGAACCTGGTCTTGAGGTTAACAGTCAAAGATCAGAAATAAAGGTTGTTAATAGCAAAACTTCTACATGATTTAATATTACTTGGCATAAATGTTCTCAAACGTTAGCCAGTGTGTCACACACAAAAATAAGGTCTATGTAGCCAAGGTCAAGGTCACATATAGAGGTCAAAGGTCAGACTGAATAGTCTTGAAATTAAGTTATGTTGACAAAAATGTCAATGTACGAGTATGTAAGGTCAAGGTCACTAGATATGAATAAATACAGAAAAAGGTGTTTAATTTTGATTATTTAATTTATATAGGTATTTATTATGCCCCCGCCATGTAATGGCCGGGGCATATAGTGTTACCCTGTTCCGTCATTCCGTCCTTCCGTCCTTCCATCCTTCCGTCCTTCCGTCCTTCCGTCATTCTGTCATTCCGTCATCATCAGTTTCCGTTCATTATCTTAAGAACGGTTAGACATATTCAACTCAAATTTGACATATGGATATGTCATGAGAAAATACAGGTCAAATTCGAATTTGGTCATGGTTCGATGATTTTTGGCAGAGTTATGCCCCTTTTACTTTGAAAATAATATGAAATTTCAGTTTCCGTTCATTATCTTAAGAACGGTTGGACACATTCAATTCAAACTTGACATATGGATATGTCATGAGAAAATACAGGTCAAGTTCGAATTTGGTCATGGTTCGATGATTTTTGGCAGAGTTATGCCCCTTTTACTTTGAAAATAATATGAAATTTCAGTTTCCGTTCATTATCTTAAGAACGGTTGGACACATTCAATTCAAACTTGACATATGGATATGTCATGAGAAAATACAGGTCAAGTTCGAATTTGGTTATGGTTCGATAATTTTTGGCAGAGTTATGCCCCTTTTACTTTGAAAATAATATGAAATTTTCAGTTTCCGTTCATTATCTCCCCAATGGTACAACACAATCAACTCAAACTTGACATATTGATATGTCATGAAAAAATACAGGTCAAGTTCGAATTTAGTCATGGTTCGATGATTTTTGGGAGAGTTATGCCCCTTTTACTTTGAAAATAATATGAAATTTTCAGTTTCCGTTCATTATCTCCCTCAAGGTACAACACATTCAACTCAAACGTGACATATGGATGCGTCAAAGGAATGCGCAGGTCAAGTTCAAATTTGGTCATGGTTCAATGATTTTTGGCAGAGTTATGCCCCTTTCACTTTGAAAGTAATATGAAATTTTCAGTTTCTGTTTATTATCTCCCCAATGGTACAACACATTCAACTCAAATTTGACATATGGATATGTTTTTGGAATGCCCAGGTCAAGTTCAAATTTGGTCATGGTTTAATGATTTTTGGTAGAGTAATGCCCCTTTCACTTTGAAAATAATATGAAATTGACAGTTTCTGTTCCTTATCTACCCAACAGTGTCACATATTCAACTTTAATTTGACATATGGATATGTCAAAGGAATGGGCAGGTCAAGTTCGAATTTGGTCATGGTTTGATGATTTTTTGGCAGAGTTATGTCTCTTTCACTTTGAAAATAATATAGATATATCATAGGAATAAGCAGTTTAAGTTGGAATTTGGTGGTGGTTCAATGATTTTAGACAAACTTATCTTTCCTGAATGTTGGAAAAATTTTGAACTTTCAGTTTCACCACTCATTCTTTTAGCCATTATTTTGGCTACAAATATGCAATATGCTATTTCTAAAAGGTTAAGACTGAATAATTTCAGTGCTTTGAACATTTTATGGAAATAGTTTGTGTTAACATTGAAAAGTTTTAAGGGCTTTGAACTTAAAATGAAAAAAATAATTAAAGCACCATCTGAAATTTTGGCTGCATGCGGGGGCATCCGTGGCATGATGACACATTTCTAGTTGGCTAAATAATGCTAAATCTAGTAATAAAATTGGTATCTGATATTTTCAAAGTGTAATAAAATAAAAACTGGACTGTAAAATTATTTGATATTTTACAAGATCAACCAATAAACTTCTTTGAAAATTTAGGGAAACTTTGAAATCAGGAACTGAAAATTTAGGGAAACTTTGAAATCAGGAACTCATTTGGGTAAGGATTTTTTAAATTAGGCTCCCTTAGTAGGAAAATGGTCAAACACGTGGTAGGGTAACATTTTTATACATATTTCATAAATTTTGAGTAGAAACCATAATTTTGCTTATATGGATTGTTCGCTAAATGGTACTATTTGTTTCTTACCGAAAATTAATGGGAAAACATTTTTCATTAGGATGTTATTCCAGATTATTTAAAGGTTCCTCTTTTCCTCATAACATCCTAGCTTCAGTTCAGAAAAGTGGCCATAACTTGATTTCCGTATGGTAAAGTTTGTTTGAATTTTGCATACAGGTGTAATTATCTGACCTATGTTGTCAGTTTTTCAGTTCCTTAGAGTGCCCATTAGGGTGGTCATACCTTAATAAATTTTTTTACAAAACTATACATTTATGACTTGATTTAAATAACATTCTATTCTATTGAAAGATTTAACAAAGGAAAGGAAAATATTAATCTCATTTTCAATAAAACAGAAATCTTCAAGTATGGAACACTAGTTCATTCACAATTTACTTATTATCTCAATAGAATCATTGTTTCTAAATAATGTTCTCAATTGCCACAAAACAAACAAGCTGTTCAGTCTGTAAAATGCTGCATACTGGTAAATGAAAAAATGAAAGAAGTTGTGAGTCAATTATAAACATCTGGTAACTCCCTTAATGACACCCTGTCTTTGAAGTGCATTAGCATAAGTTAATTGTGCTCCCTTTGTGAGTTATGAAATTGATATAGAATGTGTGCTGTACTTGATGTGTGTGAGAGTTCTAGCTGGAGTTTTATATATACAGGTGTAGTTACTGCTGTTATATGGAATTATTATATGTGAGATTATAGATATTGGTTTGATTTTTGTGTTTATTTTGATGCTGACTAATGTCAATATTGATATTGTACAGAAACTTGTTCTATCATTTTACTGCTCTTCTACAATGTTTTATTATTTTGAATGTCAGTAATTTTATGAATGTATATTTTTTTTATTGCCTTTTACTTTGTTTGTGTATAATTTTACCTGTGCTTATAAATTAAAGTTGTAACACTGCCTATCTTTATATTTTTGATCATAAAGAAATAGTGTTACTCTGAACACATACAGGCTAAATGTTATAGTTGGTTCTATAACTTTGGATGAAAAAGAAATGATACTTATAAATAAGGGCCAAAGTTTAGGTTACTAAACTGATTATGATAATTTTTTACTGTTTTGCTCATGCATGTTTTACTTAGTAACTGATGACTGATGTCTTTCATATTTGATAGGGTTTTCCACTTGGGTCAAGGTCACTATATATATATAAAATCACACGAAAAAGCGGCACGCCTCAGCCAAAACTCGAACCAAGGGTCTCTGGATTGCCGGTCCAGTATGCTAACCACAGCCGCCGTTGCGTTTGCGGTCACTGTGGTGTAGTGGTTAGCATACTGGACCAGCAATCCAGAGATCCGTGGTTCTGCGCCTTTTGCCTCTGTGGCCGTTGTGGTGCATATAATTTATATATAGATTACTCTTATTTGTGTTTTTTATATTACTTTCATAGCATATATATATTTTTTCCTCAATAATGAAAAATGTATGTTGAAATACAAGAATATTATGTGATTATAAATGACATTGCTGGCATGTATTTGTACAAACCACAAGACATATTTAATTAGTTATGGAACATTTTCTGGTATTAGAGGTGTACATCCGGTATCCACCATGTGTTAATTTCAATTGTCTGTTTTTTGTCAATGCAGATTTTCATGATAACTTTGTCTTACCATTTTTTTCGTATTCTAAGTTTCTTAAGGTAGTACACCCCTAATGGGCACTGTAAGGAATTGTAAATTTGACAACATAGGACAGTTATATGCCTTAAATGTCACCTGTATGCAAAATTTAAACAAAATTTACCGTGTGGTTTATGAGTGATGGACATTTTTATGAACTAAAACTTTGCCATTAGAAAGGATTTTTTTTCAGAAATGAGGAAACTCTAAATAATTTATAATATCATCATTATGAAAATTGTTTCCCTTTTGCTCATTGTTAAGAAATAAATAATGACATTTAGGTAACAAATTAAACAAGCAAAATGATTGTTTTTAAACGAAATGATTTTAATATGTATAAAAATGTAACCCTACCCCACCCACTTTTAACACTAATTTGACCATTTCCCTATGTAAAAAGCCTTATTTAAAATATCCCTAAAATTTTCCAAAATGAGGGGCTATTTTCAAAGTTTGCCTAAATTTTCTCTAATGTATATTGGTTGGTCTTGCAAAATATAAAATACTTTTACCATTTAGTTTTTATTTTATTAAACTTTGAAAATATCTGGTATCATATTTGCTATTAAATTTGGCATTATTTAGTAAATAAATACCTACAATAATTATATAATTAAAATAAAACGCCCAAGGGGGTCTGAGAGATTAATAAAAAATGTTAAAAAGAAAAAAAAGAAAGAAAAAAAATTGCCCCTTCTGGGGTTTGAACCCACGCCCCCTCAGTTTCAATACACTTTACAGTGATTTTAGCCTATTTGAATACTCTTCAAAGTGGAGACAGTGCATTAGGGGTGCACTACCTTAATTCAAACAGTTATTTTAAGTTTTAAATTTGTCAATTACTGCATTCTAAGATTTATAAAGAAAAGAAGTTGAGTAACAATTGATGTAAAAAAATGCATATTTGATGACAGGATTTTAAAGTTAGGAGAATCTGATGAATGCTATCAGAGTTGAAAGTTCTGTCCAGGTTACAGTAAGACATAATTATAACAAGGAATTATGGGTTATAGATATGAGTGTGGACTGTATGTTTTCTTTTGGACCTGGGATAAAAGGTCATTTGGTGTATAATTAATTATTGGGTATTGGTATTTCAGTTATTTGAGACAACAGGTGTTCAGCTAATGGCAGACTCACATTATGATGCCCCTACTCGTATACAAGAGTTGTTGGAATATTTACATGAGAGAGAGGTGGATTTAGAGACTCTTGCTGATACAAAGAGGAGCCGACTAGAACAATGTGTACAATTGAGAAACTTTGAAGTCGAAGCACGGCAGGTTTGTAAAATTCTACAATTAAAGGTAACATTCCTGTTCCTGGACAGTAACAATATTACATAAAACCCAAAAATAAACATTTAGTATGCTTTCTCATTAGTAACTTCTTTAAAAAAGAAGAAGCTGCAATGGTTTATATGTCTTTTAATGTTTTATAGTAAGAAAGACAGTTTGCATTAAAGCAGATAAGAAACCTGTTAACTAATTAGATTTTACTGTAATGGTTAGATGATGTTCATGACAAAATAATTCAGACATTTGATAAACTTATATATGTGTATTTATAATATATCAGGATTAAGTATCTCATGGATTAAGAATATCAAATGGTATAAAACACTTTTGTTAGTAGCCTCTTAAATATAGTAAATTGATTGTTGCAGCTTTGGAAAGAATGTAAATACTGTTACCGATTATATAATTTGTAGGTGATATCCTGGATCAGGAATGGGGAGTCCATGTTGAACGCCAGTTTTATGTGTCCAAATGCTTTAATGGAAGCTGAACAGTTGAAGAAAGAACAAGATCAGTTTATGATGGCAATAGAGGTAGTTTATGATTTGATATAACATAAATTCATAAACAAAACATAGTTTGGACATGAAAAGCTTAAAAAAGCACACGACTTTGATGTCTGTCCTGAAGAACCATTGAAAATGATATTTTGCCTACAAACATTAAACATTTACTGAAAGGTTTGAAGTAAAGGAGCCATTTATTATTATTTGGAAAAAAAGTAAAAGTTGTTAGTAGACAAAACATTTGAGAGACAAAAAGAAGTTTTAATTTTATGTACCTACATTTACTTACTTCTTGTTTGCTGAAATTTGTCTGTATTATGTCAGCTGTGAAACAATAGTGATGTTCTTCCTAACTTCAGGATAAAACTTTAACTGTGTGTGTTTTGAAAAAAATATTGCATTATTCATTTTGATTAATACAAATGTATTATTAAATTATTTTCTCCGAGCTAAAAGTGCTTTTTGTGATGACAATGTGTCCATTGTCCGTTGTTGGTCAGCCATTGTTACCCACAATTTCTTAAAAAAACATATCTTTGTAAACCACTTGTTGGAATTTGAGCAAACTTCACAGGAATGATCCTCAGATGTTCCTCTGCAGAAGTTATATTAATGTTAGTCTAATGTGTAAGTAGGTCACAAGGAGCTAAATAAACTTTAAAATTGAAATCTTTTAAAATCTTACAGTTACAATGCCCAGAGTTTAGATATAATAAAATTACAAAATAGCTTCACTGCTGTCAAGCATCAAAAGTTGTAATAATAGTTTAGAATTTTGGCCAGTATGCATGTATGACTAAACATTTGCAATGTAAAACATTTTATGCTTAAAGACATTTCCTACAGTAGCACCATATTTTACAAAGACAAAGAAGGAAAATTTGAATTAAGGCATTTTTTTAAAAACTTCACTAGTGTAAAAAGAATCATAATTAAAACAAATGAATAAAATTGTGGTCAAAATGCTACTGTTTCTGCCCTTGAAAGTGATTTTTTTGTTTTCTAGGTTATTTTCAAGAGTAGACATAATAAAAACTTTAAGAACCTTCTCCTCAAAATTGGCAACCATTTATCTCCCCTTAGCAACCATTGACTTTCTATAGCAATTAAAGACTTTCATAGCAATTATGAACTATTATTAACTTGCTGAGCAACATGTTAATGTGATTGTAACCGATGACTAAGCATAGCAATCAGTGAAAATTTAGAAATTATTCGTCATGAAAAAATAGGCAAAAAGATTTTTGTTATAAATTATTGAGATCACTGTGATTAAATAGTTAATTCATTCAGATTTTAACATAAAACATGCTAAGTGTCACTGCAAATATTTGAACATTTCTTAAACATGTCAAGTTCTTAAAGTTTGTTAATTTTAATTTTTTGTTCATTACCTGAAGTTCAGCTTAGTAAAGGCTTAAAAAGGAAAACAGGTTATAGTTTTTTGGTTGATATATGTAATGATAATTTAGTGATGGCACTAGGTAGCAA
The DNA here is from genome assembly GCF_026571515.1 of Ruditapes philippinarum. Lineage (NCBI taxonomy): Eukaryota > Metazoa > Mollusca > Bivalvia > Venerida > Veneridae > Ruditapes > Ruditapes philippinarum. The sequence continues at coordinate 408,351 of NW_026859675.1, forward strand.
AAATTAGTATTGTTATGTAATATAATTGTATTTTTCAGAAAACACATTACAGTGTTGTACAGGTGATACAGAAGGCTGAGAGTATGATAGGAATGCAACATTATAACTCTGACCTTGTACGAGCTATAGCTGAGAATGTCACTTTAGCCTGGAACCAGCTACGTAATCATTCTGAAGAGAGACACAAACTTGTCATGGCATCAATGACCTGGTATAAGACTGCTGAACAGGTGGGTTTATACAGAGTAGCGGTGACATGTGGGGATCACTGTTCCGTTGTCTGTCTGTCTGCATGATCTAATAGGAATAGGGGGCAATCTTACTGTAAACATAACAAAAGAAAACAATAGAGTTCATTCCATAACAATAGAGTAAGGGACTAATGTCCCTCTATTAAAGAAAAGAAAATAACAAAAGAAATGGCCCCATTCCATTTTGTCTAGACACCCGTCCGTCTGTCCAAGCTTACATTTTGATGCTTATTTGGCTAGGGGAATAATAGGTAACTGTTCTTTCTCTTTGATGTCATCCATTCCGTAAGGCTTATATGTGGCTATTTTCCTTCATGTGGGTTTAATGAACAATAGAGAGAACAATAGAGTAGCCACATAATTACTGTCTTGTAAGAACTTTTGTCTGTCTGTCCGTCACATACTTGTCCGGACTACTCCTCAGAAACTTATGTTGCAATTTCATCCAAACTTTACAGGGATGATCAGTACCAAGTTTAGTTTTGTGTCCACAGGTCAAGGTGAAGGGTACTGTTACTTAAAATCACTATGTGTCACTGAGTTTACATATAACTATGTAGAAAAATACACTTAAATCATCATATGTGAAATGACATAGTCTAAAGCTTCAATATTTGTCTTGCAGATTTGCATTGCAAATCTCTCAAAAATTAAAATATATCTCAAAAATTTAAAATGTTTCATTTCCCTGAGGTAAAAAATTACCCATAGTTAAAGAAACCTTGTTAATAGATAAAAAATATCTCCTTTTTTTGAAAATAAAAATGAATAGGAAAGAACACAAGTAGGTGTGATCAGTGTTTTAAAGGCGAGGTCTGTGTTTAATGTATGTATGTTTTGGGTGTAGTCAATGTTATGTATATTTTATGTTTCAGGTTTGGTCAGTTTTAGAAAGTTTAGACAGAGATTATAAACGTGATGAGGATTGGTGTGGGACAGAACGTGCTAACACCTCAGATAAACCAAACTACATGGTGCAACTTATAAATAAACATAATGAACAGAAAGAAGCTTTTCTCAAGGTATTAAAGCTTATATTCTTAGGTAGATAAATGGAACTGTTAAAGAAATTACTGAATGGCATGAACAGGTCTTTGTTATTACACTGTAATTCTTAATTGACAGCAAAGATAAAGCACCAAAATATTTCTTTTGAAATCATTATATAATACAGCAATATTTTGTTACAAGTTTGTCCATCCTCCCACCTGCTGCCTCACTTGTATACTGTTTCTTTTAGATTCTACATTTATTGTCTGGTATTATTTAATGACTGATACCATAGATATTTGTTTTGTTTATACTTAACATACATTTTCACCATTTTGTGGTTTTGAAGGTTGGTTGGGTCTAGGACATGTTAACTGAAGCCAAAAATTAATATAATTATTATTTTCCTTCCATTTTTCTAGTTTTATAAGAATGATGTCGGGGAGAATTCATTGGTGTTTAGATATATTTCTAAGTATAAATGATTTATTTTCCTCCAGGCATGTACATTAGCTCGTCGAACAGCAGAGAGTTTTCTAAAGTATGTGAACAGAAACTTGCACACTCTCGGAATGCAGATGAAATTCCGCAGTACTGAAGCTCATGTTAAAAGTAAGATTTTAATGATGTCTTGATATGACTTTGTCATCCTATGGTAATTTTATTAAAGCATTTCTCATGATAAGATTACATTATGTTGAAATTTGTCTTGCTCAGATGACAAAATGTTGACATTTGTTTTGCTAAGATGACATTATGTTGATATTTGTTTTGCTGAGATGATATTATATTGGCATTTGTCTTGCTGAGATGACATTATGTTGACATTTGTCTTGCTGAGATGACATACAGTGACATTTGTCTTGCTGAGATGACATTATGTTGACATTTGTCTTGCTGAGATGACATTATGTTGACATTTGTCTTGCTCAGATGAAATTATGTTGACATTTGTTTTGCTGAGATGACATAATGTTGACATTTGTTTTGCTGAGATGACATTATGTTGACCTTTGTTTTGCTGAGATGACATAATGTTGACATTTGTTTTGCTGAGATGATATTATGTTGATATTTGTCTTCATGAGATGACATTATGTTGACATTTGTTTTGCTGAAATGACATAATGTTGACATATGCTTTGCTGAGATGACATTATGTTGACATTTGTTTTGCTCAGATGACATTATGTTGACATTTGTTTTGCTGAGATGACATTATATTGACATTTGTTTTGCTGAGATGATATTATGTTGGCATTTGTTTTGCTGAGATGACATTATGTTGACATTTGTTTTGCTGAGATGATATAATGTTGACATTTGTCTTGCTGAGATGACATTATGTTGACATTCTTTTTTGCTGAGATGACATTATGTTGACATTTGTCTTGTTGAGATGACATTATGTTGACATTTGTCATGCTGAGATTACAATATGTTGACATTTTTTTGTTGTTGCTGAGATGACATTATGTTGACATTTGTCTTGCTGAGATGACATTATGTTGACATTTGTATTGCTAAGATGACATTATGTTGACATTTGTCTTGCTGAGATGATATTATGTTGACATTTGTCTTGCTGAGATGACATTATGTTGACATAAATTTTGTCTTGATGAGATGACATTATGTTGACATTTGTCTTGCTGAGATGATATTATGTTGACATTATCTTGCTGAGATGATATTATGTTGACATTTGTCTTGCTGAGATGACATTTCCTTCATTAAGCAGGGAAATTTAACACATAACTATGTACAGACAAATTAAGAATTTAAAAATTCCTTCATGTCTTCCACATAGCATAATTGAATGGCCTGTTTAGAATGTTGCTGACATGCTTCTTGTGGGGTTCTTACATATGAGGACTTTTGTATTTTTTGAAATATTTTGATAATTGCTTGTTTATGATGAAATTCATCAATTTTCTTTATATTGAGATTATTTCAAACTTTTAATTTATATATTTGATTATGAAATGTAGATAATTTGTTTAAAAATGTTTCATCCTGATTAATACTATAATATTTTTAGAAACACTAGACTCGTTACTACAGCAGGAGAACATGGTGATAGAGTTCTGGACAGTGAAGAAGAAGAAGTTAGAACAGTGTCACCAATATGTTCTCTTTGAACAGAGTGCTAAACAGGTACTTATATCTGATATTTGTATCATATGGTTGTTTGTTTACACAAACAAAATAAATGCCCATCTATCATGATACAAGGCAGCTATATGGTGGCTGTATAATCTCTTTACATGAAATAGGTTAATGTTTCTTACAGGATTTAAACCACAACAATGAAAGACATGTTTTTATAGTGTTTGTATGCCAGAAGCCATGCAGTTTTATCAGTCATTGAATTAGATAATGTTAAGTGAAAAAAATAGGGTTGGTATTTCATGGTTCCAGAATAACTTCATAACATGAACTTGGATTTTATCTGATATTGTATGTAAACTATTGTTTAGAATCTGATATAATATGTATATTATTGTATAGATATGAAATTATATGTAAATTATTGTATAGATCTGATATAACAATGTATATATAAACTTTTGTAAAGATCTTGTATGTATACTATTACATAGATCTGATATAATATGTATACTATTGTATATTATATGTATATTATTGTATAGATCTGATATTATATGTATACTATTGTATATTATATGTATACTATTGTATATTAAATGTATATTATTGTATAGATCTGATATTATATGTATACTATTGTATATTATATGTATACTATTGTATAGATCTGATATTATATGTATGCTATTGAATAGATCTGATATTATATGTATACTATTGTATAGATCTGATATTATATGTATATTATTGTATAGATCTGATATTATATGTATACTATTGTATATTATATGTATACTATTGAATAGATCTGATATTATATGTATACTATTGTATAGATGTGATATTATATGTATATTATTGTATAGATCTGATATTATATGTATACTATTGTATAGATCTGATATTATATGTATATTATTGAATAGATCTGATATTATATGTATACTATTGTATAGATCTGATATTATATGTATATTATTGTATAGATCTGATATTTATATTATTGTTTAGATCTGATATTATATGTATATTATTGTATAGATCTGATATTATATGTATATTATTGTATAGATCTGATATTTATATTATTGTTTAGATCTGATATTATATGTATACTATGGTATAGATGTGATATTATATGTATATTATTGTATCGATCTGATATTATATATATACTATTGTATAGATCTAATATTATATGTATATTATTGTATAGATCTGATATTTATATTATTGTTTAGATCTGATATTATATGTATATTATTGTATAGATCTGATATTATATGTATATTATTGTATAGATCTGATATTATATGTATATTATTGTATAGATCTGATATTATATGTATATTATTGTATAGATGTGATATTATATGTATATTATTGTATAGATGTGAGATAATATGTATATTATTGTATAGATCTGATATTATATGTATATTATTGTATAGATCTGATATTTATATTATTGTTTAGATCTGATATTATATGTATACTATGGTATAGATGTGATATTATATGTATATTAATGTATAGATCTGATATTATATGTATACTATTGTATATTATATGTATATTATTGTATAGATCTGATATTATATGTATACTATTGTATATTATATGTATACTATTGAATAGATCTGATATTATATGTATACTATTGTATAGTTGTGATTATTATTGTATAGTGATATTATTGTATACTATTGTATAGATCTGATATTATATGTATACATTGAATACATCTGTTATATATGTATACTATTGTATAGATCTGATATTATATGTATATTATTGTATAGATCTATATATGTAATATTGTATATTATATGTATACTATTGTATAGATCTGATATTATATGTATACTATTGTATAGATCTGATATTATATGTTATTATTGTATAGTGATATTATATGTATATACTATTGTATAGATCTGATATTATATGTATATTATTTATAGATCTGATATTATATGTATATATAGATCTGATATTATATGTATATTATTGTATAGATCTGATATTATATGTATATTGTATAGATCTGATATTATATGTATATGATATATCTATATTATTGTATAGATCTGATATTATATGTATATTATTGTATAGATCTGATATTATATGTATATTATTGTATAGATCTGATATTATATGTATACTATTGTATAGATCTGATTATATGTATACTATTGTATAGATCTGATATTTATATTATTGTTATAGATTTATATATATGTATAGATCTGATATTATATGTATATTATTGTATAGATCTGATATTATATGTATATATGTATAGATCTATATGTATACTATTGTATAGATCTGATATTATATGTATATTATTGTATAGATCTGATATTTATATTTATTGTTTAGATCTGATATTATATTATATGTATACTATATATATGGTATAGATCTGATATTATAGATCTGATATATATATATGTATCGATTCTGATATTATATATATATACTATTGTATAGATCTAATATTATATGTATATTATTGTATAGATCTGATATTTATATTATTGTTTAGATCTGATATTATATGTATATTATTGTATAGATGTGATATTATATTAATATTATTGTATAGATCTGATATTTATATTATTGTTTAGATCTGATATTATATGTATACTATTGTATAGATTTGATATTATATGTATACTATTGTATAGATGTGATGTTATATGATATTATTGTATAGATTGATATTATATTAATATTATTGTATAGATCTAGATCTGATTGGTATACTATTGTTTAGATCTTATATGTATAGTCTTTTATAGATCTGATATTATATGTATACTATTGTATAGATCTGATATTATATGTATACTTTTGTATAGATCTGATATTATATGTATACTATTGTATAGATCTGATATTATATGTATATTATTGTATAGATCTGATATTATATGAATACTATTGTATAGATCTGATATGTATAGTCTTTTATAGATCTGATATTATATGTATACTATTGTATAGATCTGATATTATATGTATACTATTGTATAGATCTGATATTATATGTATACTATTGTATAGATCTGATATTATATGTATACTATTGTATAGATCTGATATTATATGTATACTTTTGTATAGATCTGATATTATATGTATACTATTGTATAGATCTGATATTATATGAATACTATTGTTTAGATCTGATATGTATACTATTGTATATATCTTATATGTATACTATTGTATATATTTGATATAATATGTAAACTATTGTTATAAAGGTGTTGGAATGGATCAAGGATTATGGAGAATCATACCTTAACACCCATCAAAAACTTGGGTCAACACAACAAGAGACTGAGGCATTGTTACGTGAACATCATGAGTTCCGGGCACGAGCTAAGGTAATCTTTCTTTATGCGCCCAAAAAATATTTGGCATATAATGTTATGCACCTGGTTTTCCATCCCTCTGTTAGCAGTTTTCATGGCCTGTCTGTATATTTTGAACGGATTGAAGGAAATTGAAACTACTTGGCAGAAATGTTGACCATAATGAGAAGATGTGCAGAGCTCAGGTTTGATCTTTCTCAGGTCAAGGTCACACTTAGAAAATTTGTGTTTGCTCTGTATCTTTTGAATCAAAAGAAAGAAATCAGTGATTTTTTTACCTTTGCATCCTGAGTCCAGAACTCAATGAATTTGCTATGGATGCAAAGTTTCAAATAATGTGCATCTTTTGGATGCATACTTTTTCTAAGTAGGGAGTCCTGTCTGACAGAAATTTGGTATTAAAATTAATGCCAAATAGTGTTCAACTTATGTCAATCATATTCTAGGTCCAGCTAAGATATAATAATGTGCTATACTATAGGTAAGCTTAAAAATATTAAGGAAAATGAAGTTTTGATTAATATCAAACTAAATTAATGGAAATAAACATATTAAATTTATTTGACAGTTTTGAATAATTTCAGTATCAGAAGCATTGTAATTAATATAGAAATCAAATTCATTTTTTTCTCCATTCCATTGTTAATAACCTGTCATATCACTTAAGCAGTATTAAGATTTGTAACTTGGATTTGTCGGCTAAATTATGGGACTCATAGATTTATAGCCCAGCGAGTACTAAGGACCCACACTGATGAGTTTGTAAAAAAATCACTGAAGAAATTAAAATTTATTGGCAGAAATATTACTTATAATCAAACAGTGTGCAGGACACAGGTTCAGGCTTCCAGAAATCAAAATTATTACTTATTTTATGTAGACTTATATAGGAAAACACATTGTGTGAAACTGCAATGTCTGGAGTTTAGATATTTAGCATGTAGCGTTGCCTTATTGGCCTTTACTAAACTGAATCCTGGCCCTTGGTTCAATATTGGCCCCGCCCCAGCCATATATTGCCCTGACTTTGCGGTGCTTTCGTGATAAATTGTGAAGTCGTATGTTACTCAGTGTCACACTAAACGATAAAGAAAAATATTTTTGTCCTATGTATGGCTTTGGTTTACACGTACAGGTCTTGTTTTATCATTGATTGAACTGTTAATACAACAGCAGTGGTAATGTTGTAGAACATCTGCCTCCTATAAATAAAGCAAAGGGTTTGATCCTTGGAAGAGTCATACAAAGATTATAATGAAATAGTGCTAGATGTCAGGTAATGTATCATGTCTATCAGAACTGTGGCATTGTTTTATAATAAAGCAGCACTATAAAGATGAGTATTATGCTGTTACAGCACTATAAAGATGAGTATTATGCTGTTACAGCACTATAAAGATGAGTATTATGCTGTTACAGCACTATAAAGATGAGTATTATGCTGTTACAGCACTATAAAGATGAGTATTATGCTGTTACAGCACTATAAAGATGAGTATTATGCTGTTACAGCACTATAAAGATGAGTATTATGCTGTTACAGCACTATAAAGATGAGTATTATGCTGTTACAGCACTATAAAGATGAGTATTATGCTGTTATAAGTACACATGTTCTCTTTATATTTAATACTGAATGAATATTGAGGGATCACAGAAATCAAGCTGTTAAAGAAAGAAAATCCCATGTGAATGACAATATTGTAATATGTTTTATTGTAACTGTAGGAAAACAAGGAAAATGTGAAACTCCTGCTATCATTGGCAGATGGTTTTGTTGCTAAGGGCAACATGCATGCAAATAATATTCGAGGTTGGTGTGCAGCTGTTGACAAGAGGTATAAAGAGTTCTCTGTAAGGATGGAGAAATATCGAACAAGACTTGAAGAAACCCTAGGAGTACACCAAGTTGAAGAGGTTAGCATAGTTAAAACAGATTGTCCTAGCAAAATGTCAAATAATGTTTTATTATGCCATGGTTTTTTGTATGAGAGAGAGAGAGAGGTTGAAAGGATAGTATGTCAATGGTTTCCTGTCTTAAGTGTAGGTTATTTAAGATATTATATCGGTCTCAACAGTGTTTATCGGCTATTTAAAATCGGTTTGGAGTTTTGATGTGTAGAAATTGATCACAAAGGCCATAGGCCTGAGTGGTTAATATCGCATTAAAAAAACCAAAGCGGTGTTAAATAGCTGATAAACACCTCTCAGACCAATATTATTTATATTCTAGCAAGACAAAATAAGAGAGATCACTAATGCTATTTTTCGAGTGGAGACTTTTTGTGCTGCTGATTGATCTTGCTGGAACTGACAAAATGATTAACAACAATTGACCTCCGTACAGCAATAATCTATTAACAATGTATCAATTTTTCCCCAAACAAGATCACCAAAAATATTCAGCCTCTGTAGAGCAACACCTCTTGGTGACTAGCAAAGAATTAGTCTCCCAAAGGTTGCTCTGCAAGGGTTGTATTGTAAACATTGGCCACATATACAATACAATAAGTGTACCTATATTTCAGCCTCAGAAAGAGGAGGATACACAGAGACATAGTGACTCGTCATTAGAGGAGAAGGTGTTTAAACAAGCACCTAAAGAGCTGACAGAGGAGAAGAGGAGGTCTGCCAGAAGGAGAGAGTAAGTTACATAGTTACTATCTTTGGGGGCAATAATGTCTTATAGTGCAAATTAATGTGTATCTTATGATTGTAATTTATGCTTTATTTTGTGTTTTTAGATCAACTCTTTTCGGAAAAAACAAAGAAGTAATATTGGTATAGGATTTATAGAGTGGACAGGATAATGGAGACGGATGGACGCAACAAAGCGAATCCATTATAGCCCCCCCCCCATTCATGTCAGCATTGACATTGCTGTTTGCAAACTTATACCTTGATCATAACTTTTTAAGTTCTTGGTGTATTGCCTTTATACATGGCCACAACAACCCTTTTGACAAATCCTTCAAGTATACTAGACCTTGAAGATCAAGTTATTGAAATTTTCATTTTTTGCTTTAACTGGCTCTGACTTTGTTATTATTGAATAGATTTACTTCATATTATAACAGAACATTCTTTAGGATAAGACTTATTGTCTTACGATTATTATACCCCCACCACAAAATGTGTGGGGATTGGGGGGGGGGGTGCTATTATGGATTCGCTTTGTCGCGTCCGTCTCCATTATCCTGTCCGCTCTATAAATCCTATAACAAAAATTGAAGAATTTTCTTCAAACTTGGCTCAAATGTTCACCTCAACAAGGGGATGTGCAGAACCCATGTTGCCCATGTGTCAGCTCAAGGTCAAGGTCACAATTGAAGGTCAAATATCAAACAATCAAATATTAGACAGTATGTCGTGTCCGCTCTGTAAGTCCTACACTAATTGAAAGATTTTATTCAAACTTGGCTCAAATGTTCACTTCAACAAGGGGATGTGCAGAACCCATGTTGCCCATGTGTCAGTTCAAGGTCAAGGTCACAATTGAAGGACAAATACTCAACTGTTCTCAACTCAACTCTTTTATTTCATAGGCCCAAAATATATATCAAACAATAAAGTAGCATTTGAATCAGGTTATGTCAATATAATATCAGTATTTATGACATAAATTTCAACATAATAGCAGTATCTACGACATTGTCTATTAATTTCAATAGAATAGCAGTGTTTATAACACTGTCCATCAACCCCAACATAATAGCAGTAAATATCAAACAATCAAATATTAGACAGTATGTCATGTTCACTCTGTAAGTCCTACACTAATTGAAAGATTTTCTTCAAACTTGTCTCAAATGTTCACCTCAACAAGAGGATTTGCAGAACCCATGTTGCCCATGTGTCAGCTCAAGGTCAAGGTCACAATTGAAGGTCAAATATCAAACAATCAAATATTAGACAGTATGTCGTGTCCGCTCTGTAAGTCCTACACTAATTGAAAGATTTTCATCAATCTTGGCTCAAATGTTCACCTCAACAAGGTAATGTGCAGAACCCATGTTGCCCTTTTGCTGGCTTAAGGTCAAGGTCACACTTAATATTCTTAAATTTTAACATGTATTTGAATATTTCTTAAACTAGAAAAGGTATTTGCTTGAAACTTAAAATATATATGAAGTGTCACAATTAAGATATGCAGGGCAAGTTTCATAACTCTGTATTGCATTTTGACAAAGTAATGCCCCTCTTTTAAGTCTTCAAATTTACATACAATCAAATATTAGACAATATGTTGTGTCCGCTCTATAAATCCTATACTAATGGAAGAATTTTCTTCAAACTTGACTCAAATGTTCACCTCAACTGGGCAATGTGCAGAACCTATCTTACCCTTGTGCCAGCTTAAGGTGAAGGCTACACTTGAAGGTCAAAAATTGACTTAGAAAATATTATGAAATTTTAACATGTACTTAAATATTTCTAAAACTAGAACAGATAATCATTTGAATCTTCAAATATATACGAAGTGTCGCAAGTAAGATATGCAGGTTAAGTTTCATAACTAATAAAGGGGGCGGGGGGATAACTTTGTATTGTATTTTGACATAGTTAAGTCCATTTTTATGTCTTTAAATTTATTTACTATAATATTTCTTAAACGAGAACAAAGATTTACTTGAAACTTAAAATTTATATGAATGGTTACAAGCAAGCTCAGATGACAAAAATTCTACAATTCCATTGAATTATGACACAAGTTATGCCCCTTTTAGGCTTAGAAAATGTTCTGATATAACCATTTATACTTAAATGTTTCTGAAACTAGAACAGATATTCACTTGAAACTATATAATAATAGAAGGGTCACAAGTAAGCTCAGTATGCAAAGTTTTTCCACTCTTAATTACATTGTGACATAATTATGCTATTTTCTTAACTTCACTGCTTTTGTTTGTTTCAGTACATTGTAAAAAATGAAAGGTTATTTGTAACTGTTTCGAACATGATTTGACAATATATATTTTTACTATTACCTTTACAATTTGTCTTTTTTTCACCAGAGATAATTTCTTTTTATGTATATATTTTTGTGCCACTAAAGTTATTCTCTTAACCACCTTTCCAAGTCGTCTTCTGTCAAGGACATTGGTGGGGGTATGAATCGCATTCAGCGATAGTTCTAGTTGAATTTTGTTTAAGTTGTCATAATTTTGTTATTTATGTACGGATTTGATTTATACATGGACAAAACAACATATGTTAGCAAACAAACATGTTGAATAAATTAGATAATACCTTGACCTTTAATGACCTTGACCGTCAAATGATTCAACTCTGCTTATTTGACCAGACAGACCTATTAAAATTTAAAATCTTTAATTTTCTTTTTGAAGACTTGTTTATTTTTTGCTTTTAGAAAAAGTAAAAAAAGTTCAGCTTTGCCCCCGCCCACCATCCTTGTGGCTCTTGTTTATATGTTTTCTTTCTTGATATATACAGTGTATAATACAATTGTTATTTAAAGTATAAATTTTGATTTTGCAGGTTTATTATGGCTGAGCTGTTACACACAGAAAGAACATATGTCAATGACTTAGAGACATGTGTGAAGGTAAAATAAAACTATAACATAATGTCATGTACATATAATATGATTTTTTGTGTGCTATTGTTAACCTTACAGCAACACTTTTCAATTTAGGGTGTTGAAAAAACATTTCCTGTCCTTTCATGTCGAAAAACCTCATTAGAGTCCCTTTAAAGTGCTTACATTAAGAAACTGTATACCAAATCATTTATAGGGTTGTAACAATAATTAACTATAATCAAAAGTAGTCTATAAAGTTGTAACAATAATAAATTGTTTTCCAAAGTTGTTTTTATAAGATTAAGTTGTATATTTAGAGTTACGTAAATGAGATACAAATGGATTATTAACTTGTATATTTAGAGTTACCTGAATGAGATACAAATGAGTTATTATCTTGTATATTTAGACTTACCTGAATGAGATATAAATGAGTTATTATCTTGTATATTTAGAGTTACCTGAATGAGATATAAATGAGTAATTATCTTGTATATTTAGAGTTACCTAAATGAGATACAAATGAGTTATTATCTTGTATATGTAGAGTTACCTAAATGAGATACAAATGAGTTATTATCTTGTATATGTAGAGTTACTTGAATGAGATACAAATGAGTTATTATCTTGTATATGTAGAGTTACTTGAATGAGATATAAATGAGTTATTATCTTGTATATGTAGAGTTACCTAAATGAGATATAAATGAGTTATTATCTTGTATATTTAGAGTTACCTGAATGAGATACAAATGGATTATTATCTTGTATATTTAGAGTTACCTGAATGAGATACAAATTCATTATTATCTTGTATATTTAGAGCTACCTGAATGAGATACAAATTCATTATTATCTTGTATATTTAGAGTTACCTGAATGAGATACAAATTCATTATTATCTTGTATATTTAGAGTTACCTGAATGAGATACAAATGAGTTATTATCTTGTATATTTAGAGTTACCTAAATAAGATACAAATGAGTTATTATCTTGTATATTTAGAGTTACCTAAATGAGATACAAATGAGTTATTATCTTGTATATGTAGAGTTACCTGAATGAGATATAAATGAGTTATTATCTTGTATATTTAGAGTTTCCTGAATGAGATACAAATGGATTATTATCTTGTATATTTAGAGTTACCTGAATGAGATACAAATATCTTGTATATTTAGAGTTACCTGAATGAGATACAAATGAGTTATTATCTTGTATATTTAGAGTTACCTGAATGAGATACAAATGGATTATTATCTTGTATATTTAGAGTTACCTGAATGAGATACAAATGGATTATTATCTTGTATATTTAGAGTTACCTGAATGAGATACAAATGAGTTATTATCTTGTATATTTAGAGTTACCTGAATGAGATACAGATGGATAATTATCTTGTATATGTAGAGTTACCTGAATGCGATACAGATGGATAATTATCTTGTATATGTAGAGTTACCTGAATGTGATACAAATGGATTATTATCTTGTATATTTAGAGTTACCTAAATGAGATACAAATGGATAATTATCTTGTATATTTAGAGTTACCTAAATGAGATACAAATGGATTATTATCTTGTATATTTAGAGTTACTTGAATGAGATACAAATTTATTATTATCTTGTATATTTAGAGTTACCTAAATGAGATACAAATGAGTTATTATCTTGTATATTTAGAGTTACCTGAATGAGATGCAAATGGATTATTGTCTTGTATATTAGAGTTACCTGAATGAGATACAAATGGATTATTATCTTGTATATTTAGAGTTACCTAAATGAGATACAAATGGATTATTATCTTGTATATTTAGAGTTACCTGAATGAGATATAAATGAGTTATTATCTTGTATATTTAGAGTTACCTGAATGAGATGCAGGATCCAGATAACTTCATGCCTACTGGTATACAGAACAGACATAAAGTTATCTTTGGTAATATGGAGGAAATATATGAATTCCATAAAACGTAAGTTATTTTATCTACACAAAGAATATTAAGTTAGAATCAAGCTTGTTAATGTTCTCAGAGAAAACACTAGTTTTAGATATTCATGTACACTTAAAATTATCCAAGAGGTCAAAGCATTTTTACACAACAACCTAGTAAATGTGCAGAAGGTTTCCTTTCTCAACATTTTATTGGTCTGTCTTTTTATAATCTTTGTCTTGAAAACTATAATACAAGGGCAGTAACCAAGAAACACTTTTGGCAATAGAGCGTTCATATTGTTTTTTTCTGATCGCTTTTCGCCCCGCGTCTGTCTGGCTTCTGTCCGTAAGCTTTAACTTTTAACAACATCTCCTCATGAACTGCTCAGCCAATTTCATCCAAACTTAATAGGAATGTTCCTTTGGTGGTCACATTTAAAAATTGTTCAAAGAATTTAATTCCATGCAGAACTCCGGTTGTCATGACAATCGAAAGAAAAATCTTAAAAAAATCCTCTGTTAAAAAAAATCCCAAATAGCTACAGCTTAGATATTAAGCATGAAACATCTTCTAGTGGGTGTGTACTAAGTTTGTTAAAATAAAAGCCCTGGGGTCAATATAGGCTGCGCCCTTGGAATCATTGATTTTCCTTATATGTATATAGCAATAACTTGAAAAATCTTCTTTTAATAAAACCCAAAGAGTTAGAGCTTAGATATTTAGCATGAAACATATTCTAGTGAGTGTCTACCAAGTTTGTCCAAGTCCTTATAAATATATAACGTTAAAACTTAAAAAAATCTTCTTTTAAAAAACCCAAAGAGCTAGAGTTTAGATATTTACCATGAAACTTATTCTAGTGAGCTAGTGAGTGTCTACCAAGTTTGTTCAAACAAAAGCACTTGGGTCAAAATTGGTCCCGCCCAGGGGAGGGGGGGTGGGGTGAGGGGACATTGAATTTCCTTACATTTACACATCTGTGGCAACTGTTGTTTTCCCTTTGCAATAGCAACCAGTATTGTTTTTACACATGCACTATTTCAGATTCAAATTTGAACTTTGTGCTATCAGTTTTAGATTTAGATTTTATATCTGCTTTTGTTTATAGTTTACAATATTATTTGTTCCTTGTCATGGAGAGTTTTTATGTTCTGGTGAGTGATTTCAGGGCCATCATGACCCTCTTGTTTGAAGGAAAATAATCTTTTATTGGTGCATATGATTCTTTTACAAAATGACACTTTAACATAAAAACAGCAAAAATTTACTGATTGGCTAACAGGTTTGAAGGTTTGATTTGACAATGACCTGGAAGGAGACCAGATCATTTTAATCCCTGACATATTGTGGTAACACATTCTTTAGATTGTAACCATTTTATTCAAGTGTTATCATTGCTGTTTGTTTTTACTGAATACCTCAACTGTAGGAACAAATAATTGTATCATAAAATGATATTTTATATAGAAACACAGATCTTGGCAGTTTGTGTATAGACTACATAATGTCTAGTCAGAAATGTGAAGTTGATAATTTGTATAGAAGATTTTATACAAATAATATCAAGCATATTACAGGTGAAAGATAATCATGGTACCAGTATACGATATGTTTTAAGTACACAACATTTTATATAGTACAAGATGTTTATAGAATCTTAAGTCTTTTATACAGAGAGTGGAAAATATCACAGTTTTACCTCTGTCCATTAATGTGGCTTATATTAGAAAGTAAATATATTCGTCTTAAAGTCATAAAATAAATGGGTGAGTACAGGAGGTGGTATATATAGCTTAATGTATCTGACATAATGCCAAAGAGAGAGAGAGAGATATATATCCAGGCTTTATTTTGCTTGGTTTAAAGTTAACTCTACTGTATTATATGCCATTATTTTCATGTATCTTATTTTCAGGGTGTTTCTGAAAGAATTGGAAAAATATGAAACAATACCAGAAGATGTTGGTCATTGTTTTGTTACATGGGTAAGGTTTATGGATTTTTTTAAGTAAATAAGATATGGACTGACATTTTTTATTAGCAAATCTTTAGTATTATGTTTGTCCAATTAAGCAAAACCCTGAGTCATTGACTGTCAAGGTCAAATATGAAATTTGAATTTGATTTGTTACAAAAAACAACAACATTGTTTTATGTGAGTACTCTACTATAATAGTCTTCCTGTGATGTGTATCACTTTAGAAATTAGAAAAAGTCTAATGTGTACTAAATGACTTTAGGCTTAATAATTATAGTGTTAGGTACAATATGACCAGTTATGTTTGAATGTGCTGTTAAAACTTGATATCTTAGTAACTTACTGAATCTTCAAATAACCTCGACAACAGTAATATGTAAACAGTTTTAATGGTGTATGTAATATAGTTCGTGTTATAATAATATATAAAGTGTTTGCTACTTTTACAAAATAGATCTTTTTTCTCTTCCACCTTTCTCAAGGAATAGTCTGTTATGCCTCTGCCAAATTATAACAATTCACCTTATCCCAGAGATGCATGGTGTTAACATTTAAATGTTGTAAGTTAACCACTGGGTTTTGTTGAAAACAGCAGATTCTGACTGTTCTAAACATTTTTATGTGTAATTAAATATACACATAAACAAAAGATACATTTATCTTTATATGAATATATATTTATAGGGATAAATGTGTTTGTTATACTTGTAGGCTGAAAGGTTTTCAATCTATGTGACATATTGTAAGAATAAACCAGACTCTAACCAGATGTTAGTTGACCATGCTGGAACCTTCTTTGAAGTAAGTATGATATTGTAATACAATCTGACCAATAATTACTTATATATATATATATGTTTAATTTTTGTTTTAGTATGCAAATGATAGATTTCCAGCATTATGATAAACATGTATCTCCAGTTAACTGGCTTTGGATCATGGATCCATTCCTTTCTCATTGATATTTCTTGATATGATGTTAGATTTAATTTGCAAATAATATAGGGTTAATATACCTTTTTTTCTTACATTAAATACTGCGGATAGATGCATCTAAAGTTTGAGTCTGTAGCATAAGTTATTTAATAAAGTTGCAGAGCTTTTGCAGATGATTATGCAAGAAAAGGGTACATTAGAGCTATTCATGCATAAAAATATATGTCTGATTGGGTAATTTTGTATTCATCATTTGCCTTCCTTATAAAGAGACCATTTGTATTAGGGTTTTTACATTTGAGTGTGACCTTTTTAATAGTTTAGTTTTGAATATCCATGACCTTACCTGGGCTGTAATAGACCTTTTTTTTTCAATGCAAATATTATAAAATGAAAGTGTAGTAGTATTTTCTTCTCAAGTATTGAGCAAGTAATGTGGATTATGGAATATAAACTCAAATGTGCATTAACAAACTTCATTCTCTAAATCTTGTAATGTTTGATGACATATCTTTTGTGTAATTGGAAGAGATTGTGATTTAGAGTTGCAAATATCAACAGCAGTACTAAATAGTTCCAAATAGAGGACTCAAAATTACAGATGTAAGCTGCAAGAATTTGTTTCACCAGAAAGAAAAGAAGGAAAGAAAGAAACAAGGGAGGGCAGGGATGGAAGAGGGAAGGAAGTGATACAATATTTCTAAGGTGTTGGTAGTTTACCCTCAA
This sequence comes from Ruditapes philippinarum, assembly GCF_026571515.1. Lineage (NCBI taxonomy): Eukaryota > Metazoa > Mollusca > Bivalvia > Venerida > Veneridae > Ruditapes > Ruditapes philippinarum. Next base: position 426,224 of record NW_026859675.1, read on the forward strand.
GATCACGACACAAAGCCAGTTTGAATTCACCAAATCACAGTTCAACAACCTTATTGTTTCTGGACAGACTGTCAAACAGTTTACCAGTACTATTTCCTTCATTTTTACAAGGAACTGTTAACGTTTGTACATGCCAGAGCAGTGGTACAGTGGGAATGACCATGAAAAGGATTTCATAATCAATCACAATGAAAGAGACCTGCACTGCCTCAGGATTGAGCCCAGTCTAAGATTGATTTAAAAACAAATGTTTACCGTATATAGCTCCCAGGAGGAATTTATGAAAGAATGTTCTGTATATGATATTTACATTATTACATATATTTATGTTTCTTGTAGGAGTTACAGAAGAAACACCAGTTAAGTGAGCCTGTATCTTCCTATCTTATAAAACCAGTACAAAGAATTACCAAATACCAGCTTCTTCTCAAAGATCTTCTTTCCTGTTGTGAGGGACATACAGGGGAAATTAAGGTATACTACACATTTTCTCTTAACAAGACATAATTTATCTAATTATTATTATAAAAACAAATGGATAAAAAGTGTGAGAGGGTGACATGTGTGTAAGTAAATTAGATATATAAAATCCCACTTTTGTTCAATTTTTAAGGGGATGTAAAATTTATTGATCTGCCAAGGATTTTACATTAACCATGTTATTTTTTTATGCCCTAAATGCAGACATATAGTAAAAGTTTGTCTGTCTTTGAGTTCTTAAGGTAAATGTTTTATGGCAAGTTGGATGTTTTGCCAAGTTTAACTTGTACTACTAACTTCAAACACTTCAGTAACCATGATTCTGTCAAAGTAATCAGTTTTCCTCAGTTATCTTCACCTTATACTCTTTGAACATTTTTATTGTTAAGCTGGCAGTCTCTTCTACATCATGCTAAATAGGTATGATAGAATCTGTTATTGAGTAACATAGAGGATTGTTGGCAAATCCAAACCTGAGTATGATTTGTCTTGTCCGGAACGAGCCAAGGCAAGTTCTCAATGAAACTTATTGCCCAATGATATGTCTAACTAACTGATTTACTAATGACAATTCTGTGTGGTATAGAAGGGGACGCCTTTACATTACTTATAGTTTAGGAAAAATATCTCTATTTCTTGACTCAGTTTAGGCCCACTATTTTACTTTACATTTTAGACAAAAAAAATGACATTTTTAGTATGTTTGAAGGGGGTGAGAAATATATGGTAAGAATGAAAGAGGATTTGTCTTTCCTGCATGAAAGTATTACCTGTAACATAAAATTTGTCTATAAAAATTTTAGGATGCACTTGAAGTGATGTTGAATGTTCCAAAAAAAGCAAATGATGCCATGCACTTGAGTATGTTAGAAGGACTGGAAGATAGTCTAGAGGCTTTAGGAGAAGTTATACTACAGGAAAACTTTACAGTGTGGGACCCTAAACAACTTATAAAGAAAGGTCGTGAACGTCATATCTTCCTGTTTGATATGTGTCTAATATTTGCAAAAGAATCAAAAGACAGTAATGGAAAAACCAAATATATGTACAAGTTCAAACTAATGGTAAGTTTTATCTTTCATATTATTTATTTCAGTATATTTTAATGATGCAATACTTGTGTAGCTTACTTGAGCACTTAATGTGTGATATATTACGAATGATTAGTTAAAGGGACTATACTGACGTCTAAAAGCATAAAAAAAATGAAATTTGACAATTCTAATATATATCATTTGTTGTACTTAAAATGAAAAATTTGCAAAAGATAAAGAAGTATACCGAGAATTAAAATGAAAACCAATATTTTGTGTGGTTCTATGTCAAGTTTGAATTGGGATCACCTAAAACCCGTGACAATATCTAATTCCGTGACGACCGTGACGACATAAATCCGTGACATGTACCTAAAATCCGTGACACACTGAATTTACCGTGATATATAATGCAAGGCACTAAATACCGTGACGAACTATATTCGCTGTTATTCGTCTGTCATGAAGGGTAGCTAAAACCCATGACGATGCAACTAATCCTAATGATAATGATTCTTTTTTTCTTTTTTTTTTCTTTTTTCTTCATTTAATGAAAGCATAACATTATGACGTGTAATGAATTAAAATCCGTGTCACACTGAATTTACCGTGATATATAATGCAAAGCACTAAATACCGTGACGAACTATATTCGCCGTTATTCGTCTGTCATGAAGGGTAGCTAAAACCCGTGACGATGCAACTAATCCTATTGATAATGATTCTTTTTTTCTTTTTTTTTTTCTTCATTTAATGAAAACATAACATTATGACATGTGATGATCGAATTAAGGGAAATGAGTAAAACAAGTGACGATAAAGTACAGTATTAAATTTATTTTAAATTTAAACTAAAGTTTTAAAGTATATATTATACATTGTACATTACATGCGTTTTTTTCGTCGTATGTTTCTCTTTTGGGGGTGTGTACATTTTGTACAGAAATATGGAATGTCATCACCAGGAATGTCATCTTTTTGTAGACCCTCACATTCTGGATGGTACCATATTTTGCATTTATTGCAAACAACATACAAACCATCTTCTGGCATTCGGCAAGAACAAAACACCTTAAGAAATGCCGTGTATCTGACACCATTCGGGTGCTCGAGGGACCGGGTGCCAGCGGGAAATGGTACAAGCTTACCCTTTTCCAAACATTGAATCAGGTGACCACGAAGCAGTTCTACGTCATACCTTTGGGTGCAGGGATCTATACCGTTGGCTTCCGCAGTTGCGTTTGCAATTGCATAGAGACCACAGTCATTGCCGTTTTCCTGGAATGCACAGTCCATAAAATTCAACAATATTTTATCATTCTTTTTTGGTGGGGTATCTTTTCTAAGTAAATTGCAAATAACTTGCTGTGTAGAAAAACTTAGTGATGTGAAACCTGAATCGAAACTTAGTGATGTGAAACCTGAATCATAAATTTTTACTTCCGACTTGTTATTTGTTTTCATAGTGGATAATGTCAGCCAATGTGACCCACCCTGTTCTGGCGTTCTGTTGACGATCTGAATGAAATTTCCAAAAGCACGAGTAAACGTTAGAGTTGCTGCATTTAGGCAACTGTCCAGCCCCCATATATGTGGGAACTGTGTCTTTAGAAGAGACATCGCCGCATCAATCAACCGATCATTTAACCACTCTGTTGGTGAATACAGGATACATTTTTCTTCGTCCTTAAGTTTAATCTGCCCAATATCTAGCCATTCTGGTCCACTTACCGATGTGTTGGACTGTACTGGCTCTCCTGGTTCAATATCCTGTTCAATATATATAGTATACGATGGTTCTTCCGGCGGCTGAGTCGTCACGGATTTTTCCTCCTGGTCCCGAGTTGGTACTGTCACGGGTGAATCTAATTTCCGTGACGACTGAATCGTCACGGGTTTTTCGACTTCATCCGTCACGGGTAATTTCCGAGATGGCTGTATTGTCACGGGTTTTTCAATTCTCCGTGAATTTTTGTCAGGGGAAATTATGTAATCAAAATCATCTTGTCTAGGTCGTTTTCTTCCTGCTTTTTTCTTTTCATCTAAACCTCTAAGTGTTGTTAGGTTGGGTTTTGTTTTCAAGTTCACTTCCATACCTATAGATTTCTTAACAGCTATTAAATGATAGCAATGCGTGTTTCCACACGAACATGACTCGGGGAATAGTGTTACAACCCGAGCCTTGTCATCCTGTCCTAATATCGTAAATGTACCTAGCCTTGGAGCGAAAACGATTCTATCATTTTTTATAAGTTCATCAGCGCGTGAGAAGTTAATATCAATCTTTGGGATATTTGGTTCTGGATGTGCGTCATTTTCTGCATTAGAGACAAATTGGTTTTCACGAATGCCATTTACAATATCTTCTGGTTGTGAAACTGTAAATTGGATAATTTCTGAGAGATCAATTTTAGCTGAAATGTATTGAGGTTTTAAAGTGTAGGTACCAATGCCTGCGCGACCACGAGAAATTTCCTTAAGATAATATTGATGAAGACGTAGAAATGACAATACTACCACATCTGCTGGGGCTTCTTTCCATTTATTGAGTTGTTTAAATACTTTGTTCATACTTTCGCTCTGATTTTGAGTTATGCCACTGTATGGGTCGTACTTTGTAATTTTTTCTATTGCCCATTTTGAAACCTTCCCAAGTTGAGGTAATATTCTTTCTTCAAAATACTTTCGAAATTGTTCATCCCAGGCTGTATTTAATTCGGCAAATGCAGCCATACCGTCATCTCTGGAATCTGTTCCAAATATAAATCGAATATGATCCTTATAAGCTAGAACTTCTGAGTTGGAAAATCCATGTTCAGTCAGCCATCTTCCAATATCATTTAGTATGTGGTTCCAACATCTCACATCAACAAGTGTTGGAACACAAGACATGGCATTCATGATCCCCTGTTCACCGTCTGTGACACAAGCAAACAGCGTTTTTGGAAGACTTATATTTTCTTTGAAAAAATTGAACAATAATTCGTGGTGTTTTTGGAATTTGCGCTCATGCAGCATAAATATTGCTGGCATGCATGGCATTTCCTTAAAAAGAATATGTCTAAATATCAGCGTAGATACGTAGAAATCCCCAAGTTGAAAAGTTGTGTCATAGCTGAGGCACTGACTTTCATTGTCAAGGTAAAGAACTCTTTCCAGTTCTTCGAACATAAGTTTATGTCCGCATATAACAACTAAATTTGGAAAAGTATTGATTACCTGAATAAACTGATTGCTTGTGTCTCTAGCTAAAGCATGCAGATTGTATAAGGCATCACGAGATATTCTAAGTTCTGTGTTTCCTTTATGTCGCAGATTTTGGATTTGTTTTAAGTCCCTTGGCTGTTCGTCGTTGTCATGAATTTCTTTCTTATAAACTAAATTGGGATCCTCCGATTTTGTTTTATTTAGCCATTTTTCTAGACTGCTTGGCTTTGATCTTAAAAAAGGGCGTTCCTGGTTTTTTGAATTTCCATGGGACATCGGCTGTGAGATTTGTTCATTGCCGATGTATTGAATAACAAAAGGACCGTTAATGCATTCAGGTTCATGGTAAACAAATTTAACAAATTCTTTCGATGCCCCATTCTCGGTATGTATATAAAAATATTTTTTCTTTAACCGCGGATTTTTGCGTGGAAGACCCACAGTCCCTTGGTTTATCCAACGATGTCCGTCAGCTCGCCAATCCTGTGCTTTTAGACCGTCCCCTTTAAAAATCCAAGTTTCGCCACCTCTTGGTTTAAAAGGAAGCGACGATATCGGCGGTTCGGACCGTATAAGACGTAGAATTTGGTCTGTACTCAATGACATTTAATTCTATGTTTCTACCATCTTAACTGACGTTGTTACTAAGTCAATCATGTGACGTTATTGTAATATAAAGTTGTGATCGCAACGTGATAGTAATGTAAATTATAAAAGATAAAACCAAAAATTATCATTCATAAAATCAAATAAAATCTTTAGTAACTTATATTTAAATAAATAATCTAACTTAACAAAATAACAAAACCCGTGACATAACCCGTGACAGTAAATTATATTTTCCGTGATGATGCCGTCACGGGCGTCACGGGTTTTAGTATATCTGTTTGAATTTGAAGTGTTTAAAACACTTTTCAGTCGTTTTGTTTCTTTGTTTGCTTAAGTAGGTCACAGAGCAAAAAAAGTGGTTTTGAAAATGCAAATTTTAAAAAGCTTTGATATGAGGTAGGATGTAGAGGTCTACTTCCAGAGATGTTGAAATAATTTCTATAGGTTTAGAATTTGCCCACTTGCAGGTTCCATGTGTTTTACTGATCTGTACATAGTAAAATCTTTTTGTTTGAAACCCAAGTGCTAAAGCTTAAGACAGTTGACATTAAGTAACCTCTTATTGATTTCTACCAAGATTGTTCAAATGATAATTCTGGGGCCCCTAAACCAGGAGGTTTCTTTGATGTTTCATTATAGATGTACATGTAGCTTGAAAGTTTTAAAAATCTTACTTCCAAACCCCAAGTGATAGACCTTAGGTGTTAAGCATGAAACATTATGTGTAAATTATGGCCCTGGCCCCGTGTTCACTAAGAAAAGATCAGGATCAAATAATCCTGATTTTATTTTCATTGTTTTATGTTACTAAAATTATTCGTGTTTTGTTAGAATTAAATGGTAAATATTCAAAATGTAAAAAATTGCTGATTTGCAAAGAAACCAAACTACTATGGGATAAAATCAACAAATAACAAAACAACTACAAAAATATTGGGATCAAAATAAGGTTCAATTTTAGGATCAGGATCAATTCTTGGATCAACTGTAAAATGCTTGTATCTTGCAAAAATAACAATAAATTTATTCTAAAATTTATAAACTTGCTATCGCAAGTCCAGTTTTATCAAATTAATTTTAGATATTTAATAAATGAGGATAAACAATAAGGAATATTGAAGTTTTTAAATTTGATCTTGATCCTGATCCTTAAATCTTTGTGAACATGGGGCCTGGTGTGAAAATAAGCGTGCCATGGGCTCATTGGCTTTTCCTTATACATACTAAGTAAAACCTTCAGTCATCTCAGAAATCCCAAATGCTAGAGCTTAGATATTGGCATGATGCATTGTCTAATTTACCTCCACCAAGAGTATTCAAATTATTGTTCTGGGGTTGAAATTGGTCCTGCAGTAGGGTGGGATAGAGATGGAGGGGATGTGGGGTTAATATGATCCCTTTAGGTACAAAGTAAACAATTAATAATCTCGAGATAATCTTGACCGTTAAAACCTTGTACAACAGGTAACTATAGAGAACATTATTTAACCCATTCTTTAGAGCCGTTGATCCCCTTGTTGAAATTTTACCATGACCTGTTAATGACAGGATCAACTAGAATCATAGGAGATTAGTTCACTTGTATGAACCCTTGCATAGGAATTTTGAGCTAGGTTATATTTACTTTTATCATCTCACTTGTATTTTAACCAAATTTAGTCAATGACCAACCTGATTTCCCCAAAAAATTTTAAGAGGGAAATAGGCATTGTTTGCAATATGTACATGGCTGTGGTGTGACAGTCACTAAGTTATGTAACTTAAATGATCAAACTTAAGTAATGTTATTTTGGTGAGCTACTGAGGGGCACCATTACCTCTAGGGCCATTTTGACCTTCACAGTTTTGCATAATTACGATATTGAACCTTTGTTTATCTTGAACATAATCATCTAATGTCACTTATCATTCAGTCATGTATTTTGACTGTCTTGTAATATAGGTAGTCTAAAAATACCTTTAAGCTATTTCTTCATATAGTGTATCTTGAGGCAGGAGTAGATAAGATAAGAGACAGCAACTAAATATACCATCAATTCATTATATAGTCTTTAAATCTGATCATCATTGTAATTGACTATTTTATTTGATATTTAACTAGTATTACAATGTTCTATATGTCTTTGGGCAAGTAAGGAGAGATTTGAAATAAGGATATCTATTATACCATCAGTCAGTGTTATATATATCAATGATGAAGCAGTTTTATCTGTTAATATCACTGAAATTAACATAAATAATTTACTAAATATTTGGTAGATGAAAACTACTTGAAATCATAGAGATCTGATGTTTTATCTTTTAAACATACTCAAAACTTAATTTTAGATAGTGGTTATTTTTAAACTTTAAATTTGTTATATATCATATTATCAGAAAACTGCTCAAGGAAAGGAGGCACAGTTATAAAGTGACATTATGCTAACATTTTCAATGTCAGGTTGAGCAGTATTGACTGTCTATTTCAAAGATTGACTATTATAATGGTTATTGGCCAATAATTGATACTATAAAATGTCCCCCCTCATCCAAGCTTTAGTGATGGATGAGGGGCAGTATTGGAATAAAGCCGGAGGCTGAGCATGTATAAATAGCATGTTATCCTAACGCATCGAGTCCACAACGCCGCTTCAACGAACCGTAAAAAACATGACCAAACCATGCGCGCGACCATGTCAACCCCAGAAATCATAATTCAAAGCCCAAAAAATTTGTTGACGTACATAAAAAATAAACTGGGAGGGAAAAAGAAAAAACTTGTAGCACCCAAAAATGGGGGGGTTTATACATGCTCAGCCTCCGGCTTTATTCCAATACTGCCCCTCATCCATCACTAAAGCTTGGATGAGGGGGACAGTATTTTCATAAAGCCTCAGCTTTCACATGTATAAATAGCATCTTTAAAGATCGGCAACAAATATTTCCATGACATTAGAAAAATGAAAAGACACATAACGCCAATCAAGAAACACAAATGTAATATCTGACAAATCCATAATATTTTATATCAAACAAAATATAAAATTCATATTTCATCAAAAATAATAAATCCAGATTGTCACTTTGAGGAAAAAACAGCTGTAGAAAAAGACAGATCCTCATTTTCAATAATAGGTCTATAATAAAACTTGTAAAAGTTATTGTCCGATTTCCAACCAGCTGTATTCAAGATATTTTTAATTGAACATCTCTGACTTCTTGCTGCTGCCGATACCGAGGCCCCACGAAAAGAATGGGCCTTAAAAATGGCAAACATCAATGCCTGACAATTGTAACACTGTCTTTAGCCATCTAGCAATAGTGCTTGATGTAACTGCATTAAATGTTACATATGAAATTAATAATTGATCAGATAGTCTCAACTGTTCCGTTACTTTGATATAATATAATAATGTATGATATACACACAAACTTTCTTTCCTAAAATGCTCAAATTTAACACAAAAATTATTTTCTTTTCCCACGACTGAAGTCTTCAATAGATTCGGGAAATAAAACACACAATAAGAATTATGTACCTTCATATAATTCAAATCAAGTGACATAATTGTCTGAGCTCTAGGAGCACATGCCAACGCTATATAAGTGCCGTAACTTTTAATGTTAAAAACTTTTAAATTTAAAGTTTCTAAAGGATACCAAGTACTAAGCAATTTCAAAACTATTGTCACATCCCATGTGAACTTGTATCTCGGTAACGCCGGTTTTAAAAATAAAAATCCCTCTCATAAAACGTTTAATCAAATTAGGTGAATCACACCAATCATTTCCTAACAATGACAAAGTCTGCAATAACATAGCCTTGTGAGAATTCAGCACCGAATATGACTTCTTGTCTAGATGCAAAAAATATAAAAACGATATTACCTCCATTTCAGTTGCTTTAAGGGGATTCTTACATTTCTGTGAACACCAAAACAGCCATCTTTTCCATGCCATGGAATACTGTTTACGAGTTCCTTGTTTCCAGGAACCAAGGATGATGGCAACAATTTCTGGAAGTAATCCTCTACCCTGGAGATATCTGCTGATAGTTGAAAGAGCGACAAAAGTTGTAGAATGGACCATTGGACACACTGTACTGGAATCTTGAGGCATAATCATCAGATCCTTGTGACGCGGCAACCTAACAGGATCAGAAATTAGAAGATCCATAATAAGTGGAAACCAAAATTGTGTTTCTCCACAAAGGGATAATCAATATAGCTTTTTTAACCTTATCATCTTTTAATTTTATTGATAACTCTCCCAACCAACGAGAATGGTGGAAACAAATAGGGCTTAAGGTTTGACCAAGGAAACGAAAAAGCATCATTTCTAAATGCCCCAGGCTGGGGAAACCATGACACAAACCTTGACAATTGACAGTTTAACCTAGACGCAAATAAATCGATGTCTGGAAAGAAACATCTGTGAACAGATTCTATCAAAAAATCTCCTTTTTTAACATCCATTCAGCAGACTCTGAACGAAAAATGTCGAGAAAAATAATCAGCTTGTACATTCTCTGAACCTTTAAGATAATTAGCTGATAAAAATATAGATCTCTCTAAGCACCAATTCCAGATATCAATAGCTAAACTATCAAGACTGGGGGAAGACATTCCACCCATGTCATTTATGTATGCTACAGCTGTCACATTGTCTGAAAAAAACCTGAAGATGACAACTTTTAAAACTATCATACAAGGCTTTAATTCCATTAAAAACAGCTAAAAGTTCTAAATAATTTATGGCAAAACTTTGTTCACAAATTAACCAACGACCATTAGCAACTGAACCTGATGAAACATCAACACAAGCCCAGCCAAGTTTACTAGCATCTGTTTGACACGTAAAGGAAATATTTTGAGGTCGTATTCGCTTACCATTCTTGAGACGTATATTTTCAAGCCACCAACGAATTTCAGATTTTGCACCTTCGGACAAAAACACTTTATTGTCAAAATTCATATTTTTACCTAATCCATTAATTTTACATCTTTCCATTTGTCTATAATGAAGAGGAGCTTCTAAAACTGCATGGAAGGCATTTATAACAGACCCTATAAATGAAGCAAGCTCTCTAACAATCACTAACTCACTGTGAATGAGATTATTAGCCTTTGAGAGTATTTTCTCAATCTTTTCCTCTGTCAAAAACACCATAAAAAGAACTGAATCCAAAAGATACCAAAAAAGACAATTTTATGACTGGGTACCAAACTTGATTTTTTCTCATTAATAACATAGCCTAAAGACTGTAATGTGTCACAAAATAATCTTTGCATTTTCTAGACACAAATCTCTATCACAGTTCATATTTAAAGAATCATCTATATAATAGGCACATCTGATGGCTTGAGAACGAAACCAGGCATAAATAGGTTTTTAATAATTTGGTAAAGACTCTAGGTGCAGCACTATAACCCCAAATGGTAAACAAACAAAGGCATATAATGAATCTCTCCAATAAAATTTCAGAAATTTTTTGGAACTCTGAATGAATGGGAATGGAAAAGTAAGCATCTTGTAAATCAACTGAACAAAAATAATCATTTTCTTGAACTAAGTCCAAAATTACTTTGAAATGCTCCTGTTTGAAATGTTCATAATGAACAAAATTATTTAACTCTTTGAGATTAATGATTGGTCTATATTTACCATTTGGCTTTTTTCACTACAAAAATATTAGAAATAAATTGATCACTTTCCTCCACAGAAGGTGCAATAGCCCCTTTTTAAGCAAATCTTCAACTTCAGAATCTATAATACTCATTTCTTCTGTATTAAAATTGATTTCCTTTTGGTAAAAGAATATTGCACAGGATAAACATCAAATTCTAATGAATAACCCTGAACAGTACTCAAAACCAAGGGGTCATTAGAAAACTTTTCCCATGCATGAATAAAGTATCTTAACTTACCTACCGAACTTATTCTCCCCGTCTTGGGGGTTGCCGTCACAGTGGCAGACTTGAATGTTCCCTTCCTCATGGGAGCTCTCTGGGAATAACCACCCCCACACTGTGGATAAGGTGTCATTCTTCCTCTGTTAAAATGCCTTGCTCTAGAAAAACGACCTCTGAAAGAATTCCTATTATACTGTGCGTTATAATCCTTTCCCAGATTAACCCCTACTTCACAATGCTTAATCTCTTTAGAAATATCGTCACCAAAAAGAGAGAGGTTGTAAATAGGGACAGACATGTTACACAAATTTTTATACCTCTTGTTCAATGATGGACGAATCAAAATATCTACGTCTGATACTTATGTTATACTGTGCTTGTCCAAGAATTGACAAAGAATCAGATAGTAGCTGTTTAGCCTGTGGTTTAAGCAGAAATAGAGGTCTTCAAAATCTTAGCCAGCTTAATAATGCGGCACCATACCAGCTGCTAACAACGACTGAATATCCTGAAATAGACGGTCATGAGACCGAGAACGTTTATCCATAACCTTCCAAAATTTCCATGTTCACCATTGGAGGATTCAACTTCTCACAGTTAGCTGGTACAGGATATTTATCACAAAGTTCATCACTGTCACAAAGTGCGGTGCAGGCAGTATTAATGAGTTTAGCTAAGGAGGAAGAAATTGCCTCACCTTTATTTCTCTGCTTAATTTTAGGCCAAGCCCCCAATCTTTTCATCACTAACATGGGACACATCGTCCTCTCCAAACATTGAATCAATCAGCCTTTTAGTCATATCTCGACTTCTAGCATGCCTTGCAGGTCTGTGGCCAATACTGTCATCGCTATCTAAAAAATCATTTTCAACTTCAATTTGCATATTAGGTGCTCGGGCCAAATCAACATACTCATTTTCCATATCACTTTGTTCCATAGAAAAAGTGTTAGAAACCTGTGGAGCAGGAAGCCCCAATTTACTACGTAACAACTCTAAATCATCAGAGGATAGGATAATTTATTTAAATCAATCAAACTTTTGTTAGCGTTCCTTGATTTTGTCCCCTTTTTATCACTAACAGAGGTCTTTGTTGTCTTAGATTTATCCACATTGGTCGATTTTTTTACCAGTTTTCGCGACCTCTTGACCAACTTTTTGACACTGAACTTTTAATTCTGCCAGGCCCTTTACCACGGCTCTTATTCTTAACGGGACATCGTCCTCCGAAAAAATCCAGAAAACTCTGGACTCTCGTCAGAAAGATGTAACACATCTTCATTCTGAACAGATAAATTCCTATTTACCGAGACATCGTCTTCGGACTGGCTCATATTGAAAAAAAAACAACAAAGTCTGGACAACGTCCTAGACAGAGCCAAAAAAAAACTGTATAAGAAATAAAAATAACAAAATAATTTCACGTCAATTCACAAACTTACGCGACAAACAAAAAAAGCCGAAAGCTGTAAATACAAAACAAACCCTCAAAAACTGCATAAAAAAAACGAAAGTAAGCGTAACACGTGTGGACTATTCAACGACGCCAGGAAAACTATGATTTCTGGGGTTGACATGGTCGCGCGCATGGTTTGGTCATGTTTTTTACGGTTCGTTGAAGCGGCGTTGTGGACTCGATGCGTTAGGATAACATGCTATTTATACATGTGAAAGCTGAGGCTTTATGAAAATACTGTTTAAAATAATATATAACTGCCTAAAATATATAAACACTGCCGCACTCTTTTTATAAATTGAACATCACCCATACAAACTGAAAGATAGTTTTAGAGTCACATTGGTTTTTTATTATACATGATTGTGAAGTAAAATATTAAATTGAAAACAACTATTTCAAAATGTGAAGTTATTTTGACTGTTATCTAAACATTAGCTTCTTACAATTAGATGGGCATACTGTTGCTTTCAAGTCTAGTTAATTCCATTTAAGTGATGTAATTATGGATGATATTTAATTATCAATTAACCTTGATTTAATTATGGTATAAGTTATATATAGTGCTGATTTTATTCTTCTTTGGTCTCCTGTAATATATAAATTATTTAAATGATTGAGTATAAAAATATCTGCAACCTGTGATTGTAAAAGATGATGTAGATTCGAGCTAAGTAAAAGGTGCTTGTAATCACAATAAACTGTAAATGATACAGAGATTTGGTTTCTACACTGTGAAAATACTGATAACAAAACTTCTGTTTGTACAATATTATAGCATACAGTTTAATTGAGATAATCAGACACATATTGCTTAAATTATAATAACAGACACTTAAGTTAAATTAAATAAACTTCGTAAAACAAATAAATTATAAAGATATTTTGGGAAAGACTGTCATCTTAAAAGATTTGTCAAAATTAAATCCAAAATTAAGAAGCAATACATGTTTATCTTGAAATAAATAGAAAGTTTGGTCTTCATACTTTAATGTTCACCATATTCACCTGTATTGATAGTTACTTCGAGTATTTTGTTCATTTTCTATTTTTTACTGTTAGTTGTATATTATATTGTTCCAATTTATTGCCCTGTAATTGTTGATGGGCTGATTAAACTTAATCACGTATTTAAGTGCCTTAAGTTTTATGACTCCATTTATTTTCATTATGTTTAATTTTGAATAAATGAGAATATACTTGCTGATCTTTAACTGTAGTATACCTAATACTTTGTCATTATTGAAAACTAATTTGGGATTTAAATTGTATTAGAAGTGGTTTTGTAGACTTGTTATTAACTTTTGAAGAGTGAAAGTGATTAAGTTTTATATACTTGAAAGTGTTTGATGATACATATATGATTTCATTTTTTGTAAGACTCGCATTGACTTCCAATCAAGAGCCTATGTATCACTTAATTCAATGTGACACTCTGTGTTCACCTATTCCAGTCCAACACCATGTGCTTCATTCCAGTCAGTGACACCCAGTGCTGCACTTATATCTGACACACTTTGCTGCACTTTCTTATGTCTGACATTCTATACTGCAATTATATCTGACACCCTGTGCTGCATATATATCTGACACCCTGTACAGTACTTATATCTGACACCTTGTGCTGCACTTATATCTGATACCATGTGCTGCACTTATATCTGATACCCTATGCTGCACTTATATCTGACACCATGTGCTGAACATATATATGACACCTTGTGCTGCACATATAGCTGACACCCTGTGCTGCACATATATCTGACACATTGTGCTGCACATATATCTGACTCCCTGTGCTGCACTTATATCTGACACTTATATCTGCACTTGTATGTGCTGAACATATATATGACACCTTGTGCTGCACATATAGCTGACACCCTGTGCTGCACATATATCTGACACATTGTGCTGCACATATATCTGACTCCCTGTGCTGCACTTATATCTGATACCTTGTGCTGCACATATATCTAACACCATGTGCTGCTCTTATATCTGACACACTGTGCTGCACTTTTATCTGACACCATGTGCTGCACATATATCTGACACCATGTGCTGCACTTATATCTGACACCATGTGCTGCACTTATATCTGACACCATGTGCTACACTTATATCTGACACCATGTGATGCACTTGTATCTGACACCATGTGCTACACTTATATCTGAAACCATGTGTGGCACTTACATCTGACACCTTATGCTGCACTTATATCTGACACCATGTGTTGCACTTATATCTGACACCTTGTGCTGCACTGTAGTTAGAAATCTTATGCTTTTTATATTTGACTCCCTGTAATACACTCTGTGCTGACCTCTTTAACACACTTTGTTCTTCACATTTTGCTAAATACCAAACATTTTCAGGCATATTGATAGCATATAAAGAAAAGATAATATTTCTTTAATCTACATCAGGACAAAAAGATAAACAGTCTTAAGTTATAGATATACAGGAAGAAAAAATGAACTAAACATAGGTTTAATCACCAGGATTTAAAATCAGGTGTAGATGCTTAATAATATATAATAGATAATATTTAATAGATGCTTAAATAAATGTACATTACTTTGAGAAAAGCTTAAATATGATAATATTCATAAACTGTGCATTATCAAATTTTGTTTCCTCTTACACTTCATTTTTCCTTTCCTAAGATGAGAAAGGAAAATAATTATGAGAGGAAGGGATAAATATTTGACTTTGTCCATATGAACATTTGTGTGTTTTAACTGAGTAGGGAGCCATGTAAACGTAAACGTTTACTATCAGTGCAGCCATGTGGCCGTCTGGTTGTTTGTCTGTGTCTGTGTGCACTTCTGCTATTGTAAGAAATTTGACCTTGACCCATAAATAATCTTGACCTTGAAGGTTAATTCCTTAAATTTTGCTGCCGTTGCCATCATGTATACCCACAGTTGATTAACATGTGAAGGTAAAAACTATCAGTAACAGTAAATTTTCTATGTTTTTTTTGCTGGAAATCATTCACATTTTTGAAATTGTACTTTTGACAGGTGAATTTAATTGGTTGCAGCAATTATGTCTGTAATATCTAACGGATATCTGCCAAAAATCCCACAGCTGATAAATGTTAATGGTTTGGCTAGGGTATCAAACGATGGACTGTTACAGGCAGGGTCACATTTTATAAAGGTGACTGCTAATACAGTGTATACTGTATGCACATAGTAAAAAAATAACTTCTCTAAAACAGCTTAGTAAAACAGCTTAGATATTTAGTGTGAAACATTGACTAGTTGACTCTACATTATGAGTTGTTTACTGTATGCAGTTGTGAAACTAAAATTCTTCCTCTAAAACAGAGATAAATATAATATTTTAAATAAAACATTGTTTAACTTACTGTGCTGGTGCCAAAATTGCCTGGGAGTCATTGGTTTTATGGAAATTGCTGGGAAAAAAAATCTAATCTAAAACCATACATATATACAGCACAAATGTATTCAATCAAATTCAAGTGAAATATATAGCCGAAAACTTGAATATTTTGTGTTGTGAAGGGCACCAGTATGGTGTAATGTTGATGGGGTAATTATTTTACTAATTGATTTACACCTTACAATAAATACTGATCTTTATTCTATCTCATCAAATCTTTTATGAAGCAGCAAGAAAATATTTTGATTGGTTACGAGTTCAGGTATTTCAGGAAAATTACTTATAATCAGATGTGTTTTTCTTTACCTTACCTGAGTCAAAGATAAGCTTTTGTGATGGCAAGTTGTCAGACTCCCATCTGCTATATTTATACACTATATATGCCTTCTATTAACTACAAGGTTGATTTTGTATTTATACACTATGCCTTCTAAATTACAAGGTGATTTTGACCAAAGTTCATAAAAATAATGCTTAGATGGCCTTCTTGGCCACCAGACCTCTTATTTAAGAAAACACATTTCCAGAGCTTAGATATCTGGCATTGCCTTGATGACCTAACAAGTGCCTTTTCCAGCTGTTTTGGGAAAAGATCACTTGCATATTGCAATTGGCAAAAATGTGCAGCATATTGAAAAATTAATTTAAATTGTAGAAATTTTTAAAAACTACCTTATACATGACCTACATGTATGATTATATAACTTGTTACTTCTTTCAAGAAACTTAAATGTCATAACAGTTCAGGTTTGCTCAGAAGTTGAAACAATTTAGTTTTTTGGCAACTGTTGGAATTTTTATTTTTTTGAAATTTGAAAAAAAAAGCTTATTTTTCGCATTGGGATTAAGGCCTTATACTTTCCCCTGGTGTAATGGAGAAAATGCCCTGCATCATACATCTACATTAGTTTTATAAGTTAGCCCCTATATTCACTAGGAGTTACTTAAATCTCTGTCACACCAAGTAGGGTTCTCACTACGTCAAAAAAAGATTCAGATAACTTAGAAGAGTGCCTTATGATTGCATGCATCGAGGTAGCATTGCATAGAACGCTAACTGACAAAGCACTCAGTCTATCCACATATATTTAAGTGACATTAATCTGAAACTGTTGCTATGAGGTGCAAATAGGTAATTTTGGGGTTTAGAGATAAAAGGAATAACGTCAACTGAGAGAGAACATCTATCTGTAGTCAATTGGTTTCCACAGCATAACTTTTGAAGGACTTCAATGATTGTGTTTATATTTGGCATATATTTTGGCATGTCAATATATTATTTTTAAACACAGAGCAAGTAAAATTTTCGCTGCAATCAACATATTAATGACAAAGTCAGACCACTTTTTAACAAAATTGGTTGTGAAATTATCAGTTGCTGCATGATAACTTTTGAAGGATTAATCTTTGATTGTGTTTATTCCTCATATATAACTTATATAAGTATTTTAAATGAAAACACAGGTTAAGTTTGATTTTTCTTTGCAATTAATTTTATGGACTTTATGCCCTTTGTATGCAAACAATCTATTACAAATTAAAATGCTTTTACCTGAAAAAAATTAGACTGTATATTTTTTCTTTCATATTCACTGGAAACAATTCATCATTTGTACTACATGTATTTACAACAAGATTTGCTATCTTAATCTTGAGGGCATATTTTTGTTCTTTTAAATTTGCCACTGGCCGTATGTTTCCCCAGGTTTGCAGAGCTCTTGAACGAAAGACTGAAAAATAGGGTATAAAACTTTGGGTTTGATTATGACTCGGCAGGAATGGTTTTACTGTTGTAGCAAAACACCTAATGAAGATCTAATACACTTTGTGTTATAGATATTGGAAACAGCTCATTGTAAGTGCTGCTCAAGCACCCTGTGTGCAATGTTATAAGGAATGAAAGTAGTGAGAATGCAGTCAATTGCCAACTAAAGTGCTGCCAGAAAGCAATAGAATATGCAAGAAGCTCTGTACCAATGCTTTGATCACTGTGACAACACTGTCCAGTCTACATTGTAAATCAACACAAAAACTATCAACTATTATTGTGATCTCTGGGTGCACTTGAGAATTTAACAATGTCATTCCAACACTTTAGAAACAGGATAAAATGTGACATAGGCTTTAGTTAAACTTTTGTCAAAAACATATCTTAAAAATGTCCTCAGAAATTACAATGACCTGAGCAAAGGTAATCTGCTTGTAGCATTAACTTGTGGTCCTCTACAAAAGTTATATAAATGATGACCTTAGGGGTCTAAATTCTGGCTCCCCCCAAAACTGGTCATTTAGTTTACATGAAGACTTATCCAGTATATTGGAAGCACAAGTCATTTAGTTTATATGAAGACTTACCCAGTATATTGGAAGCACAAGTCATTTAGTTTATATGAAGACTTACCCAGTATATTGGAAGCACAAGTCATTTAGTTTATATGAAGACTTACCCAGTATATTGGAAGCACAAGTCATTTAGTTTATATGAAGACTTACCCGCGTATATTGGAACACAAGTCATTTAGTTTATATGAAGACTTTTCTGGTATTATTTGGAAGCACAAGTCATTTAGTTTACATGAAGACTTTTTCTTGGTATATTGGAAGCCACAAGTCATTTTAGTTTATATGAAGATTTACCCGGTATATTGGAAGCACAAGTCATTTAGTTTATATGAAGACTTACCCGGTATATTGGAAGCACAAGTCATTTAGTTTATATGAAGACTTACCCGGTATATTGGAAGCACAAGTCATTTAGTTTACATGAAGACTTTTCTGGTATATTGGAAGCACAAGTCATTTAGTTTATATGAGAAGATTTACCCGGTAGTTTATATGAAGACTTACCCAGTATATTGGAAGCACAAGTCATTTAGTTTACATGAAGACTTATCAGGTATATTGGAAGCACAAGTCATTTAGTTTACATGAAGACTTACCCGGTATATTAGAAGCACAAGTCATTTAGTTTACATGAAAGACTTACCCGGTATATTGGAAGCAAAAGTCATTTAGTTTATATGAAGATTTACCTGGTATATTGGAAGCACAATTTTAAGTCTTCTTGTACCCAGAGCTTTGATATTAGACATGCAGCTTGTTCACTTCTCTTAGGTCAAAATTAATAAGAGTATGTTAAAAAAAATAGGCAAAGCAAATTTTGAAATTATTGTTCTAGATAGCCTAATTTATTTTTCCATCAATATCAATATACATATTTTTTTTCTTTCGCTTTTTCTTAGGCTGCATGTGAAATCAGAAAACTTTTATTGTTATTTAATACCTCAGCATACTTACCTTGGCAGTTTTTTTAAGCAAATGACTTCTGATCTATTTTAACTGCCGTGTTTTAACTGCCACCATTGATAGTGTTCTAGAAAGCTGTCTATCCAGCTGAAGTTTAATGATGCATACATCTTTCATGTGCAAAGTTAACTTTTCACAGATCATTACTGAATGCACTAATGTAAAAATAATTTCAGGATTTTCAGTTCATAAACATGTCTTCAATAAGAAAATCTAATAAGCTCAACTTGTAATAAGCTCAAATCCTAATGAAAAATATATTATTAGGTTTGTGATATTTTGGTGTCAAGATCAATACTGGAATAATAGGTGGCTGTTGTAGATCAGATACAATAGGATTTACATGAATATTGAAATGGCTTTTCCACTGTAGATCCATTTGGTCAGATTTTAATGAAATGTAATATCACACTTGTAAATATGAATAAGGAAGTGACTTTATCATAAAAAGTAGAGTGGGGGTAGGGGGCTATATATGGATCCCTTTATCCTGTCCAGATTTTTTTTCTTAAACATTTTTGAACCATGTTATGTTTACATTTTAAATGAATAGGAATGCATATTTTTACTAGTGTGCATGAGACTGACAAGATGTCATACACCCACTTGTACACTGGTACAACATAAACTAATTCTTATTAATTATATATACATGCATGTATTATAAAAATTCTACAAAACTATATACCTTGGCTCAATAGATGATCCTTGACAGCCATTTTTATTTTAAGATTTTTATCTATTTTCTTAATCAGAGTCAAAGTTTGCTCTATGTTTGTATTTATTTACCATCTTTTTTTTAACCTTATTTATTTTAGAGATGGTAAAATAGTTAAAATAAACTATAGTTAACCTATAATTCTGTCTGTTCACATTATTCAAGAAATTGT
The DNA here is from genome assembly GCF_026571515.1 of Ruditapes philippinarum. NCBI lineage: Eukaryota > Metazoa > Mollusca > Bivalvia > Venerida > Veneridae > Ruditapes > Ruditapes philippinarum. Next base: position 446,514 of record NW_026859675.1, read on the forward strand.
CCACCAGACATAACTTTACCCACATTGCTTACTTTCAAAAGAAATACTTTATCAAATGTTGTTAACTCATGAAAGTCATGTTTCTTACATTAGTTTGCAGTTTTACATCCAAACTTTTATGATTTTGTTTTTGCAATCTATTTGATTTTTGACAGTTTCAACAAGTGTTTCTCATAAATATTATTTCAATTTTCTCCTGAAGTTGAGGGAAGATTAGCTTTCCTTACTCTGTCAGTTATGCCTCACAAATCAGTATGCTGCTCTTAAATCATTATTAACACACCTGTTATTAAGTGTAATTAGATTTACTTTTACTGTATGTTATAATTGACCATTAATTGCATGGAAAACATATTTATATATTTCAGATATCTGAGATAAATATTACAGAACATATTGAAGGTGATGCTACAAAGTTTGCTCTTTGGACAGGAAGAGCACCTATTTCAGAATATAAGATTGTTCTTAAGGTAAGTTAAATCTTGTACTTAAGATAAGTTAAATATTAAGTTTATATTGATTGGATCAATCAGTACAGGGAAAAAACAAACCAGAATTTAATATTTATCTCTATCAATAACTCATATATGTAATGTATAGATCTCACAGAGGAAGAGTGCAGGGTCATAAAATTGCATAATTTTCATATTTAAGAATCATAAAGTCAATATGATGTATTATAAAACTACCCTTCTGACATAGTGGTGTATGTGGGTGACTTGGACTAGAGCAATGGCAGTTTAAGTCTATTTCAGGGATTGAATATCATGACCTTTTCAATATGTACATTTTCAGGCACAGACATTAGATATAAAGCAAGTATGGGTGAAAAAGTTGAGGGAGTTGATACAAGAACGTATGATGTATATACATGAAGCTTTTAAGGGAAAACAACCAATTGTTTTTAAAGCCCCACCAAAGATAAGTGTACCAAGTAGAGTGAGCAGGTAAAATTATCAATTTGTTATAACCAATCTCTAAATTTACTTTTACTTAACCTTGAAATCTTGTCACACACAGATGTTAAATATTTGTAAAAAAAGGTGTTATATACTTGTTTATAATACTTAAGCTACAGTAGGTATATTGTCCATTGATCACTGTTCTACTGTAAATCTATTGTTTTCTAAACAATATGTGTTTACATTTATCTGTAAAGTGCACAATTTTTTGATATTGTATGAAAATAATGTTCTGTTATATTCATGAGAAAAAAAAGAGGAAAAATCTGTTAGTAAACCTTCGTACCTTTATTATAATGTAAATAAAACATTGCACTTATTATTTTGAAATTGGTTATTGTATTCATTAACAAACTTGCTCACATTTCGAATAATTTTTGTATCTCATATAATTTTGTATAATGTATGTTACGCAACATCATGAATTCACAATGCAACAGATTCATGAATAAAAGTTAAAAATTGAAATGTTGCAAATAATATGGGATTTACAGTGTTGCTACCGTGCGTGATTTTTGAAAAATTACTTTTTGAAACTTAAAATGCTTGTAACTGTGTTCGGCATCCATTGTTCATCATCTGTAGTTGTCCACTATTTCTTTAAACAACATCTCCTTCTAAAGCACTTGAATGATTTTACCTAATCTTTACAGGAATTATCTTTAAGTGGTCATCTACAAAAGTTAAATAAAATGGTTCTAATCATAACCTGTACAAAATTTAAATTATGCACCTGGGCTGCAACCCAATGGTCACTTGATTTATATAGACTTAAATATAAGTTAAAAGGCTTCTGCATAGAAACTACATGCCCAGAGCTTAGATATTTGGCATGTAGCATCACCTGATAATCTTACACTGAAGTTTTATAAATTTAGCTTGTGGTCAATACTTGTTTTAATGTTGCAGAATAGCAATGCTTACATGTCAATATAATAGACAGAAAAGTGGTCAGTGGGGTGGGGTGTTTGATGGGCACCTGAGCACAATGTGTAAATAGTTTAGCTTTTGTGGTAGGCTCATGTTAATTGTTTGTAGTAACCATAATCTCTATAATAAATGTCTTGAAAACCAATTTGGAAGATTTTAATCATACTTAATGTGATTGGCAAAGTGGAGGGTGACAAAATAACTGTAAGATTTGATTATTTGCATACATTGTTTACTGCAGGGACCTTGAGAGTGATTATGATGAATTACCTATGGATCGTCGTGGATCCTTGACAAGTATGAACTCTGTGGCCACCACTGCAACCACAGATAGCAGCAGTAGTGGTGGAAAGGTAGGACATGATTTTATACCATTCTTTTTAGCTCCACCGATATGTCATATCAGATCATGTATCTTACATTTAACAACAATATCCCTTTATAATTATTTTGTTGTTTGTTATTACACATACAGATTTTCAGAAGCTATTATATCCCCTGATTTGGAATATATTGTAAGTTGTTGTTCCTATAATATTTTTATTTAGGTTAGTGTTAAGGCAGGATAGATAGTTTGATTAAACTGGAGTGATAAATAATGTAACAGAAGTAAATAGAGAAGTTTTTCTTTATGTGTTAGTGATTGTCCCTTTAATATAACAAAATAGTGGAGATTTATCAATCCTTGTCTCAAAGGAAATTCTCTCTTGTATAAACTTTCTCACACTGTCTGGAATTGTTGTTTTTTTCTAGCAGAGGTGATAGACTGTGAAATCATGATATTCCATGCTGGAATTGTTGCAACTTTCTTAAAAGAAGGGAAAGGATTAGCTTGTTGTTGTATTTGTGTAATGTAACATGATCAATGATTTTTTGAGGGATGAGGGAAAAATTTGCAGTGTACTATACACAAGTTGTTGCACCGATTTGACCTTTGTAGGAGTCTCTAAAAATTACTATAAATAAAATGTTCTTAACTATATCTACCTTTATTAACCCTTAACAAAGTCATCAAGTTTTTATACTCACACCATGACATAATGTAGAGAGATATCAATTTTTGTGTCAGTCTGTCAGTTGATCTTCATACTTGGCTGAAAAGTTCACCTTAACAAGGTTATTTGCAGAACCCACTTTTCACAGGTTAAAGTTGTACACTTGCTGACCTCTCATAGACTACAAGACACAGTCCAATTTCACTTTATGCACACATTCTTACTTATATTGCATGAATGCCCTATTCTGATGTGTTGTATAGCTTGTGGGAATATATTTTCTTAATGCAATCAACAAGAGTTATACAACCCTTCAGAATAGCACATTCATGTAAATTTCCATTTTAGCTCACCTGACCACGAAGTGGTCAAGGTGAGGTATGGTGATGGGGCTATGTCCGGCATGCGTCGGCGTGCGTTGTGTGTCGTCAACAATTGGGTTGTTAACAGTCTAGCAGTCACAGTTTTGATTGCATCATCATCAAACTTTGTCAATGAAATACAGATCGAGTTCGATGGGTCATCTCGTGTCAAAAACTAGGTCACCGGGGCTAAAAATAGATAAAGCTTGTTAACACTCTAGTGGCTGCAGTTTTGATCCAAATTTCCTGGAAATTGTCAGGCGGGTTGTTTTTATGATTTCTATGTCAGGTTTAAACATGTGTCATCTCCGGTCAAAAACTAGGTCACAGGAGCTAAAATTAGAAAAATCTTGTTAACACTCTAATGGCTGCAGTTTTGATCCAAATATTCTGGAAATTTGTCAAGAAGGTTGTTTTGATGATTTCTAGGTCAAGTTTATATATGGGTCACTTGGGGTCAAAAGCTAGGTCACACTGCCCAAATATGGAAAAAACCTTGTTAACACACAAGAGTTCACATTTTTGACTCCAGTGTCACCAAACTTTGTCAGGATGCAGACATTGCTTGGATGTGGTTGATGGGTCAGGGGAGCGATGTAGGGCCATCATGGCCCTCTTGTATTATATACCTTCAGTACCTTCAGTTAAATGCATAACATGAATTTGAACAAAACAAAATGGACGGGGGGGGGGGGTATATTGTTTTGCTAATGTTGGTCTGTCTGTCGGTCCGTCAGTAGGCCACATGATTTCTGCTGATTATCTTGAAAACTATTTATCACAAAGTCTTCATATTTCACATAGTGATTGGTCATAATTAGTAGATGACCCCTTTTGATTTTGGGGTCAAAGGTCAAGGTCACAGGGGTCTATAATGTCAGAATGGTTTCCACTCATTATCTTGGTTAGTATTCATCACAAAGTCTTCATATTCCATTTCACATATTGATTGGTCATAAGTAGTAGACAACCCCTATGATTTTGGGGTCACTTGGTCAAAGGTCACAGGGGCTTGAATGATAATATGATTTCCGCTTATTATCTTGGTTACTATTTATCACAAAGTCTTCATATTTCAAATATTGATTGGTCATAACTAGTAGACGACCCCTATTTATTTTGGGGTCACCAGGTCAAGGTCACAGGGTCTTTGAATGGTAGTATGATTTCAGCTCATTATCTTGAAAGATAATTATTACAAAGTCTTCATATTTCACATAGTGATTGGTCACAACTGACAGATTGCTTTTGGGGTCACTAGTTCAAAGGTCAAGGTCACAGGGGCCTAAAATGTCAGAATGGTTTCAGCTTATTATCTTGAAAACTATTTATCACAAAGTCTACATATTTCACCTCCTGATTGGTCATAACTAGTAAGTGACTTAAAGCAACACTATTAGATTGTCTGTTTATGTGTGGCTGTAAGCAACACTATTAGATTGTCTTCAAGCAACACTATTAGATGGTGACTTTAAGCAACACTATTAGATTGTCTTCAAGCAACACTATTAGATGGTGACTTTAAGCAACACTATTAGATTGTCTTCAAGCAACACTATTAGATGGTGACTTTAAGCAACACTATTAGATTGTCTTCAAGCAACACTATTAGATGGTGACTTTAAGCAACACTATTAGATTGTCTTCAAGCAACACTATTAGATGGTGACTTTAAGCAACACTATTAGATGGTGACTTTAAGCAACACTATTAGATGGTGACTTTAAGCAACACTATTAGATTGTCTTCAAGCAACACTATTAGATGGTGACTTTAAGCAACACTATTAGATTGTCTTCAAGCAACACTATTAGATGGTGACTTTAATCAACGCTATTAGATGGTGACTTTAAGCAACACTATTAGATGGTGACTTTAAGCAACACTATTAGATTGTCTTCAAGCAACACTATTAGATGGTGACTTTAAGCAACACTATTAGATTGTCTTCAAGCAACACTATTAGATGGTGACTTTAAGCAACACTATTAGATGGTGACTTTAAGCAACACTATTAGATGGTGACTTTAATCAACGCTATTAGATGGTGACTTTAAGCAACACTATTAGATGGTGACTTTAAGCAGCACTATTAGATTGTCTTCAAGCAACACTATTAGATGGTGACTTTAATCAACACTATTAGATGGTGACTTTAAGCAACACTATTAGATGGTGACTTTAAGCAACACTATTAGATGGTGACTTTAAGCAACACTATTAGATGGTGACTTTAAGCAGCACTATTAGATTGTCTTCAAGCAACACTATTAGATGGTGACTTTAAGCAACACTTTTAGATGGTGACTTTAAGCAACACTATTAGATGGTGACTTTAAGCAACACTATTAGATGGTGACTTTAAGCAGCACTATTAGATTGTCTTCAAGCAACACTATTAGATGGTGACTTTAAGCAACACTATTAGATGGTGACTTTAAGCAACACTATTAGATGGTGACTTTAAGCAGCACTATTAGATTGTCTGTTTATGGGTGACTTTTAGCAGGAGAATAAATGTCACTGACTTTCCCATCTATACAGAATGTTTTCAGCTAATGCAATCATTTAGCATGACAAACTAAAATGCCTATACTATATAGTGTTAAACATAGGAGAGATTTTTGAGTGTAGGATTTTCCCTGTTTGTTACATTGTCCACTAAGTTGTCCACAGAGAGATTTGTTATTACAGCTGTTGTTACTGTAGCTAGACGGTCAGAAAATCAATATCTGACCCATTAGCAACTTGCTGGTAATGGTTAGCAACACTTGATGTTCTATACATAGAGACGCTGACAACTAAAATACAACTTGGAATAAAGCTTATGTCTGAAGTATTTGAATTGGCTTATACAGAATTGCAGTATTTAAATTAACTGATACAGAATTTGTTAATATTTCAAACTTTAAATACCAACAATAACTTGTTTAATTACTTATTACCTTACACAATTAAATATGCATTTAGGGTAACTCACACACCTGCATATATTGATATATGACAATAAGTGCACATTTTTCAAACTTGAAATTCTTCATTGTCAAGGCCACATCATGTTCATAAAAAGGTGAAAATACTGTACATGTATCTGGGATTACATATGTAAAAAGAATTAACTTGAAAAAAATTGTAAGAAAGGTATTAATGAATTAATGTGTAAAATTAAGTAATTTTTTAGCTCACCTGAGCACAAAGTGCTTATGGTGAGCTACTTTGATGGCTGGTTGTTAACCGTTGTTGGCATGCATTGTTGTGCATCATGTGTGTCGTAATAAACAACAAGGCCAATTTTGCCTAAACTTGACAGGAATGTTCCTGGCAATCTTCCAAAGTTGTTCAAAGAATTAAATTCCAAGCAGACCTCTGGTTGCCTTTGCAACAAAAAAGAAATCTAAAAGTCTTCTTCTGAAATTTGCAAGGGCTAGAGATAAGATAATATTGTCTAGTTGACCTCTATTAAGATTGTTCAAATTATAGTCCAAGGTCAAAATTGGTCCTGCATGGAAGTGTTATGGATTTAAGTAATTTTTTTTTATTTAAAAAAAACTGCTCCTCCAAAACAAGATATTTAGGTCATGGGTGTTTTCATTATATAATATATACAATAAGAATATTATTTGAAAAATTTTCTTCTCTATATCTCCTTTTTCTATATATAGTAAATATTTAAAAAATCTTCCTTCTGCAAATCTACAAGGGAGGTTAAATATTTGGCATAAAACATTTTCAAGGATTTTTCAGATTATAGCCCTGGGGTCAAAGTTGGCCCCATCTCAGGGGGCCATGGGTTTTCCATACATACATAAAAATCTTCTCCTGCATGTCAACAAGAGCTAGAGCTTAAAATTTAACATGAAATATTTTCTACTGTCACTATACCAAGTTATTCACAAATTATAGCCTTGGTATCAAATAAGCCCCTCCAAGACCTACTTGGTGTGTTTGCATCTGCAATATATATTATATAGTGAACTTAACAAAAATCCTCTTCTTAAAAACCACAAGTCTGATTTCAACCAAACTCCTTGGGCAAAGGGGTTGTTCACAGAATTTGATTCCATGCCATACAGATATCAGGTTGCCATGGCAACCAATAGGAATAATAAGAAGAAGCTTAAAAAATCTATCCTCCAGAGCATAGATGTTTTGCATTGTCTTGTTGACCTCACCCAAGATAGTAGTCTTGAGGTTAAAATTGCCCCCCTGAGGATCATGTGTTTTCCTTATATGTATATAGAAAAAAAAAACAAAAACAAGGGCTAGAGCTTACAGTGTTGACATGAAACAATCTGTACTGGACCTCTACCTAGATTATTCAAATTATATATTGTGTTATGGGTTTTAGTAATAATGAAAAAAACACTGTTCTGCCAAAACTACATGGGCTAGAGCTAGTGGACCTCTACAATGATTGTTCAAAATATAGCCCTAGGGTCAAAATTGGTCCAGGGTGGGTAGAATTGGGATTACCTTATACGGATATAGTAAAAACTTCAAAATTCTTTGATAGCTTAGATATTCAGCATGAAATAAGACTAGTGGACAGCTACCAAGTTTTTTAAATTATGGCCTTGTGGTTGATATTATCCAATGAACCAATGAACCACTTCTGTTCCTACTATTTAGTGTTATATAATGGGGTGGCATTAAGTATTTTTACACAAATGCAATCCTGTTTGTTTTTAAAGCTACAGCTTTTGAAATTTGGATGAGATGAATATTTGTAGTTGCAAAATTGACCTAGATTTTGATCCAGTGACTTATGTTTTATAAACTGAGATAAAGCACAGTTTCACTTGGATCTAGATTTTAATTTTTGATCTAAATGACCTTCATTTTTAAAACAGAGCTAACTTAGCTATGATATTGAACTGTATGCATGGTTTCAGATGCAGAATTGACTTTTGACCTAGATTTTGACTCAGTGACATACTTTCTGTATTTAGAGCTACAGTATTTAAAATTGAACTACTCAGTGCCTACTACAATTGTAAACAGTGCCTACTACAATTGTAAATTCTATATTTGATATTGTCAAGTTATAGCAAAAGCCATATTATACCAGTTGTTATTTATTAGACTTGTGCCTTTGTACAAAATGTAATTATTGTAATCTGACCAAAATATTCAACTGAAACAATAATGAAACATTTCATCATAAGAAATAAAATAATGAATTTAATAATGAAGCTCAGAATTTCATAATTTGATCACTGAATCAACCCAAATCACAGCCTTGCTACAAAAAGAGGCCTTTATACCAGTGTTTCCATTATCTACTGTACTATAAGTTAACTAACTGCAATATAAGTTAACTTAGTAAAAGAGTAATGTAAATAAATGAGAATCATTTGAGTCATTAAAGGAAACAGTGTATCAGTTGGAAAATATCATAATTGGTAGTGTTTTATAATAATCATCACTTTCTCTTACATTCAAAGTCAGTATATTCTTTCTTTTTCATAGCGACATAGTCATTTTTGTATGCCCCCAAAGGGCGGCATATTAAAATCCCACGGTTCGTCTGTCAGTCTGTCCGTCTGTGTGTCCTCACATTATTTGTGTCCGGACTGTAACTTTGTCATACATTGAGGGATTTTGAAATAGCTTGGCACAAATGTCTACCACATCAAGATGATGTGTCACGTCCAAAAACCACTTCCCTACCACTAAGGTCAAGATCACACATTTTGAAGTTTCACATTATCGCAATTAGAGTCAATATGTACACACATTTGTGTCAGGACTGTATTGAAGGATTTTAAAATAACTAGGCATAAATGTCTACCACATCAAGGCCATGTGTCGCGTCCAAGAATTACGTCCCTACCTCAAAGGTCAAGGTCACACATTTTGAAGTTTCACATTATTGCAATTAGAGTCAATAGGTACACACATTCGTGTCAGGAAGGATTTTAAAATAACTAGGCATAAATGTCTACCACATCAAGGTGATGTGTCTCGGCTAAGGCTCACGTCCCTACCTCAAAGGTCAAGGTCACACTGCTATTATCACAATTAGAGTTTATAGGTACTGACATTTGTTTCCGGACTGTAACTTTGTCATGCATTAAAGGATTTAAAAGTAACTGGGCAGAAATGTCAAACACAACAAGACGACATGTCGAGTCAAAGACCTCTGTCCCTACCTTCAAGGTGAAGGTCACACTTTTAGTTTGAAGGTACTCATTCTCTCGAGAAGAGTTTGAAGATAAACATTCATGTCCGGACTGTAACTTTGTCATGCATGGAAGGATTTTAAAATAACTTTGCACAAATGTGTACCGCAACAAGAGGATGTGTCGTGGCGAAGGCTGAAGTCCGTCTGTCTGTCCATGCTTCCTCACACAACAATCATGTCCAGACTGTAACTTTGTCCTGCATTGATGTATATTGAAATAAATTGGCACAAATGTCTTTAACATGACAACGTTGTGTCATGTCCAAGAACCCTGTCCCTTTTCAAAGGGCAAGGGCACACTTATATTTTGAAGGTTCATGCTATCACAATTAGAGATTATAGGTACACACATTCGTGTCTGGAATATAACTTTGTCATGCATGGAAGAATTTTAAAATATCTTGGTATGTGTTGTGTGTAAGACCCGTGTTCCTTCCTCCAAGGTCAAGGTCACTTAAATAGTTGGTACTTATGCTCATAAGAAGAGTTTGAAGGTACACATTGGTTTCCAAACTGTTACATTGTCATGCATTAAAGGATTTTTAAATAACTTGGCATAAATGTCTACCACATCAAGATGATGTGTCGTATCCAAGACCCTTGTCCCAAGATGTTTAGTTTGCTTTAAACTGCTCTTCATTTCACAAGAACAATATATATATAAAGCGTCCTAGACATAGTTCAGTTTCAACACAGGTATGCTTCAGTGCATATTTATAACCCAAAAGTAGGATGGTGACTTTCATTTTTTTCATTAGCTGGTTTAGGTTCTTTTTAATGATGCAAAGTTTTTAAGAAAATTCTATGCTCTTGTTTAATTGTTTCTTCCTTGCCTTTGAAAGAAAATGCACTTCTCCCGGAAATGTCATTAACAATGCTTTTGAAAAAAGTTTAGGCTTGACTTTTACTTCATTTTGTGGTTTTGATAAAATCTTAAATGAGTGTGATATATGAAGGAAACTAGCCAGTGGCTATTGTGAAATCAATATAGAATATTATCAGCTAAATCAGTTAACAGGTCTCTCTCCTATATGATTATATCCAAATCAGAAAGGTTGGAAAAGCTTTGGATATTACTTGTAGGATAAACTATTCACATATAAAATATGTTCTAGGCTTTAATGTTATCTTAAAGTGCTCACTTTTCTTGTTAAGTTCACTAATTTATAAATTCAGTAGTGGATTAACATTGAGTGAATATATGATCATGTATTTTCAAGTGAATAAGTATGGTGTTGAATTTATTGTGGAATGTACTGCTTGGAAATATTTGACACTATATAATTTATGGAGATAAAATGTGTTTGTTTTTTTATTAAATGTGAACCTGAAAATCTGAAGAAAATATTTGAAAGGATTAAATTTATGCAGAAAAACCTTCACTAAGTCTTTAATTTGAAACTATTCTTATGTGAATTAATTGTAAAATTTTATAGTTATAAGATTGTTATTACTAATAAGTAAATAAAAAATAAATAAAAAGGTAAATAGTAAGATAATACAGTTTTGACATGTAACAAGTAAAATAATAATAAAAAATCAAGCCAGAACAAGTATTTTCATTTCTCAAAAAGCAGTTATCAGCCTTTGTACAAGTATACACTAAATAATTACCGTATGTTGTTATAATTTCAGAAATATAATAGTTAATCAAGTTTACTAAAATGTTACAAGATATTGGTGATTTTGTCCTGAAGTGAATATAAAAGCACATATTTACATTGTTTTAGGAGTCCATTTAATGAACTCAATTGACATTTATGACTATGCTTGTCAACAGCAGAATATTCTGTTGCTTGGCAACACTTATGCATTAGTGTTTACAGTTAATTGGCTAACTTATATATGTGTTGTAAAAATTTGGAAATTCCAATGTAGAATTATCAGATTTAACTAAGCTATTGTTAATTTGATGAGCTGCTGTACATAATAATTAGAGCTTCAGTAATTTTAGCTATGGTCACATCACAGTTAAAACAGGTCTGTGACAGCTGTGACAAATTCTTACATTGTCTCACAAAGTCTTGCCTTCATGCAGGTTAAAAAAAAATTGCCATAGCTGTTTATCGGGAGTCCGCCGCCTATGGTTTATCAACTGATACTGACTACCCTCAAAACTAATAATAGCTTAAATGCTGATAGATTTGTTTAACATTTGTAAAAATATAAAGAAAAAACCTTCATATTGAGTATTCAAAATATGACCTTGACCTTTAAATGACCTAAGACTTAAAAAAGAGAGAAAATCCTCAATCATTTTTACCTTGACTTTTTTTTAAAGGAAAAGCTTATGCTACTGTTATGTTATTGACGTTGGCGTTGCCATTGCCATCTTGAAAACTTATGTTAGTCATAATTTAATAAACTCAGGGGATGGCCTTTATTCTTGGACACATCACACTGGACAAGACCTTTAAGGTGATCAGCCTGAACTTGGCCTTCACTCATAAAAGATCTTGACCTTAAATGTTTGAATTTTCCTTGATTTTTTCTGATCCAAGAGGCAATTTTTTTAAAATTCTTTTTTAAGTGTCTTTGTTAAGGAAGTAGCCATGATATGCAAGGATAAAGTGTGGCTGTCATAAAAATGAACATAAATGATTTTTTGATGCAACTCTAGTTATGCAAAATTCCGTATGTATCAAACTCTGGTGCCTTGCAAGATGAATTATAGTACATAAAAATAAACTTATACAGGAAAATACATACAGATATACAGTACGATTTAGATTGCAAAGATCAGAAAATACCACAGAGCTTGCAGCCCTTTGATTACTTTAATTGACTATAAGTTTGTTATTTATGAATGGATTGCCTGAAATTTGTGCACAACTACCTTAAAGACAATGTCTTAAAGAAAAATCAAACTCCATTTAACCTTGACTCATCAATGACCATGAGATAATTTATTGTAATTTTATATTTTTTTACTATTATTAGCTATAACTTTGTCATTAATGAATGGATTGTCTTCATACTTGGGCACATTAATCTTTAAAGAAGATTTAATGGAATATGACATAAGAGGTCAAATTAATGAATTTAGATACGAAAGGCCTTAACTGTGAATATTTATTTATACTCAGACAAAAGAATACTTATTACAAACATGCTTATTAAAGTAATTCAAGTTTAGTTTGATTGTCATAACTTTGTTTTTTGTTGTAGATTTACTTTATATATTTGGACAAAAAACCTTATGTTAAAACCAGTATGCTCAATAACTCAAATAAGACTTTGACTTTCATTTGACCTTGAGCATAAAGGTCAAACTATTGAATTTGCTTTAATTGTCATTATAAGCTTTGTTATCTATTTACAGATTATATATATATTTGGACAAAATACATAATTTAAAACTGACATTATGATTTTCTGATAATACTTTGACCTTACATTGACTGGTCAAGGTCAAATTATTGAAATTTGCTTCAATTCTTAAAATTTTGTTATTTATTTACCTTCATCTATCAACTAGAATCTTATTGATAAGTAATTTTATTAAAATAACTTGTATGAACCTTGGATTGGGTTTGATAAAATTGAAAATAAGGTTTCTGCAGCTAAAACTAGATTGTTTTTTCTTACACCATCCAAATAAAAAAACAACACAAGATTTTATCATCAGCAGCAGCAGTCAGGGATTCTTTAGATTATGAATATTTTTCACACCATCTGTTTTATTTTGAGGAATATTTTGAATCATTGTTATGAAAAGTGATAGGTATAAGAATGTTTTCATTAAGTGAAAATATAGTGTGTTCCAGATACACTGATCTGGCAATTTAACAGTATTATATACTTTGATCTGCCGATATTTATCCAGAATTCATAACAATTAATAGTTCAGAGGCTTGATTTTATACCTAGCAGGAATTATTAACAAGATAGGCTAATAACCATTTGTTTACTTAGGAAGTAATTGTGAGGGTACTGAAGATTTGTACAGATTTCAGTGGATAATTATATATGTACCATTCAAAATTTATCAAACAAGTAATAATGAAAATATCTTTGATGTATACAAGAAATAATATAACAATGAAATTTTAATATGTGTTCTGCAGTTCAATTTTGCACATATTGAAACAAACATGTTCAATTTGAAAGAAAAAGGAAATGTTGGCCTGGTTACAGCCAAGGTATTTCTGTCACATAGACTGTTGTGTCATCTTAGTATGTCATAAAATGTAAACAGCTTTAAGTGACAGTGGTTGTCAGATACATCCAATTCCCTGCAAGTGCTTTATCAATATTGAACACTTGTTAAATCGACTCAATTCTGTTGACCACCTCCAACATCTTAAATACAGTCACAATTGGTCAAATATGTTTCAACTGAAACATACTGATATAATGGCCTAATAAGTCAGATTCTTCAAACTACAGGTTAGATAGCCCTTTAACTACTATCATCAAACTGCTGGTCAGATAGTCCTAATCCCCTTGTGGCTGAGGGATTGCCTTTACGGGTTGAGGCATTAATATTGCAGCAACCACAAAGTCATAAAACAGCTATTAACAAACTACTGGTCACAAAGTCCTAAAACTACTATTACCAAACCACTGGTCAGATAGTCATAAAACAAATATTACCAAACATTTGGTCAGATAGTCCTAAAACAGCTATTACCAAACTACTGGTCAGATAGTCCTAAAACAGCTATTACCAAACTACTGGTCAGATAGTCCTAAAACAGCTATTACCAAACTAATGGTCAGATAGTCATAAAACAGTTATAACCAAGTTACTGGTGAGATAGTTCTAAAACAGCTATTATCAAACTGCATGTCAGAAAGTCCTAAAACAAATATTACCAAATACTTGTCAGATAGTTATAAAACTAATATAACCAAACTGCTGATCACAAAGTCCTAAAACAGCTATAACCAAACTACTGGTCAGATAGTCATAAAACAGCTATAACCAAACTACTGCTGAGATAGTTTTAAAACAGCTATTATCAAACTGCCGGTCAGAAGGTCCTAAAATAAATATAACTAAACTACTGGTCAGATAGTCATAAAACAGCTATTACCAAACTACTGGTGAGATAGTTCTAAAAACAGCTATTATAAAACTGCTGGTCAGAAAGTCCTAAGATAAATATTACCAAGCTACTGGTCAGATAGTTCTAAAACAGCTATTATCAAACTACTGGTCAGATAGTCCTAAAACAGCTATAACCAAAGTACTGGTGAGATAGTTCTAAAACAGCTATTATCAAACTGCTGGTCAGAAAGTCCTAAAACAAATATTACTAAAATACTGGTCAGATAGTCCTAAAACAGCTATAATCAAACTACTGGTGAGATAGTTCTAAAACAGCTATTATCAAACTGCTGGTCAGAAAGTCCTAAAACAAATATTACTAAAATACTGGTCAGATAGTCCTAAAACAGCTATAACCAAACTACTGGTGAGATAGTTCTAAAACAGCTATTATCAAACTGCTGGTCAGAAAGTCCTAAAACAAATATTACCAAACTACTGGTCAGATAGTCCTAAAACAGCTATAACCAAACTACTGGTCAGATAGTCCTAAAACAGCTATAACCAAACTACTGGTGAGTAGTCCTAAAACAGCTATAACCAAACTACTGGTGAGATAGTTCTAAAACAGCTATAATCAAACTGCTGGCTAGAAAGTCCTAAAATAAATATTACCAAACTACTGGTCAGATAGTCCTAAAACAGTTATTACCAAACTACTGGTCAGATAGTCCTAAAACAGCTATAACCAAACTACTGGTGAGATAGTCCTAAAACAGCTATAACCAAACTACTGGTGAGATAGTTCTAAAACAGCTATTATCAAACTGCTGGTCAGAAAGTCCTAAAATAAATATTACCAAACTACTGGTCAGATAGTCCTAAAACAGCTATTACCAAACTACTGGTCAGATAGTCCTAAAACAGCTATTACCAAACTACTGGTCAGATAGTCCTAAAACAGCTATTACCAAACTGCTGGTCAGATAGTCCTAAAACAGCTATTACCAAACTACTGGTCAGATAGTCCTAAAACTACTATTATCAAACTACTCGTCAGATAGTCCTAAAACAGCTATTACCAAACTACTGGTCAGATAGTTCTAAAACAGCTATTACCAAACTGCTGCTGGTCAGATAGTTCTTAAACTAGTATTGCTGATAATCACCAAACCACTATCTAGATCACAGATATAATTAGGACTGTTTAAAATGCACATAAAGCATCCACTTTAATATTTATTGTGACCATTTTTTTTTGTCTCTAACAAGTTCTGTTAATGCAGTTAAAGACTGTATGTATGTATTATCAGAAAGACAAAATTACAACAAGAAAAGATGAGTTTCAAAAATAATGATAAGTATTGGAGACTATATTAACAAGTAGAGCTGTGATTGGAAAACACCCCGCTGATTTCCTTGCTCTAGTGAAAACGTTTTTGCTATACAACACAGAGTGTGGAAACATAGCTACTTGTTATTTAACTTGAAAAGATAAAATGAGATTTAGCTGAATATAAGAGAATGTTGATGTAGTTTGTGGCTGTGTTAATCAGGAATAAAAGTGGGATTTGAATGTTTTCAGTCTTGCTTAGAAAATTGGAATTATAGTGATAGAAAAATGGAATTACAATTTTGTTCTATGCTGTTTTAGGTTTTTGTTTGTACAAATGAAGTAATATATTCGTGGACATTATTTTATTCATAAAATGATAGATATTCTAGTGGTAAATTATTCTCTGTAATATTGTTATAATATCTTTAATATTGTCATAGTTTCAACTCATTCAATAAGGACCCTTAAATCTAGTGACACATATTAGTTTTGTATGAGACATTCTTAGTTTAAAGTAAAAGGAGCATGATGATTAAGGTGGTATTAATTTTGGTGGTTAAATTATTTAAAATGTTACAGTCTAATGTTTGCACACAAATATTCAATGATTAAAAGTCTCCAAATATTTTGTATCCATAGTCTCAATTAAATGTTGCAATATATTTTTCACAATGTATAAATGTTCAATATAATAAATCAAAAGTAAAATCTTCATGCTAAAATGTTCCCAGTATTAACAATTATCTAATATAGGTAGATTTTCTTTTATAATTATGCATAGTGAAATCTTCACACACTAAATGTTTACACTGATAACACTAAAACGTTTACACAAAAATGTTCACAAATGAAATGTTTACACTCAATTGTTAACACTAAAATATTCACAAATAAAATGTTTACTCAACTGTTAACACTAAAATGTTAACAAATAAAATGTTGACACTATATTGTTTTCACTAATGTATTTACTTTTAAACATTTTCT
Source organism: Ruditapes philippinarum (assembly GCF_026571515.1). NCBI lineage: Eukaryota > Metazoa > Mollusca > Bivalvia > Venerida > Veneridae > Ruditapes > Ruditapes philippinarum. The sequence continues at coordinate 463,263 of NW_026859675.1, forward strand.
TTAAAATTTTCTTGTTAAAAAATGATATTAATTGTCATATAATGTTCACTGTAAAATATTTAAACTTAATTCCCTGCACTTAATTTTTGCAGTAAAATATTTAGCAAGTATATGTTGATATATTTTTTACTTGAATTTTAATAAATCATCTGTCACCTAATATGCCAAAATATGGCCACTACAAATCTTTATATAAACATGGAAAATTTATGGAGAAAAAAATCTTGAAATTTCTTTTAAATGTGGTATATTTTTATTGATGAATATAAGGAAAATTTGATAAGTCAGGTTTTTATGTTCCCAGATTTCTTTAAAACAGGAATTCAGGTGAAGGATAAAGGTCTTTATTGCAGTACACCTGCTGCTGCTGTTGTTACTGTAGAGGTTAGATTGATCACATATGCAAATCTTATAGAAGATTTTTTATGCATTACAAGATTATGCAAGCTTGATTGGACAAATTTCAATGTTAATATTTTTTACACATAAACAGTTCATAAATTAAAGTCCAATTAAATTTTAAATAAACTCAAGAAAAGCAAAAGAATTTAAAATCAAATGTAATTTTTTTAACTATTTGTGTTGCCAATTACATTTCATTTAATCATACATTTTATTACATCACAGAGTTATGTTCTCAGTGTTTAAAGTGACTGGTAGAATGTGTAATGTTTTCCTTTAAAATATGCTGAATCAAATTAAGAATGCCTTTTTATTACCTGAACACTTCTTTACTGTAGAGTAGAGTGTTTTGTTATATTTGATTGAGGGTAGAAATACAGCAATATAAACTCCAGACACTAAAAATGTAAAACAGAAAAATAACTTTTGTTGAAACATACAAAATGTAAACTATAAAAATATAGAAAAACTCTAATTTGTTAATGAAAAGGAAATATAATGGAGAGAATTTTAAGTAAAGGTAGATAAAGGTAGATATGGCATTTCAAACATTCAGCATGATGATGGTGAGACTGGCTCACTGGAGAAGATACAAAGGCAAAAAAGATAAGGTACTTAATTCTATCATATCTTTTTATCTCTCATCTAAAGTCAACATTTCTATTTGTTTCTATATGAAATCCTATGTTATTCTTAAATATATAATGTAAGTGGTTCTCTATTGCCAAGACTTGTGCTTTATTATGTTATTATAAGACATGTAAGATGAGTCATTTATTGTTTCCCAGTAAGTGATCAGTGAAGATAAATCTGTCAGTAGATGTATGTTAAGCTGTTAGTGTGATCATAAATGTTGATATTTCAGTAGATGTATGTTAAACTGTAAGTGTGATCATAAATGTTGATATTTCAGTGGGTGTGTGTTAAACTGTTAGTGTGATCATATCTGTTGATATTTCAGTAGATGTATGTTAAACTGTTAGTGTGATATCATAAATGTTGATATTTCAGTAGGTGTGTGTTAAACTGTAAGTGTAATCATTGATGTTGATATTTCAGTAGGTGTGTGTTAAACTGTTAGTGTGATCATAAATGTTGATATTTCAGTAGGTGTGTGTTAAACTGTTAGTGTGATCATAAATGTTGATATTTCAGTAGATGTATGTTAAACTGTTAGTGTGATCATAAATGTTGATATTTCAGTGGGTGTATGTTAAACTGTTAGTGTGATCATAAATGTTGATATTTCAGTAGGTGTGTGTTAAACTGTAAGTGTGATCATTGATGTTGATATTTCAGTAGGTGTGTGTTAAACTGTAAGTGTGATCATTGATGTTGATATTTCAGTAGGTGTGTGTTAAACTGTTAGTGTGATCATTAATGTTGATATTTCAGTAGGTGTGTGTTAAACTGTTAGTGTGATCATTGATGTTGATATTTCAGTAGGTGTGTGTTAAACTGTTAGTGTGATCATTAATGTTGATATTTCAGTAGGTGTATGTAAAACTGTGAGTGTTATCATTAATGTTGATATTTCAGTAGGTGTATGTTAAACTGTTAGTGTGATCATTGATGTTGATATTTCAGTAGGTGTGTGTTAAACTGTTAGTGTGATCATTGATGTTGGTATTTCAGTAGGTGTGAGTTAAACTGTGTTATTGTTGGTGTTGATATTTCAGTAGATGTATGTTAAACTGTAAGTGTGATCATTAATGTTGATATTTCAGTAGGTGTGAGTTAAACTGTTAGTGTGATCATTGATGTTGATATTTCAGTAGCTATGTGTTAAACTGTAAGGGTGATCATAAATGTTGATATTTGAGTAGCTATGTGTTAAACTGTAAGGGTGATCATAAATGTTGATATTTCAGTAGGTGTATGTTAAACTGTTAGTGTGATCATTGATGTTGATATTTCAGTAGCTATGTGTTAAACTGTAAGGGTGATCATAAATGTTGATATTTCAGTAGGTGTATGTTAAACTGTTAGTGTGATCATTGATGTTGATATTTCAGTAGGTGTGTGTTAAACTGTGTTATTGTTGGTGTTGATATTTCAGTAGGTGTATGTTAAACTGTTAGTGTGATCGGATTGATGTTGATATTTCAGTAGCTATGTGTTAAACTGTAAGGGTGATCATAAATGTTGATATTTGAGTAGGTGTGTGTTAAACTGTTAGTGTGATCATTGATGTTGGTATTTCAGTAGGTGTATGTTAAACTGTAAGTGTGATCATTAATGTTGATATTTCAGTAGGTGTATGTTAAACAGTTAGTGTTTTCAGTAGGTCCATGATAAAACTGACAAATATAATTTTTGATCACTGATGATCATAATGTCAGTTGGTCCATGCCAACAGACAGTTCTTAGTAGTGATCGTTAAATATGCTCAGTTGTAGGTTATAAGAGTATAGAGACAAGGAAGTTGTCAAATGGAAATATTGAATAAATATTATAACACATTCAGTTAGATGAGAAAAAAATTAAGTGTTGAGGGATTAAGATTTTATTGTAATTGCACTATGCTTTCTCTCTTGTCTCTTATATATTATGAAATATTGTGAAAGATAATATGTAGATATCTTGTCTCACCAATAAAGTGAGTCTGTATATCAAACTATATGTGTTTTTAGATATAATTGAATTGAATTTGCCAGTGGTCACTTACAAGTAAGGATATGTAGAAAAAAATCTTACACTAAATTTTTACTCTCATCATTACACTTAAAGGTGGAACATAGATTATACAGAACAAAAAAATGAAGTAATGTCCAAAACTTGATAATAAAAAAAGTGTGTATGACATACTAGGTAGTATTGATATTAACTTACTGTGTGTAATGGTTTTAGATTATCAGTACAATCAATAGTACATGAATTAAACATCTACTCCAGCAAAGTGCAGTCTGATAAGAAAACATAAAAAATGACAGGGAATGAAACACTGATTTCTTTCATTAAAATCAACGTGAATGTAGAGTTTTGTATGACTACTGGCATGTTTAATAAAGGAGAGCATTGTTTATCATCTCTTACAACAGGGAGGGCTAAATTGTTTTCTAACATGCAATCAAAGAAAAGACTGGACACATTTTAAACAAAGCTTTTGTTTTTATTAAGCATTTATATATACATTCATATTGTGATCAGTTTTGCAGATTTTTCCAACAATCATTTGCCTTCTTACTGTTGAATTAAGGGATTCCACTGAAGTTTTTTTGACATGAAGAGATCTACTTGAAATATTTTTACAATTCTTTTGTACCATTTGATAAAGGACTGTTTCGATCATTCCTTCATTCTGTTTTTTTTTTCTTCAGAATAATTATTTTTATTGAGTGAAAATGACCAAAAGATAAAAAGCTTAAAATCGATTTTCACTCAAACCAGGCTAATAATCATTTTCAATCTTTATTATATTTCACAGATATTTCTATTTTAAGGGTATCATTTGATATTTGCAAGAATTTCAAAGTTTATGTTTTCTCAGTGGAGCTCCTTTAAGTAAAGGGTATTTTTTGTCCTCACTTTCTATACATTGTATTTTCTGTCTGCACTATGGATTTATTTCTATCTATCTGTTCCATGACTTTCTGTCTGCACTATCTTATTTCTATCTATCTGTTCCATGACTTTCTGTCTGCACTATCTTATTTCTATCTATCTGTTCCATGGCTTTCTGTCTGCACTATCTTATTTCTATCTATCTGTTTCATGGCTTTCTGTCTGCACTATCTTATTTCTATCTATCTGTTCCATGGCTTTCTGTCTGCACTATCTTTTTTATTTCTATCTGTTCCATGGCTTTCTGTCTGTACTATGTCTTTATTTCTGTTTACCTTATGTCTTTTTCTATGTGCACTATCTTTCTGTCTGCACTATGTATTTATTTCTATCTGAACCATGGCTTTCTGTCTGTACTATGTCTTTATTTCTGTTTACCTTATGTCTTTTTCTATGTGCACTATCTTTCTGTATGTACTATGTATTTATTTCTATCTGTACCATGGCTTTCTATTTGCACTATGTATTTATTTCTATCTGAACCATGGCTTTCTGTCTGTACTATGTCTTTATTTCTGTTTACCTTATGTCTTTTTCTATGTGCACTATCTTTCTGTATGTACTATGTATTTATTTCTATCTGTACCATGGCTTTCTATTTGCACTATGTATTTATTTCTATCTGTACCATGGCTTTCTGTCTGCACTATGTATTTATTTCTATCTGTACCATGGCTTTCTGTCTGCACTATGTATTTATTTCTATCTGAACCATGGCTTTCTGTCTACACTATGTCTTTATTTCTGTTTACCTTATGTCTTTTTCTATGTGCACTATCTTTCTGTATGTACTATGTATTTCTGTCTGCCCTATATATCTATTTCTGTCTGCACTTTGTCTGCTTTTTGTCCAGAAACTTGTAACCTCAGTCATTATTTTCTAAATGGATTGTCTTTAGGACAATGTCTTAAAGAAGATCAAACTCAATTTGACCTTTACTCACAAATGACCTTGACCTTGATGTTCACATAATTGTAAGTTCACAGATTTTTGCTATAATTATGCCCTCACTATATGGGGGATTTAGATTAACCTTTGTCCATCCATCCTTTCGTCAGTTTGTGCTTATGTTGTGTCGCACCTAACTCAAAAAGTATTTGACTTAGAGTCATGAACCTTACAGAAATGTTAGTCGGCATGTGTAGTTATGCACCTGGGTATTTGCATGTGGATTTATTCAGTATTTGTAGACTTAATTACCCTTGACTTAGTAAATATTTTCAATTTTTAATTTGTGTTGTGCATAGCTCAAAAAGTATTTAACCTAGAGTCATGAAATTTTCATTGAATGTTGGTCAGCATATGTAGTCGTGCACCTGGGGGTTTCCCTTGTGGATTTATCCAGTATTTCTATAATTCTTGCCCTTGGAAGTACAAACTTGCAATTTTCAACTTTAGTCATGTGTAGCTCAAAAGTATTTGACCTAAAGTGATAAAACTTTACAGAAATGTTGGTTGGCATGTTTAGTTGTGCACCTGTGATTGATTGTGGATTTATTCAGTATTTGAAGAGTAATTGCCCTTGATTTAGTAAAAACTGTTTCATTATGTTGTGTTATGTGTTCCTTGTAATCCTTAAGTTAGAATCATCCAACTTAACAGGAATAAAGATCAACATCACTGTGAGGCTATGCACCTTGGGTTTTGCATGTGGATTTTTTTCAGTTGTGGTAGAATTATTGCCCTTGACTTAGTATAAATTTGCAATTTTCAACTTGTTCATGCATAGCTCAAAAAGGATTTGACCTGTAGTCCTGAAAGTTTATAGGAATGAGGTTCAGCATGTGTAGTTATGCACCTTGGGTTTGCTTGTGGATTTATTCAGTTTTTGTAGAGTTTTTGCCCTTGACTTAGTAAAAGATTTTCAGTTTTCAACTTGTGCGACTTGTTTAGCCCAATAAATATTTCACCTAGTGTCAGTAGATTGACAAAACAGTGGAGTGTGGGGGCACCCCTGTTCTATGGACACATTTCTAGTTGTTGCATCTCTTTTTCCTCAATTATCTCCCATTTATACTTCTGAATACTGGTATGGCATGTTTGATATTACTTAAGTTCTACATGTACCTATGGCTTCAAAGTTGATATGATTACTTAGACAAATACCATGGCCTTCGCAAGTTAAATATATGTGGAATTAATTGTTCTGCCTGTCCTGTTGTTTGAATGGTTAACCAATTTAGTTGGATATAGCTGGCTATTAACATGCATACCAATACAAAATATATGGGAAAATAACTTTTTGTAGCTTGCCAGAAGTTTACTGAAATTGACTGGCACATTTAAGTGGGGGAAATAAATTGCCCACTTGGCAGTAAAATCAAAACTAATTCATTTGATATCCATATAGTCACAATTACTGCACAGCAGACTAAATGGCCAGGGAAAATATACTTTCTCTCTAACATTCTATTTAATAATGTTCAATGTCTCCAGATTTTGATATTTACTGTCTGTTTCATTTAGTAATTGATAGCTTTAGATACTGTCTATCAGAATTAAAAAGGTTGGTGTGTATAACCTTTTGGTATAGAATTGTTTCATTGTAAGGCAGATAGTGTTTCATTTTAAAATATCTGTATTGAATCAATATCTAATTTAGAGTTGGTGAGAACAACGACCAATAGTCCTCATTTCTCTCAGCCTGTGTGTCACAAGTTGAAGCTTCTACATGGAACTCATAAGTAAAACTTGCACATGTATGTAATAAAAGCCAAATATTGTTGCTGAAATTGTAAAAACCTTCACCATCATCTACAAATATTTTTCAAATTATTTTTATTTCATTAAAAACATGGCTGCTAAGGTATATTGTTTTCTTTCCCTATATGATATTTGTTGGCAAAACTTCGATAATCTGCTAAAAACTGATTGTTTTTGCTATTATTTCACAGAAATTATCTCAAGGTGACTTTCTACTTGTTTCATTTACAACAAATTTTTAAGTTAAAAGACAATTTGTAGATTTGATTCACATTCTTATGTATATACAGAATTCAAGTTAAATATGTTGGTCAGATTTTTATATAATTAAATAGAAATCTTTCAAGGGTGGCTGATCACCGAGAATATCCGATGGGGTTTCATTTCCATACATATTAATAGAGAAATTTAGAAACTATGTTGAGTGATGTAAGACCATCATGGCCTTCTTGTATATATAAATATATATCTTATGTATTATTTCTTTTTCTTTTAGAGTGATGTAACAATTGTGGTTGATGATTTTGCTGCCAGTAACAACTCTGAGCTTACTGTTCATAGAGGTCAACAAGTAGAGGTCATTGACCTATCACCAGGGCAACCAAATTGGTGCTATGTTAGAACTCTTCAAGGTGATAGCTTAGAACAAGGTCAAGGACTTGTTCCTACAGCAACACTGAAACCTATACCACGATTGTTGGGCCCAGGGTCAAGATCAAGTCTTGAATTTGAAGGTAAATTATTGAACAGTCATCTTGACTTTTAGCTCTTAATCCCATGTAATGTTGGAATTATGGGTACTTTGTATGACTTACACACATTCTTTTCCCTGTATGAGTTTTTTGTAAAGAGTTGGCTGTCTCATAATAAACTGTTTAATGCATCTCAACAGAAGCAATAAATGTCACTTCACTACCTTAAACAGCTTGTCTGTAAGACAAAACATCTAGGAAAAAGAAGAATAGATTGGCACAGTCTATGTCATACTGTCTATCGAAGTATGTTGTAAAATAAGCAATTTTTTAAGACTCTTTTTTAAGACTCAGAGTGAAGATAACTTTTATAATTGTTCTCTTTTTTAAATGAGTGTATGTTCAATACTGAATTTATTGAACGAGTTGAATTAAATTATATTATGCGAGTCTCTGGGGTGCAAAATATTATTTTATTTAAAGAGTTTGATAAATTTAGTAATGAACCTATAAATTTATTTCATTGAAACTTCATTTGTGGATGTACCTTGATGAGGTCTATCTGCTTAACCCATTTTCAGGTCTGAAGGTCAAAGGTCACTGTAAACTTAAATAACAAGACATTAAACATCTAACTGCTTCACCCATTTATATGTCAGAAGGTTAAAGGTAAAGGTTGCTGGAACCTGTAATAACTTAAACATTAGGCTGCCCATTTCATAAAAGCGCATTGGCCAACTTCTTACTTTTTATATAGATACACTTTGATGAGGTCTATCTGCTGTACCCATTTAAGGTCAAAAGGTCAAGGTCAAAATGACCTTTGTTAACTTTTTAGCTCACCTGTCACAAAGTGACAGGGTGAGCTTTTGTGATCGCTTTTCCGTCCGGCGTTCGTCCATAAACTTTTACTTTAAATGACACCTCCTCATAAACCACTAAGCCAATTTCATCCAAACTTCACAGGATTGTTCCTTTGGTGGTCACCTTTAAAATTTGTTCAAAGAATTTTATTCCATGCAGAACGAAAAAACTTTAAATATCTTCTTTTAAAAAACCCAAAGAGCTAGAGCTTAGATATTTGGCATGAAACATCTTCTAGTGAGTGTCTACCAAGTTTGTTCAAATAAAAGCCCTGGGGGGTCATTGATTTTCCTTATATGTGTATAGCAAAAACTTAAAAATCTTCTTTGAAAAAACCCAAATAGCTAGAGTTTAGATATTAAGCATGAAACATCTTCTTATGGGTGTCTACAAAGTTGTTCAAATAAAAGCCCTGGGGTCAAAACTGGCCCCGCCCCAGGGGTGTCATTGTTTTTAACTATATGTGTATAGTAAAAACTCAAAAATTCTTCTTTTAAAAAACCCAATGAGCTAGAGCTTAGATGTTTAGCATGAAACATCTTCTTATGGGTGTCTACCTAGTTTGTTCAAATTAAAGCCCTGGGGTTAAAATTGGCCCTGCCGGGGGGGGGGGGGGTTCATTGTTTTTCATTATATGTGTGTAGTAAAAACATCATGAAACATCTTCTAATGGGTGTCTTCCAAGTTTGTTCAAATAAAAGCCCTGGGAATTTTAACTGGCCCCGCTCCGTGGGCCTTTATACAAGTGAGCGACCTCAGGGCCATCATGGCCCTCTTGTTAGATTAAGTTTATGTTTATGGTCAAGTATGAATTGATATGTGGAAGTGTCTTGAGGACTTCTATGTGTCAGTCCTATTTTGGAATGAAAAAATGAGAAAAATGGAGCGCATTGCTCCTCAGACTAAAATTTGGGTTCAATAACTGCAATAGTTTCTTTAGTTACAATTCAAGCCAAAATTATAGTTCCTTACAACCAGAAATTTGCTATTAGTGTGTTCATCATCAATGAACTTTACTGAAGCCTTTTTTCTTAAAACCTTTGTAAAACTAGGAAGTTACAAAAGTTTTTTCACTTCCTTTTTGCTTTTTACTATAAAGAATTCAACAAATGTTATATGCAAACAATAGCTTGTTTATTTTAGTTAGCATTACTTAAAAATATATGGGATAACAATTGTTTTAAAATGGGAAATACATTTAAACAAAATGTTGGAAACATTTTTTGTGCAGGTAGACTGAAGTTTATGTTCTTCAATGCTTCTGAATTTGAAATTAATTTTAGCTTTTGAAGGGATTCTCATTTTACTAGCTCTACTTTTAGAAAATATATATATAGGTATTGGTACAGTCATGTTGGCGTTCCTGTAGCCGTTGTCATCCGCAAACTTGTACCTAGATCATAACTTTTAAGTTCTTGATGTGTTGTCTTCATACTTGGCCACAACAACCCTTTGGACAAGACCTTCAAGTAGACCAGACTAACCTTGACCTTCTTTCATAAATGACCTTGACCTTCACTCTGTATTAAAGTGTGCTAAAATATGCGGGACTAACTTATTCATTGATCCAAAAGCACATACAAAAGTCCTCTGTTTAAAGTAACATTAGATGATTTTACATTGAAACAGCAGAGTGTTAAAGATGAATTTTTTATTACCCGTGTATTACATAATATTTCACAATTAGTACTGACTGTACTGACTTATTTTTGTCCGGGCCAATTTCTCTTAAACTATAAAAGTTATAGACATGAAACTTCATAGGATGATAGATCTCATTGAGAAGAAGTGCAGTGTGTAAGAACCAGTACTCTGTACTTCATGATTATAGAGTTATTGCCCTTTGTTAATTATAATACTTTATTTTTTGTCCAGGCCAATTCCCCTACACTTTAAAAGCTATTTACACTTTAAAAGCTATTGAATTAAAACTTCATAGGATGATAGATCTCATTGAGAAGAACTGTGCAGTGCACAAAAACTTGTACTCTGCACTTCATGATTTTTGCCGAAAATTTGCTGTAAATTGCCTTGAATTGCAAAATTTGAATTTTTTTGTTTTAAGCTGCCTGACTTGCCAGTTGAAAACAATGATAAACTCTTAAAAAAGTTTTTACTTCCAAGTAATTATATGCACAACAACCAAAATTGTGAATATTTCTGCAGAAAACAGAAAAAATTCAATTGTCACATATTTTCGCGACACTGATACATTTATAATTATTAAGTGAAAAAAGGTTGTGTTCTGTTTAAAAATCTTTACTATTACGGCAGAAAATTTGTATTACATTGGTGCTGATGACATTTTTCAGTAAGTTATTCACACAAAAAAGCTGCATTCTGTGAATGTGTTTGCAAGTTTAATTTCTATAAGCTTATATGACCTAGTTCTGTGTGAGATGTGGAAATTGACAGTAGTTACTGTAAAGCTTACAAAATTTTATTAGAACAAACAAAAGAAATTGTCTAATAACAGTGGAAAATGTGTGTTAAGTATTCCACATGGAAAGTCTTATATTGCTTTCTATCCCCTATTCCCACCTGGAATTCTTACAGTACCAAGGTTTACATGCCCCTAATATTGTAAATACTGTAATAATGCATTTCAAGCATTATGTAAACTTAAAATGAATCTTTTATATTATTGTCCAGAGCATAACTTGGTGATAAGTTTGATTGAGTTGAAATTTGGCATGTAAGCTTTTTTCATTGACCTGAATTAATTGTAGTGCTTATCAGAAATATCAGACACATTTGTGCCTGCTCTATAAGTCTTATACCCCTGAAAGGATTTTCTTCAAATTTGGCTCAAATTTTCATCTCAACATGGCAATGTGCAAAACACATGCTGCTACTGCATGCTCAAGGTCAAGGTCACACTGGACAGTCAAAGATTAAATATTTTGTATCTGCTCTATAAATCCTGTACCCACTATAATTAATGATTTTCTTCAAAATGTTTTCCTTAACCCTTTCCCTCATGAGCATATTGTGAAAAATGGCCGTTTTCATTGAAAAGCCTCCTGTTACAAGTTCAAACTGCTATGAAACTATGAAAAATGCATCAATACTAATCAAACTTGGCACAAATATTGAATGGACCATTGCCTTTGTAACGACATGCTCAGTCTTAAATTTCCTGTTACCATGGCAACGAGGGGACATCTCAAAATTGCCAAAAATCACTATTTTGCGTTGATTTTTTCCATCAAATTTGATATCAAAGTGCTGCAACTTCTCAATGGATTGAGATAGAGTCAAAGGCTTTTCAGTGTTGGTTACACATTACCTTATGATGGACCTGGAGTCATTTATAGCCTCTCACAAGTCCAAAATTTTCTTAGCAAACTCCCCAAACAGAAGGGCACACGTCCCCGTTCTGGCAACCCCCTGATGTATCTTTTTGATGAGAGGCGGCGCCAAGAAAGTTATCACTTTTTTTAGCAACATTTTCCAAACAAAAAACAGTGTTTGGGGTCTAAATAGGGTAATTTTTAACTGTTTGAGGCCTCAAAAAGGGGGGGGGGGTGAAAAGCCGTCAAAACACGTCTATATGAAGTAAAGGGTTAACAAGCCAGTTTACAAAACCCATGCCGCTTCTATGCAAGCTCAATGTGAAGGTCAAAATTTGAAGATTTTGTGTCTGCTCTACAAATTAATTACTTTTCAAATGACTTTGTACAGGTGTCTTTTAAAAGTAACAATTAATTCCAGTGTGTGTGTTGGGGGGGGGGGTTTATTTGCTATTCCTGTAGAAGCTCTAGTTATACTTAAAAAGGAAATTTGGTGTTAAAGAACCATAACACTACAATACTTAGTTTTTCATCTATTGAAAGCTATTGTTTAATTATTTCCCTTCATGATACTTACAAATGTTTGATTAGTCTTGTCTTGAGTTTAATTATCAGTAATATCTCATTGAAACTTCACATAGTTATAGAGACTAAAAAAGGAAGTGCAATGTCTGGGGGGATTCACTTCATTCATTTAACAATGACTAAAAAAGAGGAAGTGCATTGTCTAGAAACTAAACCTCTACCATGTTTGGTTTTTTAATTATCTGCTTTTATAATACTTAATAATGTTTAACACTTTTCCTTATACAGCCTTAATTCATTGACCTATGTCTTTCACATTTAGATATTTTCACAAACATACAACATTTAACAATATATGCCCATTAAAGGTATAAAACTATATCTTTTACAATTTATCAACAGTATAATTTTGATTCTGGAGAGTTGTAACATAAAAGGTCTCTGTTACTGAACACACATAAATTTTATTTATTGTCCCCCGTCTTTTCGAAGAAAAAAGTGGGATATAGAAATAGGCTCCGTCCCTCTGTCCGAGCTAACATAATTATGAGAGTTATGAGCTTCATTCCGTAGTTAAATAGAGAACAAAAACTCATAAAAATCATATTGTGAGCTATTTTTTGTTTTTATGAGCTTATGGACTTATATCCAGGTGTAGTTAATGAGCTTATTTGCCTCTTAAATATCAAATGTTGGTACATCCGTCTGTCTGTCCGAGCCATTTAATAGAAGTAGGGGGCCAAGTAACTGTAAAAAGAAAAAAGAGAATAATAGAGTTCATTCCGTAACAGTAGAATAAGGGGCCATGTTCCTCTATTAAACAAGAGAAATAACAAAAGAACTGGCCCCTTAGTCCATTTAATTGAAGCGTCGTCCGTCTGTCCGACCGTCCATCACACTTTTGTGTCCAGTCCATAACTTCGTCATTTATTAAAGGAATTTGAAATAACTTAGCACAAAATTTAATGTTTGTTATAATAAGACAATGTGTCATGAGCAAAACCAGACCCCTACCTCCAGGGTCAGATCGCACTTGCTCATTCAAGGTCAATATTATCTATTTGAGGGTATATGTTGTGTCCGGTCCATAACTTCTTATCTTTGAAGGGATTCTGTAAATACTTGCCACAATTGTTCACAATAATGAGACAATGTGTCATGCTCAAAACAGGTCACCGACCTACAAGGTGAAGGTCACACTTGGCGGTCAAAGATTATCATAGTCTGTTAAAGGGTATATTTAGTGTCCAGTCCAAAACTTTTTCATATATGAAAGGATTTTAAAAATACTTGGCACAAATAGTCACTATAATAAGAAGATGTGTCATGCACAACACCTGCATCCCTACCTCCAAGGTCAAGGTCACACTTAGCGGTCAAAACTTAACGTAGTCTTTATAGGGTATATTTTGTGTCAGATCTAGAACTTCTTTATAGTTCAAGGGATTTTGAAATAACTTGGCACAAATAGTCACAATAATAAGAGAATATGTCAAGTACAACACCTGCACCTCTACCCCCAAGATCAAGGTCACACTTGGAGGTCAAAGGTTAACAGAGTCTGTTATATGGTATATTTTTTGTCCAATCAATAACTTCTTCATAGATCAAGGGATTTTGAAAATACTTGGCACAAATAGTCACAATGATCAGATGATATGTCATGCATAACACCTGTGTCCCTACCTCCAAGGTCAAGGTCACACTTAGAGGTCAAAGATTTACATAGTCTGTTATAGGGTATATTTTGTGTCCAGTCCATAACTTTTTCATAGATCAAGGGATTTTAAAAATACTTTGCACAAATAAACACAATAATAAGACAATATGTCAGGCGCAAAACATGGGTCCCTTCCTCCAAGGTCACACTTACAGGTCAATGATTAACATAGTCTGTTATAGGGTATATTTTGTGTCAGATCCACAACTTCTTCATAGTTCAAGGGATTCTGAAAATACTTGGCGCAAATAGTAACAATAATAAGACGATATGTCATGCACAACACCTGCACCCCTACCTCCAAGGTCAAGGTCACACTTAGAGGACAAAGCTTAACATGATAGATTTTTATATTCCGTGTTTCATTTTATTTCTTTAATAAATTTATTGTTGCATTTGCATGTCTAGCATTGATTATAATTTTGGACTGAAAGTCCTGAGATCCATACCTGAATCTTCTGAAATAGCACAATTTTATGCTTCATATAAAACTTCCCTGAGGCGGGGGATGTTGGTATCTCTGTTACAGATTCATATACCTCACAACATCGGAATTTCAATTTAGTAATTTTTTTTTGTTCACTAAGTACTTAACTTTTTTAGATTATATCTAGTTAATTAATAAAATTGTCAATAATTAAATGTGATTAAGTGCCTTTGGCCTCTGGCTAATATGACAGTCTTCAGCCGAATAACAAGGCCATTATAAAACACTTAATCATTAACATTATAACATAAACAGAATAAAATGTTCCGGAACAAAATATTATTCTGCTATTTTAAGTAGGATTTTATCTCTTTAGCAACGATTTTGTGCATGAGCCATTTGTTTTTGCCAAATACTACCACATTTCTGTCAAGCAATTTGGAAGTGTTCTTTTTTTTTTTAATTCAAAAAACAATAATTTTTGGCAGCAGAATATAATTATATTACATAGCTTTATACACTTTTAAAAGCTGCACGCCTCTATATGAACCAAAATATTTCATTTATAAGGGGAAAAAAATTGTTCTAAGATTTTAGGAAAAGTATAAAGATAAAGTAATAATTACATGTTATGTGCAATTATTGCCTGATTTTGCAGTTTATATCATTTTTCAACTGTGAGTAAAGGCTATTTCTGCATATTTTAACCTCTTTTTAGCTGACCTGTCACAAAGTGACATGGTGAGCTTTTGTAATCACTTTTCATCCAGTTGTTGGTCTGTAGAATTTTTAACATCATTTCCTCATAAACCGCTAAGCCAATTTCATCAAAACTTTACAGGAATGTTCCTTAGGTGGTCACCTTTGAAAATTGTTCAAAGAATTGAATTCCATGCTTTAAGGACTCTGGTTGCCATGGCAATGGAAAGAAAAAAACTTAAAAAAAAACATCTAGAGCTTAGATATTTAGTATGAAACATCTTCTAGTGGGTCTCTACTGAGTTTGTTCAAATAAAAGCCCTGGGGTCAAAATTGGCCACACCCCAGGGGGTCATTGATTTTCCTTATATGTATATAGTAAAACAAAACAAAATCTCTTAAAAAAGCCAAAGAGCTAGAGCTTAGATTATAAGAATCTTACACTGGCTGCCGGTACAGACCGGAATATCTAGCTCAAGGGTAACTGTTAATGGCGGTAACAAGGCTAAACAGTTACCTGAGAGCTTAGATATTTGGTATGTAACATTGTCTTTTGTGGACCTCTACAAATATTGTTCGAATTATAGCCCTCAGGGTTAAAATTGCCATGCATAAGGCAAACATAGATTTACCTTATATGTATGTAGTAGAAAATTAAAAAAATTATTCTATAAATCTACAATAGCTAATGCTTAGTTTCCATAGCAACCAGTGACTTCATAGCAGCCATTGACTTTTCATAGCAAACTGTAAATTTTAATAGCAACCAGCAAACATCAACTTTCCATAGCAAAAAGTAAATCTACTATTGAATTTCATATTACATCACTGACTTCCAAGAAAACCATTTATTTTGTATAGCAAACAGTAATATCTTATAGATCTGTTGTTTTCCTTTTAGCAATAGCAGCAACCAGTGTAGTTTTTATACATGCACTATTTCAAATACAAATATGAACTGTGTGATATCAGTTTTTGATTTAGATTTTATTTCTGCTTTCATTCAAAGTTTACAATATTAATTGTTCCTAGTCAAGTAGAATATCAATATTCAGGAGAGCAATATTTTGGCCATCATGGCCCTCTTGTTGGTTATTGATGTGGAATGTAAGTGCTGCTTGCAAATTGTAATCAATTTCTATGTTCACTTACCAATATTTTACTTTTTGATACCTATAAAAAAATTTCATGCAAATTAGCATGAATCTAAAGTCATAAGTTGACTAGATACACAAGTAAAATTACATAATTGATCAGTTTAAAAATTGTGATATGATTTTGTTACAAATATGCATCTCATGATGAAATGAATTATTTTATATATTTTAGACTCTCCAGAAGCCAGTCCCAGTACTTCAATGGCTAATTTGAATTCATCATCACCAGTTGTGAAGAGGAGAAGTAGTGGTACAAGTTTCAGGTAAGATATGAGCCGCGCCACGACAAAACCAACATAAACATCCGCGAAGTCTGATCAGGATCCTTGCTGTTCGCTATCAGTTTCTCTACTTGTAATAGGGTTTGTAAGACGATGTGTCGCGTCCAAGAATTATGTCCCTACCTCAAAGGTCAAGGTCACAGTAACATTTTGAAGTTTCACTTTATCACAATAAGAGTTTATAGGTACACACATTTGTGTCCGGACTGTAACTTTGTCATGCATTGAAGGATTTTAAAATAACTTGGCACAAATGTCTACCACATCAAGATGATGTGTCACGGCTAAAGCTCATGTTTGTCCGTCCATCCAACTCCACTTACACAACAATCATGTCTAGACATGCATTGAGGGATTTTGAAATAACTTGGCACAAATGTCTATCTCATGACAACATTGTGTCGTGTCCAAGAACCACATCCCTTCTTCAAAGGTCAAGGTCACACTTATATTTTGAAGGTTCACGCTATCACAATTAGAGATTATAGGTGCACACATTCGTGTACGGACTATAACTTTGTCATGCATTGGAGAGTTTTAAGATAGCTTGGCACAAATATCTACCACATCAAGATGACGTGTTGTGTGTAAGACCCATGTTCCTACCTTGGAGGTCAAGGTCGATCTAATAGTTTGAAGGTACTTATGCTCATAAGAAGGGTTTGAAGGTACACATTAGTTTCCAAATTGTAACATTGTCATGCATTGAAGGATTTTATAATAACTTGGCATAAATATCTACCACATCAAGATGATGTGTCGCATCAAAGACCCTTGTCCCAAGGTGTTAAGTTTGCTATAAATAGCACTTAATTTACCAAGAGCAATATTCAGCAATTAGTTACTTTCACTCTCTTTTCTTTTTATAATACCTGCATGCTTAAGAAACCTTTTTGGGGGCATTTGTCACTTGCATGACAGCTCTTGTTATGCCCCTGAGCAGCTGCATTTTCAAAGAAATAAAATAGAGGTATTGCTATACAGTTATGTCGGCGTTCCCTTTGCCTCAAACTTTAACATTGATCATAACTTTTTAAGTTATTAGTGTATTGTCTTCATACTTGGCCACAACAACCCTTGGGACAAGACCTTCAAGAAGACCAGACTTACCTTGACCTTCATTCATTAATGACTTTGACCTTCAAGGTAAAATGTCTAATATTTGACCTTGAACTTGGAAAAGATTTTAAAATTCACAATTTCTAATCATTTTCTCGGCTACAAATATGCAATATGCAATTTGCAAAAGGTTAAAACTGAATAATAGTTTCAGGGCCTTGAACTTTGTATAAAAATGGTTTGTGTTAACTAAACTAAACTTCACCTTTATTAAAAAATTTCTAAATTTTGCTTGATTTATTAGTTGCTATAACTTTGTTCTTCAAAATTGAACACAATAATCTTTTAGGATAGACCCACAAAAAGTTAACCAGACCGACCTTGACCTTCACTCATAAATGACCTGTACTTTTAAGGTCAAATTATTAAAATGATCTTTTTTTTTCGCTGTAACTGACTATATCTTTTTTTATTAATGAAGGGTTTTACTTTATATTGAGACACAAATTTTTTAAGGATGAGACATTTATGTATATCAAACTTAAATTGATCTTGGCTCATTGATGACCTTGGCTTTGAAGGTTAAATTATTGAATTTTCACTGATGTTTGCTTTAATTGACTGTAACTTGGTAATTAATAATGGATTATATTCATACTTGAACAAACTTGGACAATACCTTCTAAAAGGTTGAACTGACCTTGAGCTTTAGATAACCTTGACTGTCAAGGTCAGTTTATTGAATTTTACTTAAATTGTCATTATTTTGTTATTTATGTACGGATTTGATTTAAAACTGGATAAAACAAAACTTGCTACCAAACTAACGTATTAAATAAGTAAGTTGTGACTTTAACCTTTAATAGATGTTATATGGAACTCGGCAAATGTAGGTTTTCCCCAGCTAATCTGTAGGTACAAACTTTTACCGTTATAGCTTCACTGCCTGTCACAATAGATAAGTCAACCTGTTGCGCTTCTTTTCAAAGCTGTAACTGTAGGAGTTTGTTTTTACCTACAGATTAGCTGGGAAAAGTCCAAAATATTCTTAATGTATTGACCTTGACTGTCAAGGTCAAATTAATGAATTTATGAAATTCTCCCAGTTTTACCTATAATGACTATGAGATTTGGACCATGTGCACAGTTTAAGATGTAAAATTAAACTTTTATATTATATGACCTAGATAATTGGATGAAATGACCTACTTTCTTGTCCTTGGATTTACAGGTTTGAAATTTGGACCATGTGTAGAATTTTAGATGTTAAATTAAACTTTGATATCAGCTGACCTTGATTGTTTGACAAAGTGACCTATTTTCTCTTCCATTGATGTACATCTATGAAATTTAGACCATGTGCATAGGTTCAGATGTAAAATTAAACTGTGATATCAGCTGAGCTAGATTTTTAAAAAGTGACCTTTAATGTACACTTTGAAATTTGGACCATGTGCACAGTTTTAGATGTAAAAGTGAACATTGATTATTAGATATCAGCTGACCTAGATAATTTGTGAAAGTGACCTACTTTCTTGTCCTTTGATGTAAAGCTAACACAATTGGGTCATGTGCACAGTTGAAAATTGGACAGTATGGAAATGCTTCATACTTGGACAAAAGTGTAACAAGAACTACCTATTAAAATTAGAAAAAGAAAAAAAAACTAATTTTCTAATACGCATGGAAATATTTTAATGAAACTTTATAGATTGATGTAAAGCTAACACAATTGGGTCATGTGCACTGTTGAAAATTGGACAGTATGGAAATGCTTCATACTTGGACAAAAGTGTAACAAGAACTACCTATTAAAATTAGAAAAAGAAAAAAAAACTAATTTTCTAATACGCATGGAAATATTTTAATGAAACTTTATAGATTTTTTTACTTAATGCTCCCACTGGGACTCCCAAACAAATTTATCCCGTTTTCAGGCTTAAACCGGACAGAAAAAAATTATAAGTTTTTTAAAATTATATCAAGTTTTAAAGCCAATCTTTGGTGTGATACATTATTTATTGATATTCTAACAATTTCTTAGAATAAAAAATATTTTATCAGTCTGATTGGGAGCATTTTGCAGATGGGCTATGACGTAGTATCCTACCATGCTAGGGCTCCATAAGTTAATAAAGACATTTAGGAAAACACAATTAAGACATCTATTTTTGTGCCCCCACGTTAGTGGCGGGCATTTAGATTTACCCTTGTCCGTCCGTCCTTCCGTCCGTCCGTCTGTCCGTCCGTCCGTCCGTCCTTCCGTCCGTCCTTCCGTCCGTCCGTCCGTTCACTTTTGTGTCGCACGTAACTCAAAAAGTATTTAACCTAGAGTCATGAAACTTTACAGAAATGTTGATCAGCATGTGTAGTTGTGCACCTGGTATTTTCGTCTGGATATTTTTAGTATTTTCAGAGTTATTGCCCTTGACTTTGTAAAATTTTGCAATTTTTCAACTTTGTGTCGCATGTAACTCAAAAAGTATTTGACCTACAGTCATGAAACTTTACAGGAATGTTGATCAGCATGTGTAGTTGTGCACCTGGGTATTTTCGTCTGGATATCTTTAGTATTTTCAGAGTTATTGCCCTTGACTTTGTAAAATTTTGCAATTTTCAAAACTTGTGTTGCATGTAACTCAAAAAGTATTTGACCTACAGTCATGAAACTTTACAGGAATGTTGAATCAGCATGTGCAGTTGTGCACCTGGGTATTTTCGTCTGGATATTTTTAGCATTTTCAGAGTAATTGCCCTTGACTTAGTAAAATTTTGCAATTTCAACTTGTGTCGCTTGTAACTCAAAAAAGTATTTGACCTACAGTCATGAAACTTTACAGGAATGTTGATCAGCATGTGTAGTTGTGCACCTGGGTATTTTCTTCTGGATATTTTTAGTATTTTCAGAGTTATTGCCCTTGACTTAGTAAAATTTTGCAATTTTCAACTTGTGTCGCTACTAACTTCAAAAAAAAAATTTGACCTAGAGTCATGAAACTTTAAAGGAATGTTGATCAGCATGTGTAGTTGTGGCACCTGGTATTTTTCGTCTGGATATTTTTAGTATTTTCAGAGTTATTGCCCTTGACTTAGTAAAATTTGGCAATTTTCAACATGTGTCGGCACGTTAACTCAAAAGTATTTGACTTAGAGTCATGTAACTTTACAGGAATATTGATCAGCATGTTGCAGTTGTGTGCACCAGGTATTTTCGTCTGGATTTATTAGGTATTTTTAGAGTTATTGCCCTTTCACTTTGAAAATTTTTTGCAATTTTCAACTTGTGTCGCAAGTTTCTCAAGAAGGATTTGACATAGTCATTAAACCTTATGGGCAGGTTGCTCAGCATATTTTAGATTTGCACCTGGGGTTTCGCTTGTGGATTTATCCAGTATTTGTAGAGTTATTTCCCTTGACTTAGTAAAGAGATTGAGAGAACAGTGGCGCGGTGGGGGCACCCGTGTCCTATGGACACATTTCTAGTTTTTTGTGAAATAATAATGTTAAGAGCTTATATATTTGGCTTGTTACATCTAAGTAGACCTTACCAAAGATTTTATATATCTTGCTGATTCTACTGAATTCATTTAGCAGTGGATTTCAGGGGAGCAAACTAAGGCCAATATGTTAACTCTGTCAGAATATTTCCTTGAATGATATTTAAGACAGGTTGGGACATGGGTCATCTTATGTCAAACAAGTTGCATAATCATTTGAACTGCATTGTACTTATTTTGGGCACTTTGGCATTCTTGTTTTTCACTTGTAGAAAATGGCTAACCAATCCAGTTCGCAAGTTAAGTACCAATAAGATAGAGAAGGGTACAGCCCCTGTATTAGAGGGACAGAAAGGAGATTATATAGAGAGACAGATGACTGGAATGCTTGCTGCCTCCAGGGTAAGTACTGCACATTTCAATCAAATTATATATTCTGAAATAAAATCATATTTTTTAAGCATTAGTTTTTGGCCTGGTGATGGTGATCACCAAACCATAGGTAATAACC